>NC_053022.1:532303000-532508976 GCF_003073215.2 Triticum urartu
TTTCGATGTTGTATGAAATTTCACCACTACCATGCCTAGTAAGTATGCAAAATTACAGTTATACCCTAAATAACTTTGTACATAATCTATAGAATAAGTAATAAATTTAGCAGACAATAATAAGTGGTAAAAATTATGAGAAGGGAAACTGCGTACAGAACAATGTCATTCCCCAGATATCGTCTGGCCAACTGAACAAGGTAATGAAGGTAATTCTTGTCATCTCCAAATGAACCAAATTCATTTTCAATCTGCTAGACAGGGGAAAAAGATTAGTTACTTGTTAGCAGGATAAAACAGAAACGAAAATGGATATGAAGTGGTTAACCGATTTAAACCATGATTGACTTGCCTGCACCATGATAATTGGACCTCCATTCTCGTATAACAGTGGTGCTACTTTTGGGAGCAAGACTCTCCACCATCTCTCTACCTATAGAACTAGCTAACCTTGGTCAAAATAGCTCCAGAAAATCCCAAAGCAATGATGGCAGTATCATACATAAAACCCTGAAATTGGTGATGTTTTGGGCAGCTTACCAAGGAAAGATAGGTTGCGTCTGATGATCGTAGTTTAAGGGCTGGTTCTATGGTGAGCAACCATGGTGGAAATCCCCCTAAATCCCATTCTGCATAACAGCTTCAAGAATTCATAGATCACATCGGCAAAAAGCTCAACTGAAGGGCATGAACTATCACAACCCAATCAACTCCAAATTCTGAAACTATATGGAATCTGTACTAATACAAAGAATTTCTGAACCGGGCATAACAAGTTCAGAACTAATCGTAGTAAATCATAGCATGAGAAAATGATGGTTTCTGTTCTTGATCAAGTGGAAGCATTTTACTCTTTGCTTCATCAGAGAGGGTCACAGAAAACATCTGACATGAGGACCGACTGTAGACACTACGACTATTGTTAGTCCTTTGACTTTTACAGGGTTATTTTGTAAGTAAAAGAGCTAGAAGGCCTTATCAGACATAAAACCAGCAGACTATGAAATACATATTTCAGAGGAAGAAGGGGTGACTATTTCGATTATTTAGAATATTTGTCCGAAGTTTATAAGTCTGCTTAGCCATGTCTTTAGTATTCTCAGTACACAGATACAATTATCTTGATAGTCATATTGACATGCTGAAATTTCAATAAGCTATGAAATTACCTCCACAAATATATGGACCTACACGAAGCATGACGAGCATTTCTAATTCTTGAGCAAGTCTTAGATACGATTCAATGTCAGCGAAGCCCTTGAATTCCCAGCTCTGTGGTTCCGGCTCGTGCAAATTCCAAGGAACATATGTTTGGATTGTGTTCAGGCCTAGTGCCTTAGCCCTTAAAAGGCGATCTTTCCAGTACTGCACACAGAGAATGCAACGTGCATGTAAGCTCGCAATAAGATATCTGGAAGAACATAAGCTTATAAATGGGCCATGGTCTCTAGATACAAACCCAGATAACAGAAACATTTATTTCCCTATCAATAAAGAAAAATCATCTCGGATAGCTTATTCAGTCATTTTATAAGCTGGGTGTAGCAAAAAATAGACTGCAAGTATGACAAAAAAAAAGCTACTCCCTCTGATCCATATTAATTGCTAAACCAGCAACAATTAATATGGATCGGAGGTAGTAAACTATTCCAAAGAGAAGTCGCAATTTCATCAATCAATCACAGCCATGCAAGCTCAAGGTCACCCGATTTGTTGAATACAGTCTGTAAACTAGTAGTAGTACCGAATTTCTGAAATGCACCAAAATTCTGTGCGAACATGTACAGAATTCAATTTCTGTCAGAACTAAACCTACAACACATGTACAGAACTGACTGAATTCGTGATTACTGATACTCTGGAATGCGCCAAAACCACCAATCTATCAGTCGAACCTCACTTGTCATCGCGAATTAACTGAGTGAACCACTCCACTCCAGGCTCTCTAGCAGATTGCATTGACATGTACAGTAATACCAGTTGGAAGAGGGGGGATTTATTCACCTCGGGGACAATGCGGAAGTAGTGCACGTCGCCGCCGACGATCTGGAACGGCGCCCCGTCCTTCCAGAAGGCGTCGTCCTCGATCCAGAACCTCCTCGGAGCCTCGCCGTGGACCTGGCGACACCCGCACCGCACGGCGAGTCAAGCGCCACCAAGACCAAATCAATCCAAATCCCGAACAAGCGAAGGATCGGTCGACGCGAGGGAGAGCGCGCGCGCGTACCGTGGATGCGAGCGCGGAGCACAGCGACAGCGCGAGGAGAAGAGAGAGCCCCCCGAAGCCTCCGGCGGAGGCCATTGCTTGGCCCCAGTGGACTCTGCTCGACTGCTCGCCCGCTGCTGCTGCTGAATTAGTGGATTCTTTCCAGCTCGTGCCGCGCGGAAGCGTGAGGCGCTGGGTGGCGGCTCGGTTCGGCCACGGGCACGGGGAGGAGGCGCCCGCGGCCGCGTGCGCCGGAGTGATGGCGGTCGCCGGCGCTGAGGTGGTAGGTAGGGGAGGGGAGGGGAGGGGCGCGGCTGCGGTTGCCTGACGCTGACGGAGAAGCGGACTGGCACTTCGGTCTTCCGGGTTCCGGCCGCTGTTGTTCTGCTCTGTCATTTTCTTCAGTATAATAAATAAACTGTTGTGCTGTGTCGTTGCCTGGTGGGAGATGCTGTTTATCCAGATTTTCAGATTCTTTCGTATATCGACGACGTGACGGCACCTCAACTTTTTATTTACTGTCCCTCAAAAAAAATTTTTACTAAACTATGAGCCGCGATAAACCGGAAATCCAGTTTGGGTCTGGGAGCATCGTGCAAAAAAATCCCAACGAAATTTAAATTTTTATGTATTAACTAGCATCCAAATGCTACCTGCAAAGTTTTAGGTAAAAGAGTTGAACATTTTGGGCTATGAAAAAAAACAAATTAAACACTAAATGTTACCCAAAAATGTCAACCCAAATTTGTGTTTCACCGACGAAACAATACTGCTCCATTTCACATGAGAATTGTCTAGCATGCTTGCAACATTTACACGAACATCCACACAAAAGATAGAATTTTAAAAAACATTTTACCACTTTTGTTTAGGTGTTGTTTATCTGGGAGGCAAAACGCCTCCCCGAGACTAAGTTGCTTTTTTATGCACGTTGAAATGTGTGGGCATTCCACCTAAATATTTACGGACAATAATTAGACATGAGTTGTTTATTTTATTTCATTTTACATTTTTTTTGACGTTTACAAAAAAATATTTTGGAGGACGGAGCAAATGCTCCCGGAGCCGAATTGAATATCCAAAGATGAGACTGAATTGAATATCGGTTGATATACTGCCTGCAGTACCATAAGAAAAATAACTATTCACAAAAGAAAAGTACCATACGAAAATTGAAGGCTTCGACTTTAGCATTGCATGCGAGAGGCCGATGATAGAAGGCTTCGACTTTTAGTCGGCGGCACTTGAGTTACTCCAATGAAATTGGTGCTATTACTATAAATTCACTGTTCATGTTCTTCTACTTTTAAAAAAATTCCATGCAATACACAATGGGCGAAAAGATGAGCTCAACCATATTGAGATGAAGCTCACACTCAACAATTATTTATGAATTTCCTTCACATATATTCTTATAAAGATGTTTAAACATGGTTGGCACTACTACTAAGTAAGATAATTAACTGATAATTAACTTTAATTGGTCATGTACAAAATAAACAGTGAAGATTTTTTTTTGCGGGGAAACAGTGAAGATTAAACATGGCATAACTAAAAAAAATTAAACATGGCAAGACGCGCTAGTAGACGCAGCTGGCGAGTAATGCTACATATTCGGATGCTTACTGTTTTTTTTAGCATCAACAACTTTATTTCTCATAGAATAGACATATCATTTACAACTCAAAGGAAGAATAAAATCAAGGCTATTAGGCCTTATACAATGGTGAGTGCCTTAGACACAGGTGCTTAAGGAGAGAGAACAGCTTGGGTCGCAAAAAAAAAAGTTGTCTTGCAATGCGGAGTGCTTAGGGCCTGTTTGGTTTCAATAAGTCACCCGACTTATAAGTCAAGTGACTTAAAACCAGTGACTTATAAGTCACGCCTGTTTGATTGTCACCTGACTTATAAGTCACCTGAGCACACCTTCCCACCTTATTTTTTATATAAAGATGGTGGGACACATGCAAAAGGGGTGACTTATAAGTTTTAAGTTAGGGTGAAGCAACTTATGACTTATAAGTTGGGGTGACTTATAAATTGAGTCTGTTTGGTAAAATAAGTCACTTTTTACACTTTTTGATTTATAAGTTGGTGACTTATTTAGAACCAAACAGGGCCTTAGCATAGATGCTTGAGTTGCTTTAATACTCACGTAGCACCTAGCCTGGCACCTGCGTAGCGCCTGCTTAGCCTGGCACCTGCTACTATTTGAAGCTTCGCTGGATGTGAAGGGGGCATTTATTTTTGCAAGCACCGGCTGGCACCGGGAGCAAAACTTTGCTTCTACCTACCAATCTCAAGAAAAAAACCCGGGTTTTTCTCTCTAGCGCCTGTCTAGGCACCTGCCATTGCACAGGGCCTTAGTCTCCCAAAAAAGGGTTACGGGTTTTTACGGGTTGATTAGATGTGGTTTAGTATACATGGAACCGTATGTAAAATTCGTGTAACTGAACGTAGGTCTAGTATTTTTTGTGTCATATGGGCGCTAGCTAGCCCCCGTTATATACCTAGGCATATCTTGGGCCGGGCCAAAAAAAGCCTAGTGCTGAAAAACCAGGCCCAAGCTTGGCCTAGCCTGATTGTCAGGCCTACTGAATCGGGCCTGAGCCTGGAAAAGCCTGACACGTCCCGATCGGCCCGGCCTGACTACAGCTAAAATCTTGTTTTTTCGCTAGCCCGAGCTCGGCCTAACCTGCCCATCGGTCTCAACTTTCAGCCCGAGCCCGGCCCGTTGACACACTCGGGCTCAGCCCGATCCAGGATTTTCGGGCCAGGTCGTCCGAGCCGGGCTGTCCATGGCCAGGTATAGCCCTAGTACGTGCCCGTATCCCATCTCTGCATTTGGCCATTAGGGCATCTCCAAGGTGAACTCTCAAATCGTCTGCATACGACTGGACTGCACGGTCCGGATGTGTTTTTTCATCCAACAGGGGTCTGTATAGGTCCACCGAGCGGTCTGGACGCATTTTTTCTCACAAATTAGAAGCAAAGTTGGGAGGCTTTGTGGGAGACCGGACAATAGTCACATAGGACTCCGACACCCCAGGCCCATTAAAATCCCCCTCATGGTCCCATTATCTTCTAATCCGTCCCATTTGACCTTGCTTTGCATCCGCACCTCCTCCGATGACCACGCCGTTATACCTCTCCGTCCGCCGCTCAGCCGGACGTCCGCAATCAGCATCGACACGCCCGCTCGCCTTTTACGACGACGTCGTCCACCCAGGACCTGTCTGCATCCAGGTACACTCCGTCCCCCTGTTGATAACGTCCATGGCGGACACCATGCCCGGCAAGTGTTCAGTCAAATGTCATTGAGCTAATTTTTGAACACCATGTCGTTTTTTTAGAGTACAAAGGATGACGGGTACTCGACCAGGGATGATGAGTTGTTGTGCCATGCGTGATTGGCCGCATCCGTGGATTTTGTAGGCAGGAGCAGAAGGACGCTCTTCTGGCAGCGCATGCATGGTTCGTTTCACGCACGAAAGCACATTGCGTCCTATGACATGCACATCATCCATGATCACAATGTGAAGTCGTTATCGTATCGGTGGTACACCATCCAGACCACCTTCACCAAGTTTTGTGACGCGATTGCTCGGCTGGAGGCAAGGTGGCCATTGCGTGCTGCAGCAGAGGGGATCGAGTTTTGCTTCTTTTTGCTCAACTTATTAACTGAATCATCCATTCACTCAATTTTTGTCTACACATAGATACACTGTCACCAATAATACACCTAATTAACTCACCTGACGTGATTGGCTGGAAATACTTGACTGGTGATTCTTTATGGAGACATGACGAATAATTCCTGCGCTGATCAGACAGCCCGGAGCACTTCCAACTTTCATTTTGTTATATACAGTATCTTTCTCCATAAACTATTACTGTATATCTCCAAGGATCTCGTGAGTCTCGTGGCAACTAAACTAATAGAGCAAATGCAGCTACAAATATACGTACACACCGTGGTTGCTTGGCACAGGCAGCAGCACGGCGCGACCGATGGCCGCATCGATCGGAGACGACGACCTGGCCGAGCCCATCGTGGTCTCCTCGCTCCCGCTGGAGACACGGTTCCTGCCGCTCCAGCTCCGGCAGCACGGCGGCTTCTGGTTCCCTGAGACGATCCTCCCGGGCATCGCGGCAGTGCGTGCGCGGTTCGCGCCCAGGCCGTCGGACGTCTTCCTCGCTAGCTTCCCCAAGTCCGGCACCACCTGGCTCAAGGCGCTCGCCTTCGCCACGGCCCACCGTGCCGACCACCCGCCGCGCGCCCCCGACCACCCCCTCCGCCTCCGCAACCCCCACGACTGCGTCGAGTTCCTCGAGGTGCCCTACGCGCTTGATCCGACGGCCGACGCCTTTGCGGCGCTCCCTTCGCCGCGCGTGATCGCCACCCACATGCCCTACCCCCTCTTACCAGAGCGGGTCACGGCGGAGGGCGCCGGCTGCAAGGTCGTGTACGTCTGCCGCGACCCCAAGGACGCCTTCGTCTCCATGTGGCTGTTCGCCAAGAAGACGGCGGCGGCCGCTGCAGCCGAGGCCGCCAACGACGACGAACCGCGGCCAGTGCCAACTCCGTTCAGTATGGAGGAGGCCTTCGAGCTGTTCTGCGACGGTCGATGCCCCGCCGGCCCGCAGTGGCCCCACGTCTCGAGCTATTGGGAGGGTAGCCAGAGGCGGCCGGAGAAGGTGCTCTTCCTCCGGTACGAGGAGATGCTGCGGGACCCGGTGGGCAACGTGAGGAAGCTGGCGGAGTTCATGGGGTGCGCGTTCTCCGAGGAAGAGGAGGCCGCGGGGGTGGCGCGGGACATCGTCGAGCTCTGCAGCATCGACGCCCTGAAGAACATGGAGGTGAACCAGAGTGGTGCTCAGGAGTACGTCAAGAACGAGGCCTTCTTTCGGAAGGGGGTCGCCGGAGACTGGAGCAACCACATGACGCCGGCGATGGCGGCGCGGCTGGACGGTATCGTCGAGGACGCACTGCAAGGGTCAGGGTTCGCCTTTGCTGCTGCTGAGTCCACCTGAGCCGCCGGCCGCCGTGCCTACCTATATGTACACATGCACGCCGATGCCGGTTGTGGATGCATCCATACGTAAACTATTGGATAGGTCAATCTTCTATACTTAGAGCATCTCCAACAGGCGGCGCCGAACGCGCCGCGCGCAAAAAACAGCTTATAGCGCGCGCACAGCGCTGGCTCCAGCAGCCGCGCTAAAATGCAGCGCGCGCCGCTCCAGTAGCACGCAAAAATGCAGCACGCGCAACACTCGTACAAACAACATATGCATTCGAAAACAGAAGCAAAAAGATCAAAACAAACAAAAATAAATAGTTCAATTTCGTTTATTACAACTCAAACAAACAGTTTATCGTTCAATACAACAAATAGTGCAATTAAACACAACAAATAGTTCAACAATACAATAACGAACGCACAAATCATGATGCTCTTTGTCGTCCATTCCATGCGCGCGTGGGGCAGGGATAGGCCGGAGAAGCACCGGAACGGTCACCGGGTGGCGCGGCTGGATGGGGGGGGGGGGGGGGGGGGGGGGGGGGGGGGGGGGGGGGGGGGGGGGGGGGGGGGGGGGGGGGGGGGGGGGGGGGGGGGGAGGTGCGAGCAAGCGCGCGAGAGTCCAACGCGCGGGAGCGGCGCAGCAAATAAGCGGCGCGCGATTGAGTTTCGGCCCGCGCGCTGGACTACGTATGCCGCGCGCGCTGTTTTCGCGCGCCCGCTGGAGCAACTATTCTGGTTGCGCGCACGCTAAAGTAGGGAATTTTGTGACGCGGCGCTAGTTTGACGCGCCTGTTGGAGATGCTCTTAAATAGGGGCAACCCGCTAAGATGATTTTCCTGTTTTCTCATGAAGGCACGTCACTTCAATTGTTACATCCATTGATTCAGTAAAGTTGAAAAGTCCGCAGCCATTTGATCAAAGGTTCAGAAAATTACTAAGGACTGCCACCACTAAGTATACCGTTGAAAGAAGTATACAAATCACCCCCAAATCTACTCTTTGGGATACATAACCCCCTGAACTCAAAACCGGGATAAATAACACCCTGAAATTACTAAAACCGGGTTAATAACCCCCTTGAGTGGTTTCTGTCTAATCTAAAGCGGTTTTGTACCCCATGATGCAGATTACGCGCTAACTGGGCAAATTACGCTGAGAAGGTCCCATTAGTCAGTTGCCTCTCTTTCCTTTATCACCTCGTCCCCTTCCTCTCTTTCTTTTTCCGTGAGCGCCATCGCCTCCAGAATCGCATCTCCTCTTTCTCTCGCTAGGGCGCTGTCCGCCGTCGCCACCGTCCCCATCCGCCCTCGCCGCCGTCATCTGCCGCTTGCCCGTCGCCGAAGGAACGAAACCATGTGTCCAGGTGTGTGTGCCTCCATCTCCGTTGTTGCTCTGCTTCGCTTCTGGTGTCGTTCATCGGCAGAATCGCGAGCTCCAGTGAACGATCGTGTGCGCCGCAGAGGTGTGGGCTCGGGTGAGGGGAATGGGGCGTCTCAGTGCTAGGGATTTAGGGGGATAAGTAGTGTTTTGGATGCGCCCTGTTCTGTTCAAGTGCGTTTTGGATGATGCCCTATTCTGTTCATGAAAAAAGGGATGTTTTTGTTAGGGAAAAGGAGTGACTTTTTAGCAGATTTTGGTGCAGGACAAGCTGGTATCTCTCGTGCAAAGTAAATGGGTCTGAATGAACTTGCATTGCTAGGAGAATTTATTGTAGATGATTACCCTGTTTGGTTAAGGAGAAAAGTGCACTTTCTTGTCTGAATGAACTGAACATGTTAGTCCATAGTAAATTATCTGTTATACTTGTCTGAATGAAGTGTTTTTGTTTGAATTTGTTGCCTTCGTATATCACAATTGTAGTCCAAATTGTAAATGTTAGTTCTCTTAATTTTTGTGTACTGTCAGAGCTAAAGATCCAACAGATTTTTTTCTATGAATGATAGTTCTTCGTGTCTCAATTTGTAGGTTCACCTGGTCCCGATCCATTGGACAATTTATTTGTCAGGTTTCATTATTATGGATCATTTCAGCAAGTGGATGGAAAGCTGGATTACGTTGGGGAATTGATGGCAGAGATGATCATGCCAAGGGATGATTTGTCCTATGAAGAATTATATAACTCCGCAGAAGATATTCATCAGATGGAAAGAGGTCACTGCAGAGGTAGTTACACCTACAAATTGCATTGGTTGCCTCCAGGGAAAAAAGTCAGTGATGGTCTTATATTCATGTGTGATGATGAGTCAGTGAAGACGATGGACATTGGAACAATAGATAGTTATGCTGATGTTTTTGTTGAAGAATTGGACATGCCAATCCAGCAACACTTTGACAATGACAAAGAAATGCAACCAGACCAAACCATGTTATCTGCTAATGATGAGCAATTCGACATATGTGCAGGTGATGAACAGATTGACATATGTGCAGGTCTATTGCCAGTAAATGTAGGAGAAACTTACTCTAGGCAGAGAGGGACAAAATTACCACTTATTAGTGTGCAAGTCATTGACACTGGAGTGGTCGATGAGATGGTACTTGAAAAGATGGCAAGTCCTGCTGAAAGTGCTCAAGTCAGCGCATCATCTGCTCATGAAACACCGAGAGAAGTTTGTGCAAGTGCTGCTAAGTTGGAGGCACACTTTACTGCAACTGAAGTTGCTATACCTGCTAAGTTGCAAATTAGAAGAAGGGCAGTGGCAAAATCTACTGAACATGTTCCAGCAACAAAAGCACCTCATGTTGCTCCAACAGTTGGTGCAGATCATGAGATTTCAACCGAACATGTTCCGGCAACAGAAGCACCTCCTGTTGACAAATCAGATGAAGAGGATACTGATTATGAACCAATACTTGATTGCAGTTCCGGAGAGGATTCGGAGGCAGAGGAACTGAGAAAACTTGCAAGAGAGATTAGGAGGAATGAGAGAGCTAAGAAGCTAGGACAAAGAAGTGGAATTATAATGCAAGACAATAAACTGCAATGTAAATCTGATGAGGATTTGGATGCTGGTTTTGAAACTCCATATTTTGACTCTGATGAGGATGATTTCTCTTATGATGAAGAAAGTGATGGAGAAGGAGGTACCACTATGGTAAGAAGGAAGAGCAAGTGGCCTAGGTTTGATAGCAAAGCTGAAAAACCCAACTTTCAACTTGGCATGGTTTTCCGAAGCAGAGAGCACATGAAGAAAGCAGTGATTTCCTATGGAGTTAAAACTCACATGCATTTGTTGTTCAGCAAAGATGAACATGACAAAGTTAGAGCTTACTGTTCTTGGCCTGGATGTAAGTGGGTCATTTATGCATCAAGGACCACTAGACACAAATGGTTGCAAGTCTCAACATTTGTAGATGAGCATCATTGTATTCCAAAAAGAGATAACAAACTAGTGACATCTGTAGTTATTGCTAAGAGGTATGCAGCACTTATAAAAGCAAATCCGACATGGAAATTAGAAAACTTGAAGCAAACTGTTTTGAAGGACATGTTTGCAGATGTCACTATTGCACAATGCAAAAGAGCCAAAAAATTAGTGATGGAGAAATACAAAGATACCACCAAAGGAGAATATTCCTTGGTTTTTGACTACCAATTGGAATTGCTGAGAACTAACCCAGGTAGCACTGTTGCTATCAAACTGGCAGATGATGTGAAGGATGATGAGCATGTTTTTGAGAGGTTTTACATGTGCTTTGGTGCTATTAAGAAAGGATTTCTTGCTGGCTGCAGAAAGGTTATAGGACTAGATGGATGTTTCTTCAAAGGAGCTTGCTTTGGTCAGCTACTTGTTGCTTTGGGAAGAGATGTCAACAATCAGATGTACCCTGTAGCTTGGGCTGTAGTCGAAAAAGAAACATATGAGTCCTGGTTCTGGTTTGTTGAGAAGTTAAACAGAGACCTCAAAATCAGCAATCAAGGGGATGGCTGGGGTATTCATCTCAGATCAGCAGAAAGGACTAATAGGGGTTATAGAGGATATTCTTCCAAAAGCAGAACACAGGATGTGTGCAAGGCACATTTACTCAAACTGGAAGAAAAAACATAATGAAAAAGATTTGCAAAAGAGATTCTGGAGATGTGCAAAGGCTCCTAACAGGTCTCTATTCAACTATAACAGGGCAAGGTTGGCTCAATTCACAGTTGAAGGAACAAAGGACATGATGAACACAGACCCAATTCACTGGAGCAGGGCTTACATGAAATTGGGAAGCTACTGTGATTCAGTTGACAATAACATGTGCGAGTCATTCAACAATTGGATCATGGAATCAAGATATCTACCTATTATATCTATGTTGGAGTGGATAAGATGCAAAATTATGGTCAGGATACAAGAATGCATTACCAAGTGTTTGAAATGGTCAGGAATCATATGTCCAAACATATTTAAGAAACTAAAGCAGAATATAGCAAGATCTGGAAATTGTCATGTGCTCTGGAATGGAAGAGATGGGTTTGAGGTGTTAGAGCATGATAAATACAAGTACATTGTGAATTTGCAAACTAGGGTTTGTTCTTGTAGATATTGGCAGCTATCTGGTCTACCCTGCTGCCATGCAATAAGCTGCATCTACAAGAGCTCACAACAGTTGGATGCATACATAGCCGAGTGTTATTCCATTAAGACTTACAAGAAAATTTACTCTCATGTGTTGGAGCCATTGGAAGGTCAATCAAATTGGCCGATTGCTGATCATGTGAGGCCCCAAGCACCTGGTTACATCAAAATGCCAGGCAGGCCAAGGAAAGAAAGGAAAAGAGAAGAAGGAGAAGCACCAAAAGGGATAAAAATGAGTAAGGTGGGTGGACAAATCACCTGCAGTTCATGCAATAGGACTGGCCATAACATGTCAAGTTGCAAAAATAATGTTGCTGCAACTAAGCATCATGGAAATGCACATATTGTCAGAGAAAGGTCTAGGAAAAGGAAACTGCAGAAAGAAGCCTATGAGGCAGAAACTTCAAAGAAATCAAAGGTAATGTGGTGAACATAAGTAATTTCAAATCTTTACTACATTGTCACATGTCGCATTATACCCAGATAGTCCATAAGTTTTAATGTGGTACACTGTTTCATGTGATAGGCTGAAGAAGTTGCAAGGCAGGGCAAGGGAAAGGCTGTAGCTCAAGACCTACAAGTGCATGAGTCCAGAAGACCTACATGAATTCAAATTAGGGAGCCAAGTTTACAACCAAGCTCACTGCCGGTGTCGCAACCAATCTCGCAGAAATATGATAAGCATGCTCCAGGCAGCAAGGCTAGACCAGCAAAGGTTCAGAGAAGTGCTGCTACTCCATTTGTTCCACCTAAACAAGTTACAAATTTGCCACAACACTGTGTCTTCAATTTAGCTGCATACAAAGAAGCTAAGAAATGCAGAGCAGGGCCTTCAGTTTGATGTTGAGGAGTCACTTTTGTGTCAAGAGTCATGTCGTGTAATATATATACATATATGGAGTCATGTATTCTCTGTACGATCAAGCAACTATGTTTTGTATTATATATCAGGTTTGTCACTTCAGATGATCTTTTCATAGTAGCATACAATATATTTGTATTTTTTGTAATATTTGGTTCAGTGTAGATGATCTTTTCATAATAACATATAGTGTATTTGTATTTTTTGTAATATTTGGTTCACTGCAGATGATCTTTTCATAACAGCCATATCACTGGAATTTTGCTTTGAACCAAATTATGAATCTTTTCATATCATCATAGAGTATACAATACACATAAGAAGATCAGCCATAACACTGGGATTTTGCATTGTACCAAATTCCAAATATTTTCATAACATTTCCAAGAAGCATTGTACTGAACAAAAAACTAATTCTCGACAGATCTAATGGCAAGAAACGGGTTGAAATTAGTTTATGGGGTCCATATGTTTATTTCAGCAAGATAGGAACATCTATTTGCTATAATGTACTCTCAATTATGGTGTATTGTGAAGTACATGATCTTTTGGAACAGTTTACTGTCAATTTGCTGTTATTTACATTCTATGAAGTACATGATTTTTTCCTAATATAACTCTGTGAAGCACAAAAATGCACAAGGTGTGCTGCCAGAACTGAACAAGATAGTACTTCAGGGCTTGTACAAGTCAGTACTGAAATTGTACTGTCATTTTGGTGCACAGTCACTGAACAAGATAGCAAAATTTCATTCAGGGCATCTACAGTGAGATGATCTTTTCATAACAGCATACACTACATTTGTATATTTGGTTCGCTGTAAATAAAACATAGTATTGCATACATGAGAACACATATAAGAAGATCAGACATATATTCTGAATCTTTTCAGATCAGCATACAGTATACAATATACATAAGAAGATCAGCCATAGCATTGGGATTTTGCATTGTACCAAATTCCAAATATTTTCATAACACTTTCAAGAAGCATTGTACCAAATTCTGAATTTTGCATAACAAGATACAAGACAAATTCTAAACCTTTTTAACATCATACATTCTGAATTTTGCTTAACAGCTTACAAAGAAAAACAATATACATAAATGATTCCCTATTGGACTTAATTTCTCTAGGATGCTTCTTTTTCTTCATGACAATCATTCCCAAAAGTGTGAAATGACAAAGCAGAACAGAGCAAGCACAAAGGACAGCTGCAGTTTCCAAATCCTCTTCTTCAGGACATCAACTTCTCCACGATGCTGACTTCCAAATCACACACATACGCATCTAGCATCTTGTTCTTCGCCAAGCTGGCATTTAACAGACCATTTTCATTCCTTGACCGTTCCTTCAATCGATACACAACATCCCATAAATCACCAGAGCATCCTTCGGAACCTCACCGTCCGGATATAAAAAGCAACAAGCTCCTGTAGGAGAACAACAACGTTGATTATTAATTTGGTCCCTCCTTCCAACGAAGACCGGGCGACGTAGCGCTGTTGCAAGCTGAGAACGCCCGAACACAACCGCAGAGTGCGCATGCAGGGCGCGGCGCTGCAACAGTTTCACTGCTACACGACGGACGGCTCAGTCTCGGCCATGGCAATGCGTCGTGCGCCCAACGGCCGGGCGGGAGACTAGTAAATTTGAGGAAACGCCAACAGTGGCCGGCCGTACGTACGGAGCCATCGTCGGTGGCCGCTGCCACTTGTATGAGCTCGCGATTCCGCCGATGAACGACACCAGAAGCGAAGCAGAGCGACAGCGGAGATGGAGGCACGCACACCTGGACACATGGCTTCGTTCCTTCGGGGACGAGCAAGCGGCAGGCGACGACGGACGGCGCCTGCGATGCCAAGTCCTAGCGAACGAAAGGGGAGAGGCGTTTCTGAAGGCGACAGCGCTCTGACAAAGAAAGAAAGGAAGGAGACGAGGTGATAAAAGGAAAGAAATGAGAGAGACAACTAACTAATGAGACCCACTCAGCGTTTTTGCCCAGTCAGCGCGTAATCTGCATCATGGGGGGCAAAACCGCTCTAGATTAGACAAAAACCACTCAAGGGGGTTATTAACCCGGTTTTAGTAATTTCAGGGTGTTATTTGTCCCGATTTTGAGTTCAGGGGGTTATGTATCCCAAAGAGTAGATTTGAAGGTGATTTGTATACTTCTTTGTATACCGTTCCGTTCTTTTTCCAGCCATGCAGCTCAATGCTGGCCTCCGACTTGATTTTTTGGGCTGGGCGTACAGTTCAGCGATTTGAAGACTAAAAAGCCCATGGGTATCCATCGTTCGAGACTACCAGTACCACGTCCCACACCCTTCCGTGAGGAAGCCTTGCGAAAAAAACCCTTTCGTGACCGCGCCGCAGCCAGCCGCTGCAACCTGTGCCTTCTGTCGTCCCCACGAAGCGGACTCCACTCCCTCTCTATCTTCTTCAATCTCCATCAATTCCCACTAATTATTTTGGAATTGAAACGGTTCCTTCTCCCTCCATTAAATCCCACTACTCGGGCGATTCAATTGCTCCCTCCTCCCATCTAGTATTTCTTTTCGGTCGTGCGCGAGGCGATGAGCGATGGTGAGAGGTCTTCCTCCCCAGTGACGAGGTCCCTCGGCGGCCGTCCCCGCTCTGCCTCCGGCTTTCTGAACGTAGGCGCACCCCGCACTGGAAGCGGAGCACCTTGCGGAGGATGCAACCGCGGTGACATTGGCCCAACTATTACCATGCGAAGGTGCGCCGGTGGCCTCGGCAAAAGGCCGGGAAGACTCCCTGTGGCGGCAGCGAACCGTGCTCGGTGCCGGGGCGTCTCGCGTGTCCTCTGCTCGCCTTCCCGACCACGCGACAGGGCCACAGGGGCGGTATAGCATTGACTGTGGTTCACTAGCCCAAGTTTATGAGCGTGTAAATCATCGTCTTGACTCTTGAACACCCGCCCCGACGACGTTCAGCCGGATGCGGCCGGCTAACTGTGCCGTGCACAATTGCACTGCTGCACATCGCGGACTGTATAAGACTTCCGCATGGGCGTGGCGTCGACGGGAGATCACGCGTGCAAGATAGCTGCTGATGGTCTCATCCTTGAGCATCACAACGACCTTGGAATTGATTAGGTGCATTAGCAGGATGCTTGACGACCTCCACTTGCACATTGATGTTCATGTACTACAAGATATATACACGAGTCCACACATTTTCCCTTTGTTTCAGATTTTGGTGAACCCACCTATTGATTTGAATCCTAAACCAAGAATCAACCTCACGTCATCCACTTGCCAAAGCTGGAGGCCATGCCATCTGACAGTACATGCAGTTGCGTCAGAATTACAATATATACATGCTGGTTTCATCTATTTAAGTGATGTGTTATTCTCATTTAAGTGTTGTGTTATTCTCTATGACAACAAATTTATGACCATTGTTGATTCAAGATACTTAGGTTGCTGGAAAGATGTTTGATGACGTGCCTCTTCTACTATCTACCAAATTAAAGAGGATTGAGAAGGTAAGAATGTCTATGTCTATCCATATACTTCTGTCAACTAGACAATGCAATATGGTTCAGTCAGATTCATGAAATCCTTTATTTGCCTCAAGTATAGGATGCATAGTTTACCAATAGTAATATTCCTTTGTCAATTTTTCCAAACAGATATATGCAACAACCAAAAGCTGAATTAAAGGAGACACAGACATCAACAGAAGGAAATATGGGAGGAAGCTTTTCACAAATACTATGTTCGTAATGTTTAAATTTTTGCTTGATATATGAAACTCTGACAACCTCCCTCTCATATTTATTGTACTGTTTAGACAAGACATTTGGAGAAAGCAAAAATAAGATTGGTTATGTTATTTGAGCCCCCTAGATAATGTGTATGTGGCACTCAAGTATCAAACCTGCCGATTGTACCTCTTATTTTAGGGGCACCTACAGGTTGAAGTTAGCATGACTAGGTCTGGCTATTTCCTCCATCGCAATTTTATTTTGTATAACCTTCATATAGAATGGAGAAAAAGAAGGTTCTTAATTGAAGAAAAATGCTATTCCACAATAAATAAAGATGTGTGCTTAATCTGAATGATAACGTTCTTTCTTTTTCAATCATCTTTCTGTTATAATTTTTACGATTTTATTCTTGAAGTAATTTTTTTGCTCAACTTCCCGCCGCAACGCGCGGGATATCTACTAGTATTCAATAAAACACATGCCTTGTTGATTTCTTGTTTGAATGAAACCTGCCTTGTCTTGTGTAATTAAGCTTGTTTTCCATTGCTGTAAATGTAACATGGATGTAGCTCATGTCCTAGCTAGGTACTGTTGACATGCCCTGCATGGGCAAGGTGACGGGATTTGCACGACCGGGACGAGCATTGTCAATGTGTGTGAGTTATGCTTCTCCTCGGTTCGGTCATAAACAGAAAACACAAAATACGAACTCAGCACAGTTGGTAGTGCCATGGAAAACGTCGAGTACCTTGCGTCCCACCTTGTACTTCTTTTTAGTGATGAAAGCGCATGCTCCATCGTACACTTCTCTTCTGCTTCGGTGGATAGGATGATCTTTTTGATACTCCCTCCATAAACTAATATAAAAGCGTTTAGATCACTACTTTAATATTCCAAACCAGCAATGCTAGACCCACGTAAAACTACGTGAGGATTTTACGTAAAGGGTGATGCAGAGATAGTTAATTGGATAAGGGTTAGTGGCTGGGGCCCACCCTGGTTGAAATCAGGGGGCAGAAAAGTTTAATTAAGGAAGATTATGTAACAACCCGTAGGATGTAGGTAGATGTAGCATTTTTTATTCTAAATACTTTTTTTTAAACTCTTGATTCTAAACACTTTTATACTTCCTCCGTTCTAAAATTTTTGTCTTAAATTTGTTTAGATATGGATATATCTAAACTAAAACGTAATTAGATACATTCGTATTTAGATAAATTTATTAAGTCAATAATTTTAGGATGGAAGAAGTATTAGTTTACGGAGGGAGTAATATGGTGCCCCCGCATGCGCCCTTGTGTACGTAAAGTCCGATCCTATTCAGCGAAAACCCAGCTCCGCTCCGGGCCCAGCTCATTTACTGCATGCACTGTGTACGTACAACCCGATCGTATTCAGCGCACACCCCTCATTTACTGCATGCTCTTTACTCGTTTTCGATCCGATGCCGGTCGTGGATGCATTCATACCGTAAACTAGTATTGGATAAGTCAATACTCAATAAATACCTGCCTTGTTGATTTTTCTTGAATGAAACCTGCCTTGTTGATTTTTTAAGTAAACACTTCTGTAATTAAGCTCGAAGTTTGTTTTTCATTGTTGTAAATGTAGTAATAACTAATAAAGGCAGGACATGTAGCATGGATGAGCTCAGACCTCCTCCAATGTAAAGGTGCTTAGATGAGGTGTTAAGTATATTAAATGCCTTAACAACTCAAGTCCCCAATGCAAAGGTGCTAAACTTTTGGATGCTAAGTTTCATGCATTTAATTAGTTGTAGACTCAAAATTGTGCTTCCATCTAGGACACGTGCTTAGCACCGTTTTCTCCTGGGGTCACCATACTATTCTCTAGGCCTCTTTTGGTTCATAGGATAGGATTATCGTAGGAATAGGAATTTTGTAGGAAATGAGATAACATGTATCTCAAATCCTATGAGTAGGAATAGGAAACGATATTTCATTTGGTTGACACCAAAGGAATTTTTCCATTGAGTCTAAGCTCATTTTTATTTCCTATGAAATGTGAAGGATAGGAACCCATCCTATGTAGGAATAGACATCCAATCCTATGAACCAAAGAGCTCTAAAGGAAAAAAAATCCTATAAGAATCATATCCTTTAGAATTCCTATGAAATTCCTCCAAACCAAAAAAGGCCAACTAGCATATGCCACATCAGACTTTTTGCTTAGTTGGCAATCTTAACACCTGTCCAAAGTGAAGTATTGGGAAAGGCCTCATGTTGTAGGTACTGTTGACTGCAGTGGCGAAGCCACGTTTTGGCCATGTGGTCGCTTGACTACACAGGAATTTCACAGGTCAAATACTCCCATGTACGAATACTCAGCCCGCTGAATAAACAATTTCTGAAAAATGTCTAAATAGGCCCACTCGTCATCTGTGTTGGGTAACTTTTGGTTGGGAAAAAGAAGCAAAATAGCAATGGAAGTCCTAATAACTATAGAAATAGCATTAGCCATTGGTCTAAATATATAAAATATTGAGGAAATACACACTTATGTGTGATACTTGAAGATACGCAATAGCACTGAAGTCTATTCTCCATTGCGCGAAATCATGCAAAATAATAATTGTTTGTGCCAATCTTTTGCATCTTCTTTTCAACTCACGCAATCGCCAAGGTTAATTAAATCTAAAAATCATCAGCTCTTATATAAATCATGTGTTTTCTTTCTCAACATGTTGCGCCTCTAGTTACATCTATATTCATTTAACCTATGCCATGAGCATTGTCTCCAAAGGTCAGATGTTCTATGCTTGCCCATCTACTCTAGTTGTCTTGGTTCAAACATTTTGTCGCATTCAATTTTGTTGTGTCTTATTTTTAATTCGAACGTCATTCAATTTTGTTGTGTGTCTTATTTGACATGGTGCCTTGAATTGGTCATATAAGACATGAAAATAACTAGGGACATTTCAAGCATGGTGAGAAACAACGTGCTCTTACACGAACCCTTGTAGCATCCTCAGATATGCTCCATTGAACATGGTCTAGTTTTGGACATTCTTAAAACGACCCCAAATTTTGCAACCAAATGGGCATGCCCATGGTAGGCACCCATGCCAAGCTTGAATGATTTTCGACATCGTACGCAAGTTGCAACACATCCGACCATTTATCAGTCCTTTTAACCGAGAAAACTCCAGAAAACACAAAATTTGTAGAAAACCAAAACAATTTAGCATGGTGCCTTTAATTGGTCACACAAGCTTGGAATCATTTAACGAAAGTCCAGAAATAACATGCTCTCAATCAAAGCATTCTGGCCTATCCGAACACTCTATGTTGAACATGATTTTTTTTTTGACATTCATGAAATGACTCCAACTTTTGCTAGTAGGTGGGCATGCCGATGATAGAAATCCATGTCATGATTGAAGAAAATAAGTATTTAAAATCGTAACTCCAACGAATATTTAAAACTGTTATTTAAGTTGTTTTTTAACACGGTACAGAAGCAAGCGCTCATAAATACGTGCATACACTCATCTCTATGAACGCATACACGCACCCTACCCCTATGAGCACCTTCGAGAGACTGAGCCGGTATGTCATCTTAAGATTTACGAAGTCACCATAGGCGCCTCGTCATCGACGAAAACGTCTCCTTCCACTGAAAGTGCATCGCCGAAAATCCTCAAATAAATACAAAAATAATGCAAGTACCAGGACTTGAACCCTGATGAACTGGGGATACCACTGTTCCTCTAACTCTCCAATCACATGTTGATTCGCCTGTTATGTAAGTTGTTAACATAACTAATAAATACAAAAAGATAAAATAGTACACGGATTTTTTAAAAAGAAAAAGAGAAAAAAAGGAAAGGAAGAAATAAAATAGGAGAATAACATGACAAACAAAAACCAAAGAAAAGAAAACCAAACAATGGTACTAAACCACGCACGCGCCACAAGTTACAATCAGGGGGCACGTCAATTACTGAATACAGACATGACCTAATGGAACAGGAACACTGAACCAGACAATCAGAGCTTTCTTTTACTCCAAAAAAATAATCAGAGCTTTCTGGTTTATTACCACCTCGCGAATTGACCAAAATGGTAGCTGAGGGATGGCTATAAAAGCAGGATAAGAGGGAGCTTGGTGCCTAGAAAATTATTTTCGTGGGTGTGACTGTGCGAGCATGATTTTACCTTTTCTCAGTTTCTGTTAATTCCGTTTAACAAGTTGGTTTTCGGCTTTTAACCCCCCAAAAGAACGAATATCAAAGGGTTTGCAAATTTCAGAACTAAAACTGGAACAAAAAACCTGAAATTTTGGTTCGGTTCGGTTTTGCACACCCTGACTATTTGCCGCTTGTGAGGTTACGCCCACAGGGGCTGCGACTTGGACCGGCCCAGTTCTAGGTTCAACGTGCGGGTCACCCCGCTTGTTTTTTCTTCTTCTTTAATTTTAAGTTTCATTTTTCTTTCTGGTTTTGATGTTTTTTTCGAAAATTTCCACTCTTCCAGTTTGGTTTCTCCCCTGGTTTCTTTGGTTTTCGTTTCTAGTTTTCTAGTTTTATTTTTTTAGATTTAGTTTTCCTATGGTTTTTTCTTCCTTTTTTGAATTTTTTTTGTGTTTATTTTTTCTTTTTCTTCTATTTTTGTGTGTTTATACAAAGAGTTTACCCGTGTATTAATAAAAAGTTCACCATATATTAAGAAAATGTTCACAGTATTTTAAGAAAGTGTTCATGTTTTTTAAAAATTGTTCACCGTAGCGTATATGACAAAAGTGTTCAATGTATATTTAAATATTGTTCAGTATATCAAAAAAATGGTTCATGTGTATTTCAATATTGTTCAACGTACATCACAAAAAAATCAATATGTATTTAAATATTGTTCAACCTACATTAAAAATATATTCAATGTGTATTTAAATATTGTTCAACGTATATAAAAAAATTCAGTATTGTTCAGAATTTCAAATTTGTGTACATGTTTATCAATTTTTTGTTCACTTTTCAAAATTGTTCGTGTTTTAAAAGCTTTTTTGAATTTCTAAACTTGTTCATGATTTTAAAACATTATTCACATTTTTAAGGAAATTTGTTCACATTTTATTTCAATAAATTTTGAGAAAAAAACATATTCGCCGCTATACTTTGTACTTTGACTATAGGGCTGAAACTTAGTTGCCAATGATTTTTCTTTTAGGCAAAGCTGCCAACAGTTGTTAACTGCTGAGCTTGAGGTTCGGCGTCTGCGAATGGGCCATTTGAGCATCTAAGAGAAACTCTAGCAGACCATGCATCCGTCCTGACCCGCAAAATAACCGTCAAAATGTAAGTAGGGGCGGAAAAAACTGCCCGATCAGACCCCGCATCCCGGCTCGCGAAATTTTTTGAGGGGCGCGGTAAAATCCCGACCCCAACCCGGGAATACACGGGTTTCCCCCTCGCGGCTGCGGTGCCCTGCATCACAGAGAAGCAGTTGGCGGGAGGGACATTTCAGCCCGCGTGCTTTCCTCCCTCCTTCCGTCGCCGACCGCCCTTGCTACCGCCCGCCCGCCGCCGCCGATTTCCGGCCAAATCTGCAAGCGGAATCGGTCCGCGGGGCCGCCCACACCCTCCCACCCCGAGACGCTGCACTGCCCCCTGGATCCGGCGAGAAGAGCCGCCCTCGTCGCTGCCGCCGCCGGGGATCGACCATCGTCGTGCTCGCCTCCTCGTCGCCACCCGGGATCACCCACCACGTCCGCCACCAGTTAGTGCATTTTGTTATGATTTTTGCAATCTAGGTTTAGTTAATTTGATGCGCCGGTGCGCATGCAGATGGAGTTGAGCCCGTGCGAGAAGTTCTTGCTCTCCGATTCGGACGATTCAGACGACTTGGATGTTGAGACCATGCTTGCGAATTTTCGGCAGCAAACGTTGGTCATGACGAGAACCAGATGAGGAGGTGAGGATCGACCGTCGGGCGTCTTTGCATTCCCCAGAATCGTCATCTTGGGAACGAGATGTTAATGCAAGACTACTTCGCGGAGAATCCAACGTATCCACTGCACCTCTTCTGGAGAAGGTACCGAATGCGTCGATCTCTCTTTGTCAAAATTGTTCAAGCTTGCGAGGCAAATTGCCGGTGTTTTACTCAAAGAAGAAATGCTGCGGGTTTAAAGGGATTTAGTGCATATCAAAAAAATCTCTGCGGCAGTGCGGGTGATTGCATATGGTGTTCCGGCTGACTATGTCGATGAGTACCTTCGCATTGGTGAAGATACTACAATTGAGTCTATGCGTAGATTTGCAAAGGTGATCATCCGTGTCTTTGGTCCTGAGTATCTTCGGACACCCAACGAAGATGACACAAAGAAATTGATGACAACTAATGAGAGGAGAGGTTGGCCTGGCATGCTAGGTAGCATTGATTGTATGCACTGGACTTGGAAAAACTGCCCAAGGCATGGCAAGTAATGTATTGTGGCAAGTCTCGTGATGCAACAATTGTGCTTGAGGCCGTAGCATTCGAGGATTTATGGATTTTGCCTTGCTTTTTTGGTATGCCGGGCACTCTCAATGATATCAATGTGTTGCAACGGTCTCATTTGTTTGCTAGGCTTGCTAGTAGTGATGCTCCTGCTTGCAACTACACTATCAATGGGCATGAATACACAAAGGGATACTATCTTGCAGATGGTATATACCTTCCTTGGTGCACATTTGTCAAAAGTATCAAAGAATCCAAAACTAAAAAGCAATGTGAATTTGCAAGGGTGCAAGAGGCAGCCCGAAAAGACATTGGAAGAGCATTCGGTGTTTTGCAATCTAGGTTTGCCATTGTCCGTGGTCCTGCTTGTTTTTGGGATAAGAAAACCTTGAAAAATATTTTGACATGTTGTGTTATCCTACACAATATGATTCTTGAAGATGAGAGGAATGAACTTGGAATTCTTCTATGACAATGTGGGTAGTCGTGTGAAACCAGCTAGAGACCCTAACTGCATTAGAGCTTTTCTTCAAACATATAAGGAGATTGAAAATGCAAACACCCACTTTCAACTTCAGGAGGATCTCATTGAGCAGCATTGGCAAAGGGCTGGACAGTGACTCATTTTTGTATTCATTTGTATTTGTATTCATGACAAGTTTTGTATTGCATTATTTAAGTTTGCTATGGTGATTTGAATAATTATTTGTAATGTGGATGATTATTGTATTATGTTTGATTTGAATAATTTAGTTTTGCGTTCAATTGTTGTATTATGTTGGATTTGATATTTGCGGGCCGATGAGATGCGGGATGCAGCGGCGCAAAGAGCAGACCCCACATAGCTGACCCGTAAAAAACCATATTCCGTAAATATGCTTTTTTTACGGGTCCGTTTGAGGGGTCTGCATCTGTGGCCGTCCAAGCCGGCCCGCAAAAGCGGTTTTGCGCGAACTGCAAACATGTTTTGCGGGCCGACGGGATGCGGAGTCTGCTAGAGTTGCTCTAAAGGCGGGCACCTAAAACCCGTCTCATACGCCCAAACGGGCTGACTGGTCACTGTCCGGTCATAAAAAAAATCCCAGACGGGTGCCTCAAATGGATATCAAACGCCTGGGCTGGCCGGCACCCCTCATATCCAACCCAAATATGGGACGAATATGAAGCACCTGGGCACGCCCGCCACATCAGACCCGCCCACACTCACCCACCCGACCCCACATGTATTTCTTCTCATCCACTCGCCGGACCAAACCCTAGTCACTTCGCTCCACTCCCATCCGCCACCCAAACTTGTCCCCAGCGCCGTCTCAGTCTCCGGCATGGCGGGCAGTCGATCCGAATCCTTCACCTCCAAATCCGTCGACCCCGAGCTCCCAAAGAGGAGATGGTCGCCCGGCTTGCGCCCCGCTGCGCCTGGGAGGAGGCCCGTGCACAACAGCGCTCAGACTCCTTCCATCAGGAATCCATTGCGTCCGTCGAAATGGCACATGGATATGGTGCTAGGGCAGCCGTCGCTGCCTCACTGGATGCGGTGCGGTTCGTCTGGCGTCCAAACGCGATGGCGGACGCGCAACCCCTCCGTTGGTGCACCGAGGCCATGGACGCACCGTGGGCGTCCCCCGACGCAAACATGGCGCGGCGGAAGCACTCACCGCAGTGGACGTCAGCGAGACGGAGTTGCATTCTCCGGCGCCCCGTATGGTACACCAGTCCGGGAGTCGTAACCGCGTCGTGGTGGATGTTGCCGGCTCATCCCAGGTTGGATCCATCACCGATCTGATGTCCACCGGCACCCAACGGGTTCCGGACTTCGACGAGGAAGAGTAGGGCATGGGAGATGGCGGCTCCTTGAGTCCCGTGAGATGGCTCGTGTCCCATGTCCTACTCTACCTTGCCGGCTACCAGACCAACACTCTAAGGGACGTGACCGGCCGTCCTACATGGTCATGGACGGGCCAGGCTTGAGCCTGAAAAGTTGGCCCGACGGCCGGGCCAGGCTCAGGCCTGAATTTTCTACCTCGGGTTTGGTCAAGCCCGGCCCGAAGCCCAGCCTGACGGATGGCTGGGCTTGAGCCTGAAAAGTAGGCCCAACGACCGGGCCAGGGCAAGCTCGGGCCTGAGTTTTCTACCTCGGGCTTGGTCAGGCCCGGCCCGAAGCCCGACCTGGCCTGGCGGATGGCCAGATATAATACGTGCATGCATGCGATTTGAGAAGAGCCTAGACTGATGGGCCTCGGAAGCCATAACATTTGTTTGTTGGTCCTCGTGCATAAAACCTTGATTTGTTTGTGTGTTAGCGAAGAAAATACGAAGAGATGACACCGGTGTGCACGTACCCGCATTTCAGTTGTCTCAAAAAAAAAAAACGTACCCGCATTTCAGAATCAGAAGAAAAAAGGAAGTGGATAATACACAAGCCTCCGGATCCCCATGAACCTGCCACTCGAGCGGCCGGCGATCGAGAATATCCATTCCATGCACGGGAACGCACGGCAGGCGCGCAATTCCGGCCGGAAGATCGACGATCGCCTCCCATTCCACTTTACACGCCTTCCGTTTCGGCCATCTTTTCAAACTTTCGAAATCCACGCGCCCACGAAGCTTAGCCGTTCCGATGCGGACGCCCTTCAGGGCCCACGTCTCAGCCTCTGAGAACCTCACTATTAATACGGCCGGGCGCCGCTTGGAATGGATACGCACTTGCGCACAAGTCATCGATCAAGAAGCCATGGCCGGTGGTACCAGGAACAGGAGGCATCCCAAGGCCGCAGACCACGCCGTCGCCGAAGCTGTTGAAGCCCCCCTCGGTGGCCGCTCGCCGGTAGCCGACCCAGATGGGGTTTCACCGGCAGCCAAGGGCACAGAACTACCGGTGCCGGAGAAGAAGGTCGATGCGGAGGCGGAGGCGAAGAAGCTGAAGGAGCTCAACGCCATGCTCCTCAAGGAGGTCATGCCGCGGCGTGGGCAGGTGGCCACGCTCAGCGCGCGCGTCGAGGAGCTCTCCATCGCCTCGGTGACCGAGGACGAGCTGGACGCGGAGAAACCGCTCGACCAAGCCGATGAGACGGAGGTCGCTCAGGAGGCCGAGGATGTGGCCGCCACGGTCGTCAAACCGGGGGCGGAGAAGAAAGTGGTGACGAAGAAGAAGGCCCCGACCAGCTCAGTCCAGGCACGCAAGGCGGCGGAGGCAGAGAAGATCTCCACGGCGGCGGCGAATGCGTCGGCTGATGAGCAAGCCGTCATGGCGGGCCCAGCGCCTGGAGGGCGTCCGAGGAGGAACAGGAAGGCTAACTCCATGTATCCTTCGGATACTTGGGCCCGCTAGAGACTGCATGCATTGGCTGGAACACTGTCCAGTTTTCTTCTTCAAATAAAAACTCGTAGCGAATTCATGTACCGATCTACGCATGCATGCATCGTGCATGCAACTCGGAAAATGTTTTGATTGTGGTACTGGAGCTAGTGATGTTCGATCGTGAATGTCTTCGTGTCTGGTTGCTTCGATGTTTTGATTATTTAGAAGTAAAAAATATGTTTAGGGCCATGTGAGGAGCTTAAATTAAGGCTTTGTACCTAAAAAAGCGACAATATCAATCAAAGTTAGAGCCTTAATCTTGACATTGTTTGTTTTGAGATTACTTAGGGAATTTTCAATGGCAACCCTCCCGCATCGGTCCGTGGACACGGATGCGGGGACGCCATCCAATCGTAACTGCATGCATTCGATCTTTTTTGTTTTATTTTTCAAGTCCGCACGACCAAATTGCCGCATGCAAAGGGTACAGACGTTTAAATAGCTGTATGCAACAGTAGTTCAATTTTAAAAATGTTCAAATATTACATCCCAACATTGTTGTCCCCTTTCACCATCCATTAATGCTCAATCAGATCTTCTTTCAGTTGCTCGTGAGTTGGTGATGCTGAATTTGTTGATGCATTCGAATAAACTCCTCAAATGTGTCAGGATTCTGGTCCGAAAGTTGGATAGTATCACCCATATTCTCAAATTCCAGAGCTGCGGCATTGTAACACCCCAGATGTAACTTGCCATATTTGTAACTCCGACATTTGCCATTTTTGGCTTTAAGTTATGAGATTCCCTTCGTGGTTGGGTTTTGTCTTTCATTTTGCATTTTGTTCATGTCATGCATTTCATATCATGTCATCATGTGCATCATATTTGCATACGTGTTCGTCTCATGCGTCTGAACCTTTCCCCCGTTGTCCGTTTCGCAATCCGACACTCCCACATGCACCGGCGCACCCCTCTTGTCTCTTTTCGTGAGCAGGAGTAAAACGTTCTCGGAATGGACCGAGATTTGTCAAGTGGCCTTGGTACATCACCGGTAGACCGCCTGTCAAATTTCGTTCCATTTGGAGGCCGTTTGATGCCCCAACGGTTAACCGGGTAACCGCAAAAGCCCCTTGTGTGTTGTAGCCCAACACCCCTCCAAAACAGCTCAATAACCCATCTAAACTATCTTCATGTTCTCCGCCGTCGGATCACGATCGTGTGGGCACCTCATTTGGACACTCCCACCTCTTTCTACCTATAAATATGTGCATCCCTTCGAAATTCGCGGTCTAACCCTAGCTTCTTCCTCCTCCCGCCGCCGGACGTGTCCACGCCGCCATCGGACGTGTCCGCCGCCGCCCTCCAACCAATCCCGCGCCGCCACCGCCTCCGCGCCGTCCGCCTGCGGCCCGCCGAGGCCCGAGGCCGGCCCGCCCGGCCCGCGCATCGCCGCCGCCCGCTCGTGGCCTCCGCCGCCACCGTCCACCCGTGGCCTCGCCATGCCGCCGCCTGCCGACCTCGCCGCGCCGCCTCCTCGCGCCTGCACTGCCGCCTCCTCGCTGCTCCACGCCGCCCACACGGGCCGCCGCGCGCCTCCGTTGTAGGCTCAGCCGACCGCCGCCCTCGCCGGAGTCGCGAGCTCGCCAGAGTGCGCCGCCGTCCGGATCTGGTCAACCGGGACCAGATCCACCCACTCCAACAACCAAACACCGCCCCGCGTCCCGTATCTCCCCGTCCCGGAACCACCTCGTCCCACGTTGACTTTCGCGGAGGTGAAATTTCTCCAAGTCCCGTAACTCCCTAATGTTTTTATGCCTCCTTCAACATGTCATATCTCGGTGACCGTGGCTCCAAATCATGCATATGATATGTCGAAATGTTTGTCTCGTTGAGCTCTTCATTCTAGCAGCATTTCCATGCATGTTACTGTCTATTATGATGCCATTTTCATTATCGCAAGAGTGCTTTAAAATGTTAACTGCTGGTACTTATCAGATCATGGTGTTTTGTCATTTTTGTTACATTTGATATGTGCATTATATGAGCATGAGGCCTACATGTGTTTTGAACTACAACATGCCTTATTTACACGGGTGCAAGTCTTGTATTTTTGTGATCTATGTGGTGACTAGCACAAGCATGCAAACTAGGCTCCGTGATGTTGCTGTTTTCAGGGACTTCGGATTTTGCTAAGTCATTTTCCTGTTGTTATTTTGATGCCATGTAAACTTGATGCTACCGTGAGATCCATGCTTATTTTGAGATACTTCAGTACTAATGTTTTGAACATGTGGTTATGCTCTATCCATCCATGCCCCTGGTTGCAATTATGGAGTGCTCTAGCATGCCAGTTACTTGCTCTACGTTTGCTATAAAATGTTCCTGGCAGAATGTTAACATGTTAATCAATATTGCCATGGTTGTTGCTAGTGATCCATGCATCCTATTAACTTTCTTTTGCCATGGTTAGCTTCATGAACATGTCATTTTGCTATTGGTATGCTTATGTTGTCATGCAATGCTTTGTGGTGAGTGGCATGAGCTCGCAAAGTTGCTATCATAAATCTATTTATGCCATGCTCTGTTTTTCTTCTAAGTCTGAAACTGTTAATAAAACTTGCTAGTGATCCATGCATCCTATGAACTTGCAATTGCCATGTTTATCTTCATGAACATTTCTTCTTACTGTTGGTATGCTTGTGTTGTCATGTAATGCTTTGTGGTAAGTGGCATGAGCTTGCAAAGTTGCTATCATGGATATGTTTCTGCCATGTCCTGAATTTCACTGTCTAAAACTGTTAATAAAACTTGCTATATTTACATGGGTGCCATCATATCTTCTGTGCTTTTTGGCTCATGTTCAGAAAGGGACTTTTGTTCTACGCATTTAGTAGAATCATGCCATGCCTTTAGTTGCTATAATATGTTCCTGTAGCATGTTGTTTGCTTGCTCTAAACATTGCTTCCTGATGTTGTTTTTGACATGCAAGTATTTTCACTAAGTCTGTGAAGTTGATATCTTTTGCACTTTTGCCATGCTTGCTTGAACCTGCTCTAGTATGATTTAGCCGTAGCTCAGTGTTCATGTTTTGTCAAGCATCTCTTGTACATCACCGCCATATGCCTTGCTGATATGTTGGAGTGCAGTATCTTAGTTTCTTGTTGCATTCTAAGTGCCATCATGCTGTTAATCACAGTTTTGCATCATTCTTGTTTTGCTTGCCATTTGCAAACCGTGCATCCGTTTCCGGTGATCTTTATATCAATTTTAACCGAAACTATCTCATCTTTCCAACGGCATACTTGGTTTGCCAAGTTGATGCCTTGATCATTCTTTGCCTTCCAGAGCACGCATATGCATTGCATATCATATCTTGCATATCATGCCATGTATTGCATCATGTTGCTTGTGCGTTGCACCATGATTGATTGTTGTTCCATTGCTTGTGTTCTTGCTTTGGTAGAGCCGGGAGACGAGTACATGAACTAGGAACCTGTTGAGCATGCTATCGAGGATCAAGCTTTCGACAACTCTGAGAACATTGCAAGCAAGATGACCATACCCTCGAAATTACTTATATCTTTGCTTGCTAGTTGTTCACTCTATCATTATGTCGTGCTACCTACCACTTGTTATATCATGCCTCCCATGTTGCCATGTCAAGCCTCTAACCCACCTTCCTAGCAAATCGTTGTTTGGCTATGTTACCGCTTTTGCTCAGCCCCTCTTATAGCGTTGCTAGTTGCAGGTGAAGTTGAAGTTTGTTACATGTTGGAACATGGATATGTTGGGATATCACAATATATATTATTTACTTTAATGCATCTATATACTTGGTAAAGGGTGGAAGGCTCGGCATTTTGCCTGGTGTTTTGTTCCACTCTTGTCGCCTTAGTTTCCGTCATACCGGTGTTATGTTCCTTGATTTTGCGTTCCTTACGCGGTTGGGTGTTATGGGAACCCCTTGACAATTCTCTTTGAATAAAACTCCTCCAGCAAGGCCCAACCTTAGTTTTAACATTTTCCACCTAAGCCTTTTTTCCTTGGGTTCCGCGGACTCAAGGGTCATCTTTATTTTCAACCCCCGGGCCAGTGCTTCTCCGAGTGTTGGTCCAAACTGGGCGATGTCCGGCACCCCCTGGGAAACCAGGGTCTATGCGAACCCGACATCTTGCCCATATGGTGTGCCCTGAGAACAAGATACGTGCGACTCCTATCGGGATTTTTCGGCATATCGGGTGGCTTTGCTGGTCTTGTTTTACCATTGTCGAAATGTCTTGTAACCGGGATTCCGAGACTGATCGGGTCTTCTCGGGAGAAGGAATATCCTTCGTTGACCATGAGAGATTGTGATGGGCTAAGTTGGGACACCCCTGCAGGGTATAAACTTTCGAGAGCCGTGCCCGCGGTTATGTGGCAGATGGGAATTTGTTAATATCCGGTTGTAGAGAACTTGACACTTGACTTAATTAAAATGCATCAATCACGTGTGTAGCCGTGATGGTCTCTTTCCGGTGGAGTCCAGGAAGTGAACACAGTCTTGTGTTATGCTTGAACGTAAGTAGCTTCAGGATCACTTCTTGATCACTTCTAGCTTCTCGACCGTTGCGTTGCTTCTCTTCTCGCTCTTATTTGTGTATGTTAGCCACCATATATGCTTAGTGCTTGCTGTAGCTCCACCTCACTACCTTCTCCTACCCATAAGCTTAAATAGTCTTGATCTCGCGGGTGTGAGATTGATGAGTCCTCGTGACTCACGGATACTTCCAAACAGTTGCAGGTGCCGACGATACCAGTGCAGGTGATGCTACCGAACTCAAGTGGGAGTTTGACGAGGATCTGGGTTGTTATTACGTTTCGTTTCCTGATGATCAGTAGTGGAGCCCAGTTGGGACGATCGGGGATCTAGCATTTGGGGTTTTCTTCCTTTATTTTGGTTCCTTAGTCAGACCTTTGATTGTACTTTGGATGATGTATGGATTATTTATGTATTGTGTGAAGTGGCGATTGTAAGCGAACTCTTTATCCCTTTCTATTCAGTACATGGGATTGTGTGAAGATTACCCCTCTTGCGACAAAACTATCATGCGGCTATGCCTCTAAGTCGTGCCCCAACACGTGAGAGATATAGCCGCATTGTGGGTGTTACAGGCATCATCGTCACCCTCATTGTCGGTGTCAAAACCGGTGGATCTCGGGTAGGGGGTCCCGAACTATGCGTCTAAGGCGGATGGTAATAGGAGGCAGGGACACGAGGTTTTACCCAGGTTCGGGCCCTCTTGATGGAGGTAAAACCCTACGTCCTGCTTGATTATTCTTGATAATATGAGTAGTACAAGAGTTGATCTACCACGAGATCAGAGAGGCTAAACCCTAGAAGCTAGCCTATGGTATGATTGTCTGTTGTCCTACGGACTAAAACCCTCCGGTTTATATAGACACCAGAGGGGGCTAGGGTTACACAAGGTCGGTTACAAAGGAGGAGATATACATATCCATATTGCCTAGCTTGCCTTCCATGCCAAGTAGAGTCCCATCCGGACACGGGACGAAGTCTTCAATCTCGTATCTTCATAGTCCAACTGTCCGGCCAAAGGATAGAGTCCGGCTGTCCGGAGACCCCCTAATCCAGGACTCCCTCAGTAGCCCCTGAACCAGGCTTCAATGACGATGAGTCCCGCGCGCAGTGTTGTCTTCGGCATTGCAAGGCGGGTTCCTCCTCCGAATACACCACGAAAGAGTTTGAGTACAAGGATAGTGTCCGACCCTGCAAAATAAGTTCCACATACCACCGTACAGAGAATAATATTTCCACAAATCTAATCTACTGACACGTTTTGGCAGCATGACATCACGCCATGGTCCGGTAATTATTCGAACCGTTTTTCTTTAACCAGCCCCGCACATAACGCGAGGTGGTTTCTTGACACGTCTTGTCAAAGCAGAGATCGTGTTCCCCTTATTACGGGATTCTCATCAATACGGACGTGGGTAACCCAACCATGCCTAGGACTCCTAGATCTTAGGCAAGTCCCAAACGGCCACGAGGAGGACGCTTGATATTCACCCTCTTTATAAAGGGACAAGGCTTTTACTTTTTTTCCTCCCGTGCTCAATCGAATCCTTCCCCCGCGTCGAGTTCTAACACCCAAAGCCCAGGTCAGGTGCTTCGGACCTTCAATCATGTCCGGATCCAGCCTTCAAGGCCGGTGGATGCCTTCCTCCGTCACAGAGGAGGACATCAAGAAGTTGCTGAGGCCAGATACCTGACCGCCGAAATTTCGCATAGGCTGCCCACCCAAGGGCAGGTCATCCCTACTCCCGAACCCAACGAGAGCGTTGTGTTCGTCTCCCACTTCCTCCGAGGACTAGGCCTCGCTCTGGATCCCTTTGTTAGGGGTCTTATGTTCTATTACGGGCTGGATTTTCACGACCTAGCCCTGGATTCCCTCCTTCACATCTCGTCATTTATTGTCGTTTGTGAGGCCTTCCTCCGCATTACCCCTCACTTCGGCCTGTGGCTCAAGACCTTTGATGTGAAGCCGAAGATGGTCGAGGGGCAGTACGCAGCGTGCAGAGGTGCTCTAATAAGCAAAATTGCTGACGCTCCATGGCCGAAGGGTTCCTTTCCAGAGGTGTCCGGATTGTGGCAACGGGAGTGGTTTTACGTCACAGCTCCCCGAAGTGCCAAGTGGGTAGCTGCCCCCACCTTTCGCTCGGGCCCTCCACCACAACTGATGTCATGGATCAGCAGGGGGCTGAGCTGGGGTCCAGCCAAGGACGTGCCCATACTGCAGAGCCGCATCCAAGATCTCTTCGAGGGAGATTTCAGTCTGGTTATGGTAATGCAAGTTATGCTGGTTCGTCGATTCCAGCCTTGCAAATGCCGGCCCCTCCGCATGTGGGAATTCAACCCGGAAGGACCACACACTATTCAGAATTTCCTCGGCCTGACGCACGAGGAGATGTACAAATCGTTCTTTGGACCCCAAATAGAGTGTCCGGACACTACCGAGGACGTGGGCCTGAGCAGCAACCGCTCCGCTGCCCAAGTAAGTAATCCCATGGCCGAACACATTGTCCTTTTATTTATCATGATATCATTCTGAAGAATCGCTCTTTGACCAAAACTGGATAACAAAGGCGAAGATGATCCGGTGTTCGGCCCCCCTTCCTGAAGGCTTGGATAATCCGGTGCTGGAAAAGATGCTCGAGCCAGCACCTTGCTTGGTGCCCTCAAAGGAAGATGAAGGGGGGAATAAAGAGGGCGAAAGCGGGCCTCCATCGCTACCTATTCCAACCGAGGGAATGAGCGCCTCCACGAGGGAGGATAACCAAGGGGAAGAATCTGACATTCTCCCTCTCCGGGGAAGGAAGAGGACTACCTCTGAAGATCCAGAAACTAAGGTTTCCAAATGGGAGAAGAAATCTCCACCAGAGGGTCCTGCCTCAGAGGGTGTTCTTGCCGCACACTGTCCGTGCGGGGATCAGCCCTCTAACGAGCTGTAAGTAATAAAAGAGTACTTAATAGTGAAGATATCCTACCTTACTTCTGAGGAAAATAACCGAAGCATTTATCTTGTAGTTCGGATCTTATCCCTTCTCAGCAGAGCTCGTCTTCGGGGGATCTTCTTCCAGAGATGATGGAGAGTGAAATGCCTCCCCCTGCCACACCGCCTCACGAGGCGGGCGACCTCGAGCTGTCGTCGCGGAGGGTTTCTTCTGATCCGGCAAGGCCAGAAGGTAATCCTATGGCCACCCGAAGTCCCCAGTATCCGACTCTTGAAGAGAGCAATCAAAAGAGTCCGGCACCATCTGGTATGCGGTCGGACGTACTGAGGGATCTGCTAGAGCGAGCGACTATCTCAGAAGAGCACCATACGTTGATGAGTACGGTGATTGAAAGGATTTCGTCCGCCGAAAGCGGGTTGCATGAAGCCTTTATGAGTCTATTGATGGGTTTTGAGGTACGTGAAATGATGTACATTTTTGATAGTACCGCACATATTTAGGTGTGCCCTGTGTAGATAGTAGCCCCTGAGACTCTGGTTGTCGTCGAGAACGGCGGCAAACAGAGGATCGTAGTCCTAGGTAATAACCAGACCACCTTTATGTGCAGGTGGTTGAAGCTCCGGTGGCTAGCCGGACTGATGGGTTTGCTGAACTAAAGCGGCAACTGGATGCGGCAGATGCCGACATCGTGCTTGCTAACAAGCGGCTTGACGAGGCACATGGTAGGTGATTTTTCTGGTGAATGTCACAAAGTAAGAGCAGCATGATGCCAGTATCTTTAATATGTTGTGACTGCAGATGGAGCTGCCACCGTGGAGACCCTTCGGGCGGAGCTTGCCCGAGCCAAGGAGCAAGCAAGGAGTAGTAATGCGACCGCTTTAAAGGCGGCCGAAGAGTTAAGAGACGAAAAGGCCGTGCATAGCGAGATCAAAGAAAAAATGGCCAAGATGGCTGTAAAGTTAAAAGATACTGCCGACCATTGCCAGCTTCTTGAAGAAGAAAACCGGGCGAAGGCGACGGACCTGGAAAAGGCCACGATGGCGACCAAAGACACCCGCTCTGCGATGAGAGCGAAGAAGGAGGAGCTGCGTCAAGCCGGGGATATCGCGGCTGGGAAACCCTTTATGCTGTGGAGGAAGTTTGGAGATCCGAAGTATGCTCCTCTGGACCGGCTATGGAGTTCTGCGGACGCGTACATGGATTTGGCTGCCAGCGCTGCTGATGCCGTCGAGTACTTCAAGGATCAGAAAGGTCCCGAAGTGGAGAAACTGTTCTGGTCACAGTTTCATGCTCTAGTCCGTCCGCTGCTGCTGAATGAGCTATTGACCGGTTGGGCCAAGCTCCATAGATTATCCGGACTGGCCATGAGATCCATTGTGGATCATTTGTGGCCAGGGGGGCCAAGGCCGAATAGCTACTTTAGCTTAGTGCAACAATTCCTTGGCACTGTGCCACGCATCGATGCTGTGAAGAGGTCAGCGTGCATAGAAGGCTCACGGATGGCCCTTTCCCGTGTCAAAACATACTGGGCGGAGATGGATGCCACCACTGTTGCGGCACAGGGTTCGGCCATAGGCCGAGTGGCTGCCGAGCACTACTTTGAAGAAGTTCTTGAAGGCGCTCGTTCAATAGAGGCTCAGTGCTCGAAGAATATTATGTTTGAGTGACATGTATTCCCATTGTAAAAACAATGTTTTATTGAATTTATCAAGGCTGTATTTATACTTTTGCCCAAAAGTGCTATGATGCCTCCTGTGCGGCCGTTTATGTATATATGTATATAACCTGAAAGATTGCAGTCGTCGGCTTCAGCCCCCACGCATATAATGCGGGGGTGTTCGCAGAAGACGCATTTCACACTTGATCCAACGTCTTGGTCCATTAAGGAGGTGATAGCGCAGCGAACTAGGCAACCGGACTATAATGCTTTAACACTTTCACTTAGCCAGAGGAGTTTCACAGTGGGGCTACTATATAGCCCCTGGTGGCTCCACACTTATCCGAATTCGGGGTGCGTACATGCCTGGCCGGGAAACGGCCCTTGGTTAAAGCGGAGGAATCCCGAAGATTCCGCTAGGTCATCGAGTGGTTGACCAGTCTCACGCTATATCATGACAGTCAGTTTTCAGCTTTCTGTACTGAGGTGCTCGTCCGGATGAACCAGGGCACAATCGCAGTAGTTCTCCTGGTGCCGCCTTAGCCGATAGAGCGGAACATAAGGCAGCAAAACACAGGAGCTGGGCAAACCCAACATTTGACCAAAGACATGATTCGGAGCTGATGCATATAAGGCCAAACTTGCGACGCCGAACACTCCCTAAGGTATTCGGTCTTTATGATGTAAACCAGGCCTAAACAGTGCCCTTTGTAATAAGCCCCTGGTGTCCAGGTACGTGCAATATTCTGATGTGGCCACATGCCAATACGTCAGCATCCTTCTCAATTGTACTGAGAATCCGAGGGATGTGTATCAACAAGAGACAGTAAAAAAGGTTTACGCAGGGTCTTAATCTAAAAAGAATCCTTGGAACGGGTCCCTGCTGCACGTCTGTGCCTGTGTCTCCATTGTGCCGTATTCTGGACGGGTGTAGCACGATGGTCATCTGAAAAAGAGAGGAACTTAATTGAAAAGTTGCCGTGCAAAAGGTAAGTTGTACTAAATAAACAATATATAGTTCAAAATGAGTAAAGTTGAGCCTGATTGCCACTTGTGCGCGCACATTGAGTCCCTTGTATTGTAATAGGGGTATAGCCATCAAACCTATATCAATTACATATAGCTGTACTGGACTCGTCCAACCGTGTCCGTGGTCTTAACGACCTGTCAGATGCTTTAGTTGGTGAGGCCGTTTAGTGTGCGGCTGCGCAGGCAGCCGCACGGTCTTCCGCGCGCAAGGAGCGCTCAATATTTCCATTTACTGTAATGATGCCACGTGGACCGGGCATCTTAAGCATGAGGGAAGCGTAACGCGGTATTACGTTAAAGCGAGCGAAAGCTTCGCGTCCGAGTAGTGCTTGATAGCCACTTTGGAACGGAGCGATGTGGAAGGTTAAATTTTCGCCGCGGAAGTTATCGAAAGCCTGTAAGTGCATCTAGTGCCACCCCTAGTTGGTTTTGGAGTATTGACGACAAACCTGATTGAGGGACTAATGTGTTTGTGAGAATTGCAGGATAACACAGGTAGAAGTCCCTCATTCATTCGGTTTTCCTACCAGAGATGACCCCTAAAAATGTATGAAGACATTGAAGTCAAAGGTGGTATGTGAAGACATTCACATTGAAGACTATGACAAGAGAAGACATCATGTGAAGACTATGGAGCGCAAAGACTTAGTTGTTTCGTCGTTCTTTTTCTTCTTTGTTGAGTCATAGGAACCATCGTACTGTTAAGTGGGGTCCAAGTGAACCAGTCAGAATGACTGAAGTGATGCTTAACCAAAATCCTATGTCTTCGAGCGAAGACAATGAGAGAAAATCTTATCCAGAGCTGGATAAGTCAGCTTTGCTTGTAGCCCAAGTAAAGTTGCCGTGTGCATTTGAAATCTGACCGTTGGAACACGTGTCAGTTCCTTAGTGACCCAGGGTCATTTCGGACAAATCAGGTTGGGTTGCCTAGTGGCTATAAATAGCCCACCCCCTACAACCATAAACGGTTGGCTGCTCAGAGTTAGTGTACGGCTTTTGCCGTTTGAGAGCAACCCACCTCGAAGCCTTTGAGAGAGAATTCCTTGCGAGGATAAAGCCCTAAACACCCAGAGCCAAAGAGTGTTAGGCATCACTTAAGTCTTCCCGTCTGTGTGATCTGAAGACTTATTACACTTGAGGACTGTGAATCCTCCAGCCGGTTAGGCGCCGCGTTCTGAGCATCCAAGAGTCATTGTGGATTGCCGGTGAACGAAGTCTGTGAAGGTTTGGAAGTCTGCCTTGAAGACTTACCAGAGTGATTGGGTGAGGACTGGGTGTCCTTAGCTCAAGGGGAATAAGGTGAAGACACGGTCTTCTGAGTTGAATCTCATCCTCCCTAACCAGACGTACAGTTGTCACAGCAACTAGAACTGGTCCAACAAATCATTGTCTTCAACGAGTCACTGGTTCTATCCTTCCCATCTCTTTATTTACAGTTGGTCCTTGTGAAGTCATTGTCTGTTTGCATTACCTTTTGTCTTCACTGAGTGACTGCTTGTTCTGATTGGCTTCATACTAGCTTCCTACATGATCTATACTACCTAGCTGCCATTAGTCATTGTGCTTTCACTTCATTGAATACTTGACTATGGCTTGCTTAGTGTAGTCTACCTTCCACTGCATGGTAATAGGTTTATTTCTATCGCTTGTCTTCAAAACTCCCATGTTTTGAAGACTTTCTTAAAAATCGCGTATTCACCCCCCTCTAGTCGATCACTAGCACTTTCAATTGGTATCAGAGCAAGGTACTCCCTTATTCTGTGTGATTTGGTTTAACCACCTAGAGTTTTAGCTATGTCGACTGCAGGGATAATCAAAGTCTCCGTTGCGTTCCCAGTCTTCGATGGAACAGAATATCCCTACTGGAAGAATAAGATGCGCATGCATCTTGAAGCCATTGATGTCAACCTCTGGCATGTCGTCAAGAATGGCGTCCTCAAGGCTGGTGAAGGTGTCACCGCTGCTGATGTCAAGAAGTTCGTTCAACTGGACTCCACGGCCAAGAACATCATCTGTGGTCATCTGACCAAAGGACAATATGGCCGTGTGAGTGCTCTAGAAACATCTAAGCTAGTATGGGACTGGCTCTCCAAGGTCAACGAAGGCGTCTCAACCCAGAGAGATTAAAGAATCAGTGTCCTTCGCAACCTCTTCAACCGCTTCAAGAGAAACGACAATGAGAATGTTCAGCTCACGTTTGATCGACTCACTGACATCACAAATGATCTTCAAGCCCTTGGCGCTACTAAGATCACCAAGCATGAAGTCGTCAAGACACTCCTGAGATCACTTGATAGCTCGTTTGACACCCTAGCCCTGATGATTCAAGAACGTCCTGACTTCAAGACACTCGATCCGTCTGACATACTTGAAAGGCTCAACACACATGAGTTTCAGCTTTCTGAGAAAAGAGACATCTACGGTCCCAACTATGGGCGAACTCGTGCCCTGAAGGCAAAAGCTGTCTCCTCATCTGAAGAAGAATCTGACAGCAGTTCTGATGATCCTGAAGACATTGGAAAGGAGCTTGCTATGCTTGTGAAGAAGTTCCAAAAATTCACCAAGAAGAAAGGCTTCAGAAAGTCTTCACGATCAAGCTCAAGGAATGATGAAGCTTCTGCTCATGACTACAAGAAGAGAACATGCCACAAGTGCAAGAAACCTGGCCACTACATCTCTGAGTGTCCGCAGTGGGACAATGAGAACAAGAAGAAGAAGAGCAAGGAGTATGATTCTGACGACAAGAAGAAGAAGAAATACTCAAAGTCTTTTTCCAAGTCTTCCTCAAAGTCTTCATCACACAAGAAGAGCTCATCTGGCAAGGCTCATGCGTTCGTTGGCAAGGAAATGGATTCAGAGGAGGAGTCCTCTTCTGAGGAGGCGGAGGTGTAGTCTGAGGAGGAGTCCGATTCTGGCGTTGCAAGTCTGGCTACAACATACGTTGCCAAGTCCATCTTAAACACTGAAGACAATGGCTTCATCACCGACGCTGATGCAAATGACAAGGACAACTCCGCTCCCACCTACTGCTTCATGGCACGCGGTGCCAAGGTAAACACACGCACTACTCACTATCAAACATCCAGTGAAGATGACTCTAATTGTGGTTCGAAACCCAGCTACAAAACACTTGCTAAAATTGCAACTGAACAACAGAAAGCTATGGAACATATTCAAAAATTGTTAGACAAAAGCGATGACCTGTTAGACGCTGAAATGACTCGATCTCAGTCCTTAATTGAAGACATAAAAAATCTTCATGTTAAGTATGAGGAACTTGAAAGTCTTCATGAAACGCTCTCAACAACTCATGAAAAGCTTTCCTATGATTATCTTCAAAGGAAGCAAGATCTTGAGAAATTGAGAGCGGCTCATGAAGATCTTCAAAAGGAAAACGAGTCACTTCATGCCAAACCGATCAGTTCCGCTCAGGAAGGATTTGAACCACCATGTCTTAAATGCATTGAGCGTGACAACGCTACTTCTGTTGCTAGATGTTCTACTGCTGCTACTATTGCGATATCTTCAACTGTTGATGTGGTAACTAACCCCTCTGCTGAGGATACCACTGCTATTGCTGATGAAAATGCTAGGTTGAAGACATTGCTTGAAACAGGGATGTACAAAAGTCTCAAAGGGCATCAGACACTATGTGATGTCCTCAAAAGGCAGATCCTGAACCGAAACCCTAGGAAAGAGGGTCTTGGGTTCGAAAGGAAATTGAATGCTGATGGCTCTTACTGGAAACCTGAACAGTACCCCCAAACCACATGGGTTGCTGCAAAGGAACCTTCAGTGGATCCATCCGCCCTGTCTGGCTTCACTTGTGCTAATCCCATTATTATTGATGAATCCTTTGATGCAAACTATAAACTGTTTAAGAATCAGAATGGTGAAGTGTTTGCCAGGTATATTGGTACTAACTGCAGGAATGGGCCACCTATGAAGAAAGTCTGGGTGCCGAAAAAGTGGTTGGAGAATCTTCCTGTGAATGTCATCATGACACCACAAGTGAAGAAGACAAACCCCAGACCACAGGCTTCATATGGTCCAAAGGCTTCATACAAACAAAGGACTCACCTGAGTCGCACTAACGCAAATGTTTTGCAGGGAAACCATACTCAGGCCTATGAATATGAGCGCGTTTCATCAAACCGCCATGTTCATAAGACCAAGAACTACTCTGCTTATTCTTATGAGTACTATGGTCCACCTGCAAGACTATTTGCTAGGGCTCCAAAGCCAAAGTTCTCAGATGTTGCACTTAGACTCATTGCTTCGAAGCCACCCTTGAAGATGTGGGTGGCTAAGAAAGCTTAACTCTCTTTTGCAGGGAAGGGTCTCCAGCCGAAAATCAAATTCGTCTGAAGCTATTGCTGGGGACCTTAAACATCTTGTAGGGCGCAAGATCAAATGCCCAAATGGTCTTATTATGTATTTTGTTCTTGAATCGCTTGCTACTTGCCCTATCAGTCCTAACCTCGATCTAAGCTTTCATAATCCACTTGCTCGTCAAATATTTATGCCTCACAATTCTCTTTGTGAAGCCTATCCCCCTAACTGCACTGTAGGGTATAACACCAGCTGCTTCAGAATGGATTATTGATAGTGGGTGTACTAATCACATGACTGGCAAGCGAAGTCTTCTCATGGACTCAACTTTACGTCCATCTGACAAGAGTCACATCACATTTGCTGATACTGGTAAAAGCAAGGTATTGGGTCTAGGTAGAGTTGCATTCTCAAGGGATCAACACATGGACAAAGTGATGCTTGTTGAATCTCTTGGTTTCAACTTAATGTCTGTCTCAATGCTTTGTGATTTAAGCATGATTGTGATATTTGGAAAATATCGTTGCCTTGTTCTGATGGAATCTGACAAGTCTCTAGTCTTTGAAGGGTATCGGAAAGATGATTTGTACGTGGTAGATTTCTCAGCAGGACCACATCTTGCCGTATGTATTCTAGCAAAAGCTTCAGAATGCTGGCTCTGGCATCGGAGGCTAGGGCATGCTGGCATGAGGAACTTACACACTCTTGCAAAGAAGAAACATGTCATAGGCATCGAGGACGTCAAGTTCAAGAAGGATCACTTATGCGGTGCCTGTGAAGAAGGAAAGATGACGAGGGCCAAGCATCCCTCGAAGACAATCATGACAACGACTCAACCCTTCAAACTGCTCCACATGGACCTCTTCGGTCCCACTCACTACTCAACTCTTACTACTACTGCTTGTCTCTATGGCTTTGTCATTGTTGATGATTATTCAAGATATACTTGGGTGCATATAATCCTCTACAAGACTGAAGTGCAGGATGTCTTCAGACGCTTCGCCAATCGAGCCATGAACAACTATGGCGTCAAGATCAAGCACATTGCTATGTCTTGAGCTTGCGTTGGTTTTCCCCGAAGAGGAAGGGATGATGCAGCAGAGTAGCGTAAGTATTTCCCTCAGTTTTTGAGAACCAAGGTATCAATCCAGTAGGAGCCCACGCTCAAGTCCCTCGTACCTGCACAAAGCGATAGCTACTCGCAACCAACGCGATTACGGGTTGTCAATCCCTTCACAGTCACTTACGAGAGTGAGATCTGATAGATATAATATTTTTGGTATAAAGATGCAAAGTAAAAAGTAAAAGAAAAGTAAAAAGCAAAGCAAGATTAAAGTGATGGAGATTGATATGATGAGAATAGACCCAGGGGCCATAGGTTTCACTAGTGGCTTCTCCCAAGAGCATAAGTATTCTACGGTGGGTGAACAAATTACTGTTGAGCAATTGACAGAAGAATTGAGCATAGTTATGAGAATATCTAGGCATGATCATGTATATAGGCATCACGTCCGTGACAAGTAGACCGAAACGATTCTGCATCTACTACTATTACTCCACTCATCGACCGCTATCCAGCATGCATCTAGAGTATTAAGTTAAAAACAGAGTAACGCCTTAAGCAAGATGACATGATGTAGAGAGATAAATTCATGCAATATGAAATAAACCCCATCTTGTTATCCTCGATGGCAATGATACAATACGTGCCTTGCTGCCCCTTCTGTCACTGGGAAAGGACACCGCAAGATCAAACCCAAAGCTAAGCACTTCTCCCATGGCAAGAACTACCAATCTAGTTGGCCAAACCAAACGGATAATTTGAAGAGACTTGCAAAGATAACCAATCATACATAAAAGAATTCAGAGAAGATTGAAATATTATTCATAGATAGACTTGATCATAAACCACAATTCATCAGTCTCAACAAACACACCGAAAAAAGAAGATTACATCGAATAGATCTCCACAAGAGAGGGGGAGAACTTTGTATTGAGATTCAAAGAGAGAGAAGAAGCCATCTAGCTACTAACTATGGTCCCCGAAGGTCTGAGGTAAACTACTCACACTTCATCAGAGGGGCTAGGATGATGTAGAAGCCCTCCGTGATGACGGCCCTCTTCCAGCGGAGCTCCGAAACAGGCCCCAAGATGGGATCTCGTGGGTACAGAAAGTTGCGGCGGTGGAATTAGGTTTTTGGCTCCTTTCTGATCGTTTGGGGGTACGTAGGTATATATAGGAGGAAGGAGTACATCGGTGGAGCACCGAGGGGCCCACGAGGCAGGGGGCGCGCCCTAGGGGGACGCCCCCACCCTCGTGACCTCCTCTTTGACTCCTTGGAGTAGGTTCCAAGTCTCCTGGATCACGTTCGGTGAGAAAATCACGTTCCCGAAGGTTTTATTCCGTTTGGACTCTGTTTGATATTTTCTTTCTCCGAAACACTGAAATAGGCAAAAAAACAGCAATTCTGGGCTGGGCCTCCGGTTAATAGGTTAGTCCCAAAAATAATATAAAAGTGGAAAATAAAGCCCAATATAGTCCAAAACAGTAGATAATATAGCATGGAGCAATCAAAAATTATAGAAACGTTGGAGACGTATCAGGCATCCCCAAGCTTAATTCCTGCTCGCCTCGAGTAGGTAAATGATAAAAAAGAGAATTTTTGATGTGGAGTGCTAGTTGGAATAATTTCAATGCAAATCTTCTTAATTGTGTCTTTTCAAAATAACATGGCCAAAGAAAGTTATCCCTACAAAATCGTATAGTCTGGCTATGCTCCATGTTCACCACACAAAGTATTTAAATCATGCACAACCCCGATGACAAGCCAAGCAATTGTTTCATACTCTAACTTTTTCAAAACTTTTTCAATCTTCACGCAATACATGAGCGTGAGACATGGATATAGCACTCTAGGTGGAATAGAATGGTGGTTGTGGAGAAGACAAAAAAGGAGGGGAAGATAGTCTCACATCAACTAGGCGTATCAACGGGCTATGGAGATGCCCATCAATAGATATCAATGTGAGTGAGTAGGGATTGCCATGCAATGGATGCACTAAGCTATAAGTATGAAAGCTCAAAAAGAAACTAAGTGGGTGTGCATCCAACTTGCTTGCTCATGAAGACCTAGGGCAATTTGAGGAAGCCCATCATTGGAATATACAAGCCAAGTTCTATAATGTAAAATTCCCACTAGTATATGAAAGTGATAACATGAGAGACTCTCTACTATGAAGATCATGGTGCTACTTTGAAGCACAAGTGTGGTAAAAGGATAGTAGCATTGCCCCTTTTTATTTATTTTCTTTTTTTGGGCCTTCTTTTTTTCTTTGGCCTTTCTTCTTCTTATTTTTTCTTTTTTTATTGGGACAATGCTCTATTAAATGATGATCATCACACTTTTATTTATTTACAACTCAATGATTACAACTCGATTCTAAAACAAAGTATGACTCTATATGGATGCCTCCGGCGGTGTACCGGGATATGCAATGAATCAAGAGTGACAAGTATGGAAAAATTATGAACGATGGCTTTGCCACAAATACTATGTCAACTACATGATCATGCTAAGCAATATGACAATGATGAATGTGTCATCATAAACTAGATGGTGGAAAGTTGCATGGCAATATATCTCGGAATGGCTATGGAAATGCCATAATAGGTAGGTATGGTGGCTGTTTTGAGGAAGGTATATGGTAGGTGTATGATACCGGTGAAAGGTGCGCGGTATTAGAGAGGCTAGCAAAGGTGGAAGGGTGAGAGTGCGTATGATCCATGGACTCAACATTAGTCATAAAGAACTCATATACTTTATTGCAAAAATCTAGAAGTTATCAAATCAAAGTATTACGCGCATGCTCCTAGGGTGATAGATTGGTAGGAAAAGACCATCGCTCATCCCAGACCACCACTCATAAGGAATACAATCAATAAATAAATCATGCTCCGACTTCATCACATAACGGTTCACCATACGTGCATGCTACGGGAATCACAAACTTTAACACAAGTATTCTTTAAATTCACAACTACTCAACTAGCATGACTTTAATACTATCACCTCCATATCTCAAAACAATTATCATGCTTCAATCTTTTCTTTGTATTCAACACACTCAAAAGAAAGTTTCACAAATCTTGAATACCAAGCATATTATTATTAAGTAAATTACCATGCTATTAAGACTCTCAAAATAATTTAAGTGAAGCATGAGAGATCAATAGTTTCTTTAAAACAAATCCACCACCGTGCTCTAAAAGATCTAAGTGAAGCACATAGAGCAAAATTACTTAGCTCAAAAGATATAAGTGAAGCACATAGAGCAAAACTACTTAGCTCAAAAGATATAAGTGAAGCACATAGAGCAAAACTACCTAGCTCAAAAGATATAAGTGAAGCACATAGAGTATTCTACCAAATTTTAATTCATGTATGGCTCTCTCAAAAGGTGTGTACAACAAGGATGATTGTGGCATACTAAGACACAAAGACACAAATAATACAAGACGCTCCAAGCAAAACACATATCATGTTGGTGAATAAAAATATAGCTCCAAGTAAATTACCGATGGAAGTGGACGAAAGAGGGGATGCCTTCCGGGGCATCCCCAAGCTTTGACTTTTTGGTGTCCTTGGATTATCTTTGGGGTGCCATGGGCATCCCCAAGCTTAGGCTCTTGCCACTACTTGTTCCATGATCCATCAAAAGAATTCACCCAAAACTTGAAAACTTCACAACACAAAACTCAAAATAGAAAACTCGTGAGCTCCGTCAGCGAAAGAAAACAAAAGACCACTTCAAGGTACTGTAATGAACTCATTCTTTATTTATATTGGTGTTAAACCTACTGTATTCCAACTTCTCTATGGATTATAAACTATTTTACTAACCATAGATTCATCAAAATAAGCAAACAACACACGGAAAACAGAATCTGTCAAAAACAGAACAATCCGTAGTAATCTGTAGCTAGCGCAAGATCTGGAACCCCAAAAATTCTAAAATAAATTGCTGGACGTGAGGAATTTATCTATTAATCTTCTGCAAAAGTAATTAACTAAGTAGCACTCTTCAAATAAAAATTACAGCAGTTTTCGTGAGCGTTAAAGTTTATGTTTTTTTACAGCAAGTTCAACAAGACTTTCCCCAAGTCTTCCCAACGGTTCTACTTGGCACAAACACTAATTAAACACAAAAAACACAACCAAAACAGAGGCTCAATAATTTATTTATTACTAAGCAGGAGCAAAAATCAAGGAATAAAAATAAAATTGGGTTGCCTCCCAACAAGCGCTATCGTTTAACGCCCCTAGCTAGGCATAAAAGCGAGGATAGATCTAGGTATTGCCATCTTTGGTAGGCAATCCATAAGTGGCTCTCATGATAGTTTCATATGGAAATTTTATTTTCTTTCTTGAAAAGTGTTCCAAGCCCTTTTTTAATGGAAATTGAAATCTAATATTCCCTTCCTTCATATCAATAATCGCACCAACTGTTCTAAGGAAAGGTCTGCCAAGAATAATAGGGCAAGAAGGATTGCAATCTATATCAAGAACAATGAAATCTATGGGCACATAATTCCTATTTGCAATAATAAGAACATCATTAATCCTTCCCATAGGTTTCTTAATAGTGGAATCCGCAAGATGCAAGTTTAGAGAGCAATCATCAAAATTACGGAAATCTAGCAAATCACACAAAGTCTTGGGAATAGTAGAGACACTAGCACCCAAATCACACAAAGCATAAAACTCATGATCTTTAATTTTAATTTTAATTTTAATAGTTCGTTCCCACTCATCATAGAGTTTTCTAGGGATAGAAACTTTCAACTCTAGTTTTTCTTCATAAGATTGCATCAAGGCATCAACAATCTGTTCGGTGAAGGCTTGATTTTGACTATAAGCATGTGGAGAATTTAGCACGGATTGCAACAAGGAAATACAATCAATTAAAGAGCAACTTTCATAATTAAATTCCTTGAAATCCAATATAGTGGGTTTAGCAACATCTAGATTTTTATTTCTTTCAATCCCACTTTCATCAATTTCATCATTAAGATCTAAGTACTCCGAATTTTTAAAACGCTTTCTAGGTAAAGGAAGATCATATTCAGTTTAATCAAGATTCATATTGCAAAACAAAGATTTAATAGGGGACACATCAATAACTTTTAGATCTTCATCTTGATTTTCATAGGAATTGGAGGAACACGCTTTAATAAAGGCATCTTTGGAAGCACGCATCCTAGCGGTTCTTTCCTTGCACTCATCAATGGAAATTCTCATGGCTTTGAGAGACTCATTGATATCATGCTTAGGAGGAATAGATCTAAGCTTTAAAGAATCAACCTCAAGAGAAATTCTATCAATGTTCCTAGCCAAATCATCAACTTTAAGTAATTTCTCTTCAATTAAAGCATTAAAATTCTTTTGTGAATTCATAAACTCTTTAACACTATTCTCAAATTCAGAGGGCATCTTATTATAATTTCCATAAGAGTTGTTGTAGGAATTCCCATAATTATTAGAAGGATTACTAGGATATGGCCTAGGATTAAAATTCCCTCTATAAGCGTTGTTACCAAAATTATTCCTACCACCAAAATTCACATCCATAGATTCATTGTTATTCTCAATCAAAGTAGACAAAGGCATATCATTAGGATTAGAAGAAACACTCTTAGTAGCAAATAATTTCATAAGTTCATCCATCTTTCCACTCAACACATTGATTTCTTCTATCGCATGCACTTTTTTATTAGAAGATCTTTCAGTATGCCATTAAGAATAATTAACCATAATATTATCTAGGATTTTAGTAGCATCTCCTAAAGTGATTTCCATAAAAGTGCCTCCCGCGGCCGAGTCTAAAAGATTTCTAGAAGCAAAATTCAATCCGGCATAAAAAATTTGTATAATCATCCACAAATTCAAACCATGAGTAGGGAAATTACGCATCATTAATTTCATTCTCTCCTAAGATTGTGCAACATGTTCATGATCAAGTTGTTTAAAGTTCATAATATCGTTTCTAAGAGAGATGATCTTAGAGGGAGGAAAATACTTAGAGATAAAAGCATCTTTGCACTTGTTCCATGAATCAATCCTATTTTTCGGCAAAGATGAAAACCAAGCTTTAGCACGATCCCTAAACGAAAAAGGAAATAGCTTCAATTTAACGACATCATTATCGACATCTTTTTTCTTTTGCATATCACATAAATCAATGAAGCTATTCAGATGAGTAGCGACATCTTCACTAGGAAAGCCGGCGAATTGATCTTTCATAACAAGATTCAACAAAGCAACATTGATTTCACAAGATTCAGTATTAGCAAGAGGAGCAATCGGAGTGCTAAGGAAATCATTATTATTGGTATTGGTGAAGTCACACAATTTAGTAGTATCTCGAGCCATCGCGACAAACAAGCAATCTAACACATGAGCAAACAAAAAGCAAGCGGGAAAAAGAGGCAAATAGAGAGGGAGGATAGAGAGAGAGAGGGCAAATAAAACGGCAAGGGTGAAGTGGGGGAGAGGAAAACGAGAGGCAAATGGCAAATAATGTAATGCGAGAGATAGGGATTGTGATGGGTACTTGGTATGTTGACTTTTTGCGTAGACTCCTCGGCAACGGCGCCAGAAATCCTTCTTGCTACGTCTTGAGCTTGCGTTGGTTTTCCCCGAAGAGGAAGGGATGATGCTGCAGAGTAGCATAAGTATTTCCCTCAGTTTTTGAGAACCAAGGTATCAATCCAGTAGGAGGCCACGCTCAAGTCCCTCGTACCTACACAAAACGATAGCTACTCGCAACCAACGTGATTAGGGGTTGTCAATCCCTTCACGGTCACTTATGAGAGTGAGATCTGATGGATATAATATTTTTGGTATTTTTGGTATAAATATGCAAAGTAAAAAGTAAAGGAAAAGTAAAAAGCAAAGCAAGATTAAAGTGATGGAGATTGATATGATGAGAATAGACCCCGGGGCCATAGGTTTCACTAGTGGCTTCTCTCAAGAGCATAAGTATTCTTCTCTCAAGAGCATAAGTATTCTACGGTGGGTGAACAAATTACTGTTGAGCAATTGACATAATTGAGCATAGTTATGAGAATATCTAGGCATGATCATGTATATAGGCATCACGTCCGTGACAAGTAGACCGAAACGATTCTGCATCTACTACTATTACTCCACTCATCGACCGCTATCCAGCATGCATCTAGAGTATTAAGTTAAAAATAGAGTAACGCCTTAAGCAAGATGACATGATGTAGAGAGATAAATTAATGCAATATGAAATAAACCCCATCTTGCTATCCTCGATGGCAACGATACAATACGTGCCTTGCTGCCCCTTCTGTCACTGGGAAAGGACACCACAAGATCAAACCCAAAGCTAAGTACTTCTCCCATGGCAAGAACTACCAATCTAGTTGACCAAACCAAACGGATAATTCGAAGAGACTTGCAAAGATAACCAATCATACATAAAAGAATTCAGAGAAGATTCAAATATTATTCATAGATAGACTTGATCATAAACCCACAATTCATCGGTCTCAACAAACACACCGCAAAAAGAAGATTACATCGAATAGATCTCCACAAGAGAGGGGGAGAACTTTGTATTGAGATTCAAAGAGAGAGAAGAAGCCATCTAGCTACTAACTATGGACCCGAAGGTCTGAGGTAAACTACTCACACTTCATCGGAGGGGCTAGGATGATGTAGAATCCCTCTGTGATGACGGCCCTCTTCCGACGGAGCTCCGGAACAGGCCCTGTCGGTGTCAAAACCGGCAGATCTCGGGTAGGGGGTCCCGAACTATTCGTCTAGGCCAGATGGTAACAGGAGGCACGGGAGATGATGTTTTACCCAGGTTCGGGCCCTCTTGATGGAGGTAAAACCCTACGTCCTGCTTGATTAATATTGATGATATGGGTAGTACAAGATAGATCTACCACGAGATCAGAGAGGCTAAACCCTAGAAGCTAGCCTATGGTATGATTGTATGTTGTGATTGTTGTCCTACGGACTAAAACGCTTCGGTTTATATAGACACCGGAGAGGGTTAGGGTTACACAAGGTCGGTTACAAAGGAGGAGATATCCATATCCGTACCACCTAGCTTGTCTTCCACGCCAAGTAGAGTCCCATCCGGACAGGAGACGAAGTCTTCAATCTTGTATCTTCATAGTCTAACAGTCCGGCCAATGGAGATAGTCCGGTTGTCCGGAGACCCCCTAATCCAGGACTCCCTCAGTAGCCCCTGAACCACGCTTCAATGACGATGAGTCCGGTGCGCAGTATTGTCTTCGGCATTGCAAGGAGAGTTCCTTCTCCGAATACACCACTGAAGAATTTGATTACGAGGATAGTGTCCGACCCTGCAAAATAAGTTCCACATTCCACCGTAGAGAGAATAATATTTTCGCAGATCCAATTTGTTGGCTTGTTTTGGCAGCATGACGTTACATCATGGCCCGGTGATTATTCAAACCATTTCTTTTAACCAGCCCCGCACATAACGCGAGGCAGTTTTTCAACACGTCTTGTCAAAGCAAAGATCGTGTCCCCTTATTACGGGATTCTCATCAATACGGGCGTGGGTAACCCAACCGCGCCATCAATTGCGGCGCTTGGGGGATAAGCGAGTTTTACCAGGCAAGTGGGGATGCTCAGTTTCGTCCGCCCATATAAAGGGATAAGGATTCACCTTTCTATCGACGCCTTCTTCCTCCCTTACCCATCTGTTTTCGCACACTCGAGCTCTAGCGCCCAAGTCCGCACTTCCCACCTCGACCTTCTCCAATCATGTCCGGAGCGGGAGGCAAGTGGATGGTCTCCTCCGTCATGGAGGGAGACATCAAGAAACTGAGGAGAGCCGGATACCTGCCCGACGACATCGCGCACCGGCTCCTAGATGAGGGGCAGCTCATCCCCACCCCCAGGCCCCATGAGAGGGTAGTATTCCTCACCCATTTCCTCCACAGACTGGGGTTCCCTCTCCATCCCTTCGTCCGGGGGCTCATGTTTTATTACAGCCTGGATTTCCATGATCTGGCCCCAAACTTCATCCTCAACATCTCGGCGTTTATCGTCGTGTGCGAGGCCTTCCTCCGCATCAAGCCCCACTTCGGCTTATCGCTGAAGACCTTCAATGTCAAGCCGAAGGTGGTGGGCGGCCGCCAGGCGGAGTGCGGAGGCGCCATGGTGGGCAAGATGCCCAACATAACATGGCTCGAGGGCTCCTTTGTGGAAACCATAAAGGGGTGGCAATCGGGGTGGTTCTATATCATCGAGCCGCGTGACCCTGCATGGGCAGCGGCCCCCGAGTTCCGATCTGGCCCCATGCAGCTCACCTCCTGGAGAGAGAAGGGCCTGTCCAGGGGTAGTTCGAAAGAGCTGACCAGACTCCAAACATGTATTCAAAACATGGTGGACAAGAAGCTCAAGCTTGTCAACATAGTCCAAGTTATGCTCATCCGCCGGATACTCCCGTGCCAACAACGGGGGTTCAACTTGTGGGAGTTCAATCCAGCGCAGCACCGAACTCTGAACAGGCTCTTCGACACAACTCATGAAGATGCCTAGAGGGTGCTGTTCAAAAGTGCCGAGGTCCCCCCCTATTACCGAGGATCGCGGATTCAGCGCGAAGCGCCAAGCCAGTGCGGTAAGCTGCTTTACATTTCACAGGATAATTATTTTTTATATAGATTGACTCTATGCAGGATCTAAACTCCCGTACCTTTGACAGGACTAGCAGAAGATGGCCGGACAGATCGACTGTCCGGCTCCTTTGCCTGGAGGCCCCGCAGACGCTCTTCTGGCGAAGATGCTGACTCCAGCCCCTTATAAGGTGCCGGAGAAAACCAAGAAGGCCAAGGGAACCCGAAATAGTTCCCGACGCCAGGCGTCGTCGGACTCATCATTTGATGACTCTGCGGCACACTCTTCCCCTGAAGACGAGGAATAGGAAGAAGAAGATGCTCCCCCACCGACTGGGGGAGACAAGAAAAGGAAGGCCACCCCAACTGGGGAGGCCGGAGGGTCCAAGAAGGGAAGGACTCTCCTTCCGGACAGTTCCACCGCCGCCGATGAAGGCGAAGACGAGTGGTTGCCCAGGGTCAAGCCCCCGGGGAGATCGTAAGTATTCGGATACCAGAGTAACTCATAGGATTACTTTGTCGCACTACTTTCCCTAATGCCGAACGCAATTATGCAGGCCGCCACGAGCCAGTATCGATGTATCATCGGACGGCTCCTTGGGCTTGTCGGACATGGATAGCGATCCAGTCCCGACCGCCACCTCCCCTCATCCTGCTGACGATGCCGAGGTGTTGTCTCAAGAGGCACCGGATCGAGGGGAGACAGTCCCAGAGGTGCCTCAAGGCGACCTTCCGGACTCCGGGAGCCGAGGGGACGGGGCCCTTGAGAGCTCCGAGTTCGGCCCTCAGCCGAACACCGCGCCGGACCCTCCAGCGGTTCCGGGCTCGGGCAGGCGGCCTCCTTCTAAGAGGGGCAAGACGCCTGTGCCGGTGACCTCTGTCCATCCAGAGGCGCCGGACAATCTGCTGGAAGCGCTTCGCAGCGCTTCCATCGACGAGGAGCACCGCACTATCATGAGTGCGGTGATCCATAAGGTTCAGTCCGCCAAGAGCGGATTGACTAAAGCCTGTGCCAGCCTTCTAACAGGCTTTGAGGTAAGTGTTTTAAAATGTAGTAGAAATATTACCGCATAGACAGTAGCCCCTGATGCTCTGTTCGGTGTTCACAAAGAAAAGCCGAACAGAGGATCAAATAATATCGTAGGAGTCTAATATAAGTATGTCAATATGCGTATGAAGGCTTCACTGCTGGCGTCCGCCGCACTAACTACGGAGGTCACCGTACTGAAGCAGGACCTCGAGGGGTCCAAGAAAGAGCTCGGCCTTGCCAAGAGGCAGCTCGAGGAGACCAAGGGTAAGTAATACCCTGTCTACAGAAATGTATATATAAAAAAGGACGCGATTGCAAAATGACAGGATCATTGTATGTTTGCCAGGGGCCACAACCGAGGTGGCGACCCTGAAGCAAGCGCTAACCAAGGCCGAAGATAAAGCGGCCAAGGAGCGCACCGAGCGAGAGAAGCACGAGGCTAGGGTGGGTGAGGTGCAGCAAGAGCTCCAGGCTCTCGTGGCGAAGCATGAGGCGTTGGAGCTTGAATCAAAGACACGGGAGTCTGAGCTTGCCGTGGCCCTCGAGAGTGTAAAAAGTGCCAAGGCCAAAGCCCAAAAGGCCCTCCAAGAGATCGACGCGATGAAGAAGATAGCGGCGGGTAAGGCTTTCTATATGCAAAGCAAGCATGTAAAAGTAAATTACCGATTACTTACCCGGATCCGGAGCTCTTCAGGAACATTCATAGATTTTCCCCGCAGTGTGTCCGATGCCATACAATTTTACTAGGCCGAGGATGGAAGCTCGACGGAGAAGCTGTTCTGGTCTCAGTATGCTGAGGCCGAACATCCGGTGCCAATGAGCGACCAGCTGAAGCAGATGGTCGAGCTACATAAGGCGGCCGATCAGGCCATGAAGAGCTTTATAGTCCGGCTGTGGCCTGGCGACGCCCTTCCGAACAGCTTTTTTGGCCTAGTGAGGCGGCTTGTGGATGCCTGCCCACGGCTGGAGGTCGTCAAGCGATCCGTCTGCATTGAAGGTGCACGCCGGGCTTTCGCCCGTGTGAAATTGTAGTGGGTCAAGCTAGACGCCGTGAAGCTGATCAAGGAGGGGCCGCCGGAGGGCAAGGAGCACCGCCACCCCGAGATGTACTACGAGGGTGTTCTGCCGGGTGCCCGTCTTATCGCGGATGAATGTTCAAAAGATGTAATATTTGAGTAAACTTGCTCGTTTTATCCTGTATTTATGAAAACTTGTTTCATATGCGCTATGCAACGCTTGTTGGAATTTAAAATATTACCTTCTGTTTGGCTGTTTATCCAATTTGAGAGATGGCTAGTCCTCGGCTTCTGCCCCCATGCCATGAGTGCTGGGTTGTTCGGGATAAACCTGAGCACTCTTGTTCCCATGTTTGGGTCCTTAGAGGGAGGTGCTCAGCACAACGAACAAGGCAACCGGACTAATAACGCTTTATCACTCTCACTTAGCCATAGATTTCTATAATTTTAAATTTTGGCGAAGCCCCTGGTATTCGGAAGGCTGAATTCGGGGCGCGATACACGCCTGTAAGCCGGACAGGGCCGGCCCCTCGCCCTAAGCGGCATAAGTCTTTAGGGACTCGAAAAACCTCGCCGAACAGCGACCAGTCTCTCGCCTTATCATGACAGTCAGTTTTAGCTTTCTCTACTGAGGTGCTCAGCCCGGCAGAACCGGGGCACAATTGCAGTAGTTCTCCTAGCGCTACCTTAGCCGATAGAGCGGAACATAAGGTACCAAAACATAGGAGCTGGGCAAACCCAACGTTTGACCAAAGACATGATTCGGAGCTGATGCATATAATGCTATAAGTTCGGGGTGCCGCACTTGTGAAAGTGTTCGGACTTTTCACACCGCATTGTGGGGTACGTAAGCCCCTGGTGTATTGGCCGTACCAGAGTGTACGGTTGCAAGGCATCATTAATGAACACACACACACACACACACACATATATAACAAGAATGCAATAATAGTCGTAATGTCATGCATTGTTTATTAAAAAATTGTGTTAAAGCAGAGTGATACAGATAGTGCGATAAGAAAAGAGTGGGACTAAGTCCCTTCCAAGGGCAAGCTGAGGAATGATATTAAATTGAATATGTCACTCGTTACTATAATCAACCTGGGAATTCCGTGATATAACGTAGCTGTCTGCCTCCTTGGTTGCTGCATCATGTGTTCGGCAATAGTGCTGCCGGACAGTGTTTCCATAGATTAAGGTCCTGAAAGAAAAAGAAAAATAACCGAACGGGAAGCCCCTAGTGCGGTTTAGGCTGCCTCTTAGGGCGTGCCGTATTTGTGCCCCCCTCCCCACCTATGCCCATGGTATTTTTAATGCGTAATTATGTACGCGCGGCACGAGTTTTGCCGCTGGGCTGGGATTGGGGTGGCCGCCATATTTCTACGTGAGCTCAGATCATGCCATGCGGTCTATTTGCTGATTGCCCCGAGCGCGCTTGAAGGTGTCCGGGCTGTGAAGCGCCGAACTGGTTGATTGCCTTGAGAGGCTGCTTTGCGCTTCTGCTGCGAGGGCCACGGTGTGCTTCTCTGTTCGGAGAGAGTGCTCTGTGTTTCCATTGACTGTAATAACTCCGCGAGGTCCTGGCATCTTGAGCTCGAGGTATGCATAATGCGGTACCGCATTGAATCTAGCAAATGCGGTTCGCCCGAGCAGCGCGTGATAACCACTACGGAACGGGACTATATCGAAGATTAACTCTTCACTTCGGAAGTTATCCGGGGATCTGAAGACCACTTCCAGTGTAATTGAGCCTGTGTAATGGGCCTCTACACCTGGAATGACGCCCTTAAAGGTCGTTTTTGTGGGTTTGATCCTTGAGGGGTCTATACCCATTTTGCGCACTGTGTCCTGATAAAGCAGGTTCAGGCTGCTGCCGCCATCCATAAGGACTCGAGTGAGGTGAAATCCGTCAATGATTGGGTCTAGGACCAGTGCAGCAAATCCGCCATGACGGATACTAGTGGGGTGGTCCCTGCGATCGAAGGTGATCGGGCAGGAGGACCAAGGGTTGAACTTTGGGGCGACTGGCTCCAACGCATATACGTCCCTGAGCGCACGCTTTCGCTCCCTCTTGGGGATGTGGGCCGCGTATATCATATTCACCGTCCGCACTTGCGGGGGAAACCTCTTCTATCCTCCAGTGTGCGGCTGCCGGGGCTCCTCCTCGTCATCTCTATGCGGCCCCTTGTCCTTGTTTTCGGCAATTAACTTGCTGTCCTGCTTGATCACCCAACAATCCTGTTGGTGTGATTGGCTGGCTTGTCTGGGGTGCCGTGTTTTTGACACGAGCGATCGAGTATACGGTCCAAGTTGGACGGACCCGGCGTACTTTGTTTGAATGGCTTTTTCCGCTGACCGGGTTTAGAGCCTTTGAATCCGGCGTTGACTGTCGTATCCTCGGTATTTTCGTTGTTAATGCGGCGCTTATGCTTGTTGCGATGTGACCTGCTATTGCCGTCCTTGGTATCTGAGGTACCATGGTTCTTTGATATGTTATTACTGCGAGCCATCCAGCTGTCTTCTCCCACACAAAAGCGGGTCATGAGCGTCGTGAGAGCTGCCATAGATTTCGGCTTTTCCTGACCAAGGTGCCGGGCTAGCCTCTCGTCTCGGATGTTGTGCTTGAAAGCCGCTAAGGCCTCCGCATCTGGACAATCGATGATTTGATTTTTCTTTGTAAGGAACCGAGTCCAGAATTGCCTGGCCAACTCTTCTGGCTGCTAAATTATGTGGCTCAAGTCATCGGCGTTTGGTGGTCGCACATAAGTGCCCTGAAAGTTGTTGAGGAATGCGGCTTCCAGATCTTCCCAACAGCTAATGGAGTCCGCTGGCAAGCTGTTAAGCCAATGCCGTGCTGGTCCTTTGAGCTTTAGTGGGAGGTATTTGATGGCGTGTAAGTCATCGCCGCGGGCCATGTGGATGTGGAGGAGGAAATCCTCAATCCATACTGTGGGATCTGTTGTGCCATCGTATGATTCAATATTTACAGGTTTGAAACCTTATGGGAATTGATGTTCCATTAATTCGTCTGTGAAGCATAAGGGGTGTGCGGCTCCTCTGTATTGGGCTATATCGCGACGCAGCTCGAATGGGCCTTGCCCGCTGTGTTCGGCCCGGCCGGATTTGCTTTTACTGTATCCGGTGTGACGTTTGTCGTCTCGCAGAGTGGTGCACCATCGTGATTCGTAGATCGATCTTGAATGCTTTGCCTTGTCCTCCAATATGTCTCACAGGTCTGGCGTATCTCCCCATGCCTTTTTATTTGAATGGCGTTGGGGTGGAGGCTGAGCTTTTGGCTAGAATGCCTCTCTATCGCGGCCACGAGGTGGACGATTAGCCGTATCATACGCTTCTTCCTCCAGTCGGGGTAGTAACCTGCGCCTTGGGTAACTCTTGGAGGGGCGCTCGAGTTTATATTCCTCGGCCGCGAGGACTTCAGTCCATTTGCCAGCTAGCAGATCTTGATCAGCTTGAAGCTGCTGCTGCTTTTTCTTCAGGCTACTTGCCGTGGCCATAAGCTGGCGCTTGAAGCGCTCTTGTTCGACGGGATCCTCTGGGACGGCGAATTCATCGTCATTGAGGCTTGCCTTGTCTTCGGAGGGGGGGATGTAATTGTCATCCTCCTCCTCTCCGTCCGCCGCTCTCTCAGGAAAGCTGGCTCCTTCATTCTCCTACTCTAAATCTTGCTGGAGGGGATTGTTGTTGTCTTCGGCACTATCCGGAGTGTTATTATCTCCTGTGCCGGTATCACCACTTTTGCTTTGGCGGGACTTAGAGCAGCGCCGCTGACGTTGGCGTTTGGGTTGCTTCTTGGAGGGGTCATCCTCCGCTATTCCGTCGCCATCGCCTTCTTTGGGTGTATCCACCATGTATATGTCATATGACGAGGTGGCTTTCCAGTGCCCTATAGGTGCTGGTTCATGTTCGTCTCCTACATCGTCATCCATACCATCGATGTCTTCGGAGTCGAAGTCGAGCATGTCGGTTAAATCATCGACAGTGGCTACGAAGTGGGTGGTGGGTGGGCGTCGAATTTCTTCGTCATCCGCATCCCAATCCTGTTGGCCATAATCCGGCCAGGGCTCTCCTGACAAAGAGAGAGACCTTAGTGAATTCAGAATGTCGCCGAAGGGCGAGTGCTGAAAGATATCCGTGGCGGTGAATTCCATGATCGGCGCCCAATCGGATTCGATTGGCAGGGGCGCGGATGGTTCGGAGTCCGGAAAAGAGTCCGGCACGTTGGAGTCACGGGCTAAGCAGAGGTTTATGCTGGTGTTTGGCTCAATCACTGTCGAGACTGCAGCCCCTGAGGCGGTGTCAAGCCACCCGTCCTCGATTGGCGTAGTTGGCTCCGAGCTAGGGGTCGGAGCTGATGCGGGCGCGGCCTCTGGGGTACTATTCGGCGGCAGAGCTAGGTCATACCCATCGCGACAGTGCGGCGCGCCCGGCTATGGCTCGAATCCGTCGAAGATCTAGTCTCCGCGGATGTCGGCCGTGTTGTTCAAACTTCCAAATCTAACCTGATGGCCAAGGGCGTAGCTTTCAATCTGCTCCAGATGGCCAAGCGAATTAGCCCGCAGTGCAAAGCCGCCGAATACGAAGATCTGTCCAGGGAGAAAAGTCTCACCCTAGACCGCATCGCTATCGATGATAGTAGGAGCCATCAAGCCTAAGGGCGACGACACAAAGGAACTCTCAATGAAAGCACCAATGTCGGTGTCAAAACCGGCGGATCTCGGGTAGGGGGTCCCGAACTGTGCGTCTAGGCTGGATGGTAACAGGAGGCAAGGGACACGATGTTTTACCCAGGTTCGGGCCCTCTTGATGGAGGTAAAACCCTACGTCCTGCTTGATTAATATTGATGATATGGGTAGTACAAGAGTAGATCTACCACGAGATCAGAGAGCCTAAACCCTAGAAGCTAGCCTATGGTATGATTGTATGTTGTGATTGTTGTCCTACGGACTAAAACCCTTCGGTTTATATAGACACCAGAGAGGGTTAGGGTTACACAAGGTCGGTTACAAAGGAGGAGATATCCATATCCGTACTACCTAGCTTGCCTTCCATGCCAAGTAGAGTCCCATCCGGACACGAGACGAAGTCTTTAATCTTGTATCTTCATAGTCTAACAGTCCGGCCAATGGAGATAGTCCGGCTGTCCGGAGACCCCCTAATCCAGGACTCCCTCAGGCCCCAAGATGGGATCTCGTGGATACAGAAAGTTGCGGCGGTGGAATTAGGTTTTTGGCTCCTGTTCTGGTCGTTTGGGGGTATGTAGGTATATATAGGAGGGAGGAGTATGTCAGTGGAGCACTGAGGGGCCCACGAGGCAGGGGGCGCGCCCTACGGGGGGCCCACCCTCGTGACCTCCTCTTTAACTCCTTGGAGTAGGGTCCAAGTCTCCTGGATCACGTTTGGTGAGAAAATCACGTTCCCGAAGGTTTTATTCCATTTGGACTCCATTTGATATTCTGTTTCTGCGAAACACTGAAATAGGCAAAAAACAGCAATTCTGGGCTGGGCCTCCGGTTAATAGGTTAGTCCCAAAAATAATATAAAAGTGGAAAATAAAGACCAATATAGTCCAAAACAGTAGATAATATAGCATGGAGCAATCAAAAATTATAGATACGTTGGAGACGTATCAGTCTCTTACCGATTTACCACTATCGTTTTGGGGTTATGCATTAGAGACAGTTACATTCACGTTAAATAGGGCACCATCTAAATCCGTTGAACACCATATGAACTATGGTTTGGCAAGAAACCTGGTCTGTCGTTTCTTAAAGTTTGAGGTTGGAATGCTTATGTGAAAAAGTTTCAACCTGCTAAGCTCAAACCCAAATCGGAGAAGTGCGTCTTCATAGGATACCCAAAAGAAAATGTTGGGTACACCTTCTATCACAGATCTGAAGGCAAGATATTCATTGCTGAGAATGGATCCTTTCTAGAGAAGGAGTTTCTCTCAAAAGAAGTGAGTGGGAGGAAAGTAGAACTTGATGAGGTAACTGTACATGCTCCCTTATTGGAAAGTAGTTCATCATAGAAATCTATTCCTGTGACTACTACACCAATTAGTGAGGAAGCTAATGATGATGATCATATAACTTCAGATCAAGTTACTACCGAACCTCATAGGTAAACCAGAGTGAGATCCGCACCAGAGTGGTACGGTAATCCTGTTCTGGAGGTCATGTTACTGGACCATGACGAACCTACAAACTATGAGGAAGCGTTGATGAGCCCAGATTCCGTGAAATGTCTTGAGGCCATGTAATCTGAGATGAGATCCATGTATAAGAACAAAGTATGGACTTTGATTGACTTGCCCATAGATCGGAGAGCCATTGAGATTAAATGGATCTTCAAGAGGAAGATGGACGCTGATAGTAGTGTTGCTATCTAGAAAGCTAGAATTGTCAAAAAAGGTTTTCGACAAGTTCAAGGTGTTGACTACGATGAGAGTTTCTCACTCGTATCTATGCTTAAGTCTGTCCGAATCATGTTAGAAATTGCCACATTTTATGAAATCTGGCAAATGGATAAACAAAACTACATTCCTTAATGGATTTATTAAAGAAGAGTTGTATATGATGCAACAAACAAACTTTTGTCAATCCTAAAGGTGCTAACAAAATATGCAAGCTCCAGCGATCCATCTATGGACTAGTGCAAGCATCTCGGAGTTGGAATATACGCTTTGATAAGTTGATCAAAGCATATAGTTTTATACAGACTTGCGGTGAAGCCTGTATTTACAAGAAAGTGAGTGGGACCACTACATCATTTCTGATAGGTATATGTGAATGACATATTGTTGATCGGAGATAATGTAGAATTATTCTGCAAAGCATAAAGGAGTGTTTGAAAGGAGTTTTTCAAAGAAAGACCTCGGTGAAGCTGCTTACATATTGAGCATCAAGATCTATAGAGATAGATCAAGACGCTTGATAAGTTTTTCAATGAGTACATACCTTGACAAGTTTTTGAAGTAGTTCAAAATGGAACAGTCAAAGAAAGAGTTATTGCCTATGTTACAAGGTGTGAAACTGAGTAAGACTCAAAGCCCGACAATAGCGGAAGATAGAAAGAGAATGAAAGTCATTTCCTATGCCTCAGCCATAGGTTCTATAAAATATGCCATGCTGTGTACCAGATCTATTGTATACCATACACTGTTTTTGGCAAGGGAGTACAATAGTGATCTAGGAGTAGATCACTGGACAGCGGTCAAAATTATCCTTAGTGGAATAAGGATATGTTTCTCGATTATGGAGGTGACAAAAAAAGGTTCGTCGTAAAGGGTTACATCGATGCAAATTTTGACACTGATCCAGATGACTCTAAATCTCAATCTGGATACATATTGAAAGTGGGAGCAATTAGCTAGAGTACCTCCGTGCAGAGCATTGTTGACATAGAAATTTGCAAAATACTTACAGATCTGAATGTGGCAGACCCGTTGACTAAATTTCTCTCACAAGCAAAACATGATTACACCTTAGTACTCTTTCGGTGTTAATCACATAGCGATGTGAACTAGATTATTGACTCTAGTAAACCCTTTGGATGTTGGTCACATGTCGATGTGAACTATGGGTGTTAAATCACATGGTGATGTGAACTATTGGTATTAAATCACATGGCGATGTGAACTAGATTATTGACTCTCGTGCAAGTGGGAGACTGAAGGAAATATGCCCTAGAGGAGATAATAAAGTTATTATTTATTTCCTTATATCATGATAAATGTTTATTATTCGTGCTAGAATTGTATTAACCGGAAACATAATACATGTGTGAATACATAGACAAACAGAGTGTCACTAGTATGCCTCTACTTGACTAGCTCGTTGATCAAAGATGGTTATGTTTCCTAACCATAGACATGATTTGTCATCTGATTAACGGGATCAGATCATTAGGATAATGATGTGATTGACTTGACCCATTCCGTTAGCTTAGCACTTGATCGTTTAGTTTGTTGCTATTGCTTTCTTCATGACTTATACATGTTCCTATGACTATGAGATTATGCAACTCCCATTTACCGGAGGAACACTTTGTGTGCTACCAACGTCACAACGTAACTGGGTGATTATAAAGGTGCTCTACAGGTGTCTCCGAAGGTACTTGTTGGGTTGGCGTATTTCGAGATTAGGATTTGTCACTCCGATTATCGGAGAGGTATCTCTGGGCCCTCTCGGTAATGCACATCACTTAAGCCTTGCAAGCATTGCAACTAATGAGTTAGTTGCGGAATGATGTATTACAGAACGAGTAAAGAGACTTGCCGGTAATGAGATTGAACAAGGTATTGAGATACCGACGATCGAATCTCGGGCAAGTAACATACCGATGACAAAGGGAACAACGTATGTAGTTATGTAGTCTGACCGATAAAGATCTTCGTAGAATATGTGGGAGCCAATATGAGCATCCAAGTTCCGCTATTGGTTATTGACCGGAGACGTGTCTTGGTCATGTCTACATAGTTCTCGAACCCGCAGGGTCCGCACGCTTAACGTTTCGATGACAGTTATATTATGAGTTTATATGTTTTGATGTACCGAAGGTTGTTCGGAGTCCCGGATGTGATCACGGACATGACGAGGAGTCTCGAAATGGTCGAGACATATAGATTGATATATTGGAAGCCTATGTTTGGATATCAGAAGTGTTCCGGGTGAAATCGGGATTTTACCGGAGTACCGGGAGGTTACCAGAAACCCCCGGGAGGTTAATGGGCCTTAGTGGGCCTTTGCGGAGAAGAGGAGAGGCGGCTAGGGCTGGGCGGCGTGCCCCTCCCCCCTAGTCCAAATAGTACAAGGAGAGGGGGGCGGCGCCCCACTTCCTTCCTCTCTCCCTCCTCTTTCCTCCTCCCAAGTCCTAATCCAACTAGGAAAGGGGGGAGTCCTACTCCCGGTGGGAGTAGGACTCCTCCTGGTGCGCCCTCTCTCCTGGCCGGCCGCACCCTCCCTTGCTCCTTTGTATACGGGGGCAGGGGGGCACCCTAGAGACACAACAATTGATCAGTTGATCTTTTAGCCGTGTGCGGTGCCCCCTCCACCATAGTCCACCTCGATAATACTGTAGTGGTGCTTAGGCGAAGCCCTGCGTCGGTAGAACATAATCATCGTCACCACGCCGTCGTGCTGACGAAACTCTCCCTCAACAGTCGATTGGATCGGAGTTCGAGGGACGTCATCAGGCTGAACGTGTGCTGAACTCGGAGGTACCGTGCGTTCGGTACTTGATCGGTCGGATCGTGAAGACGTACGACTACATCAACCGCGTTGTGCTAACGCTTCCACTTTCAGTCTACGAGGGTACGTGGAAAACACTCTCCCATCTCGTTGTTATGCATCACCATGATCTTGCATGTGCGTAGGAATTTTTTTGAAATTACTATGCTCCCCAACAGAGTGTCGACCCCAATGAGGAGTTGAAGGAAATGACAAGCAGTTTTCAGTAAGGTATTCTCTGCAAGCACTGGAGTTATCGCTAACAGATAGTTTTGTGATAAGGTAATTCATAACGGGTAACAAGTAGCAAAAGTAAAAAAGGTACAGCAAGATGGCCCAATCCTTTTTGTAGCTAAGGACAAGCCTGGAAAAACTCTTATATAAAGGAAGGCGCTCCCGAGGACACATGGGGATTATCGTCAAGCTAGCTTTCATCATGCTCATATGATTCACGTTCGTTATTTTGAGAATTTGATATGTGGGTGGACCGGTGCTTGGGTACTACCCTTCCTTGGACAAGCATCCCACTTATGATTAACCCCCCTCGCAAGCATCCGCAACTACGAAAGAAGAATTAAGGTAAACCTAACCATAGCATGAAACATATGGATCCAAATCAGCCCCTTATGAAGCAACGCATAAACTAGGGTTTAAGCTTATGTCACTCTAGCACCCCATCATCTACTTATTACTTCCCAATTCCTTCCCCTAGGCCCAAAAAATTGTGAAGTGTCATGTAGTCGACGTTCACATAACACCACTAGAGGAAAGACGACATACATCTCATCAAAATATCGAACGAATACCAAATTCACATGACTACTTATAACAAGACTTCTCCCATGTCCTCGGGAACAAACGTAACGACTCAGAAATCATATTCATGTTCATAATCAGAGGGGTATTAATGTGCATAAAGGATCTGAACATATAATCTTCCACCGAATAAACCAACTAGCATCAACTACAAGGAGTAATCAACACTACTAGCAACCCACATGTACCAATCTGAGGTTTTGAGACAAAGATTGGATACAAGAGATGAACTAGGGTTTGAGGGGAGATGGTGCTGGTGAAGATGTTGACATGTTCAAAGATAGAGGTGTCAATAAAATAAAATACGAACATGAGGGCATCATGATCATTCTTAGAATAGCAACATATATATATTGTCATATGATTTCTTATGTGAAGTAAGAATCTATTCACAATGTAAAGTATGAATCAGAAACTTCATTAAAAAGCTAGCAAACTATAATCTCAGTCATTGAAGCAATTGCAATTTATCATAACATCGGAAAGAGTCAATATAAGAGCTTTTCAGCAAGTCCACATACTCAACTATCATTTAGTATTTCACAATTGCTAACACTCACACAATACTTATGGGTATGAAGTTTTAATCGGACACACACAAAGATAGGGGCTTATAGTTTTGCCTCCCAACCTTTTACCTCAAGGGTAATGTCAACAATAATGCTTTATGAAAACCCACGTCCAATTGGATATATATATATATATATATCATGATCTTTCCAACACATAGTGCTTGCCAAAGGATAAAGTGTAAAAAGGAAAGGTGAAGATCACCATGAATCTTGTATAAGCTATAAGACAAAACTAAAAGATAGGCCCTTCGCAGAGGGAAGCAGAGGTTGTCATGTGCTTTTATGGTGGTTGTCATGTGCTTTTATGGTTGGATGCACAAAATCTTAATGCCAAGTTTGGACATTAGTTGAGAATCCCGACAACAACCACAACATCATTGGCACCAAATGGGTGTTTTGCAACAAGCAAGATGAAGATGGACAAGTGGTTCGCAACAAAGCACGTCTCGTCGCCCAAGGGTACACACAAGTCGAAGGTATGGACTACGATGAGACGTATGGTCCCGTTGCTAGACTTGAGTCCATTCGCATCTTGCTTGCCTATGCTAATCACCATAATATCACCTTGTACCAAATGGACATTAAAAGTGCTTTTCTAAATGGTGAAATAGAGGAGGAAGTTTATGTCAAACAACCTCCCGGCTTTGTCAATCCTAAGAAACCAAATCATGTTTACAAACTTCACAAAGCTCTTTATGGTCTTAAACAAGCTCCTAGAGCATGGTATAAATGCTTGACCAAGTTCCTTACTACAAGTGGTTTTGAAATTGGTAAAATTGATTCTACTCTTTTTACTAAAAGGGTTAATGGAGAACTATTTGTATGCCAAATTTATGTTGATGATATCATATTTGGTTCAACTAACCCTCTCTTTAGTGAAAAGTTTGGAAAGCTAATGTCAGAGAAGTTTGAGATGTCTATGATGAGTGAACTCAAATTCTTTCTCGGGTTGCAAATCAAGCAAACTAAGGAAGGTACATTTGTCTCTCAAACAAAGTACACCAAGGACTTATTCAAGAAGTTCAATATGCAAGAATGCAAAGGTATGTCTACACCCATGCCTACTAGTGGACATAATGATTTGACCCCTCCACCTCCTCTTCATTCGATGAGAGAGCCATCAGAACACGCACACCATTCCAACTCATATGTTCTGAGAGAGAACCACCTACTCATGTGTTGAGACCAAGATATTCCATTCCTACCATATGAATCTTGATCTCTAGCCTTCCCAAGTTGCTTTTGTTGGAAATATGCCCTAGAGGCAATAATAAATTAGTTATTATTATATTTCCTCGTTCATGATAATCGTTTATTATCCATGCTATAATTGTATTGACAGGAAACTCAGATACATGTGTGGATACATAGACAACACCATGTCCCTAGTGAGCCTCTAGTTGACTAGCTCGTTGATCAATAGATGGTTATGGTTTCCTAACCATGGACATTGAATGTCGTTGATAACGGGATCACATCATTAGGAGAATGATGTGATGGACAAGACCCAATCATAAGCCTAGCACAAAGATCGTGTAGTTCGTATGCTAAAGCTTTTCTAATGTCAAGTATCATTTCCTTAGACCATGAGATTGTGCAACTCCCGGGTACCGTAGGAATGCTTTGGGTGTATCAAACGTCACAACGTAACTGGGTGACTATAAAGGTGCATTACAGGTATCTCCGAAAGTATCTGTTGGGTTGGCACGAATCGAGACTGGGATTTGTCACTCCGTGTAAACGGAGAGGTATCTCTGGGCCCACTCGGTAGGACATCATCATATGCGCAATGTGACCAAGGATTTGATCACGGGATGATGTGTTACGGAACGAGTAAAGAGACTTGCCGGTAACGAGATTGAACTAGGTATTGGATACCGATGATCGAATCTCGGGCAAGTAACATACCGATAGACAAAGGGAATTGTATACGGGATTGATTGAGTCCTTGACATCGTGGTTCATCCGATGAGATCATCGTGGAACATGTGGGAGCCATCATGGGTATCCAGATCCCGCTGTTGGTTATTGACCGGAGAACGTCTCGGTCATGTCTGCATGTCTCCCGAACCCGTAGGGTCTACACACTTAAGGTTCAGTGACGCTAGGGTTGTAGAGATATTAGTATGTGGTAACCCGAATGTTGTTCGGAGTCCCGGATGAGATCCCGGACGTCACGAGGAGTTCCGGAATGGTCCGGAGGTAAAGAATTATATATAGGAAGTGCTATTTCAGCCATCGGGACAAGTTTCGGGGTCACCGGTATTGTACCGGGACCACCGGAAGGGTCCCGGGGGTCCACCGGGTGGGGCCACCTGCCCCGGGGGCCACATGGGCTGTAGGGGGTGCGCCTTGGCCTATATGGGCCAAGGGCACCAAACCCCAAGAGGCCCATGCGCCAAGAGAGAGAAAAAAGGGGAGAGTCCTAAAAGGGGAAGGCACCTCCGAGGTGCCTTGGGGAGGATGACTCCTCCCCACCCTTGGCCGCACCCTTCCTTGGAGGAAGGGGCAAGGGCTGCGCCTCCCCCTCTCCCTTGGCCCTATATATAGTGGGGAAAAGGAGGAGCAAACCAATCTAAGGCCTGGTGCCTCCGTCTCCCTCCCGTGACACATCTCCCTCCTCCGCAGCGCTTAGCGAAGCCCTGTTGGAATCCCGCTACTTCCACCACGCCGTCGTGCTGCTGGATCTCCATCAACCTCTCCCTCCTCCTTGCTGGATCAAGGCGTGGGAGACGTCTCGTTCCGTACGTGTGTTGAACGTGGAGGTGCCGTCCGTTCGGCGCTAGGATCATCGGTGATTTGAATCACGACGAGTACGACTCCATCAACCCCGTTCTCTTGAACGCTTCCGCGCGCGATCTACAAGGGTATGTAGATCCAATCCTCCCTCGTTGCTAGATGACTCCATAGATTGATCTTGGTGACACGTAGGAAAATTTTGAATTTATGCTACGTTCCCCAACAGTGGCATCATGAGCTAGGTCTATGCGTAGTTTCTATGCACGAGTAGAACACAAAGTAGTTGTGGGCGTTGATTTTGTTCAATATGCTTGCCGTTACTAGTCTTATCTTGATTCGGCGGCATCATGGATGAAGCGGCCCGGACCAACCTTACACGTACTCTTACGTGAGACCGGTTCCACCGACAAACATGCACTAGTTGCATAAGGTGGCTGGCGGGTGTCTGTCTCTCCCACTTTAGTCGGATCGGATTCGATGAACAAGGGTCCTTATGAAGGGTAAATAGCAATTGGCATATCACGTTGTGGTCTTTGCGTAGGTAAGAAAACGTTCTTGCTAGAAACCCATAGCAGCCACGTAAAACATGCAAACAACAATTAGAGGACGTCTAACTTGTTTTTGCAGGGTATGCTATGTGATGTGATATGGCCAAAAGGATGTGATGAATGATATATGTAATGTATGAGATTGATCATGTTCTTGTAATAGATGATCATGGAGCCCCAAGATGGAAGATCAAAGGAGCTATATGATATTGGCCATATCATGTCACTATTATTGATTGCATATGATGTTTATCATGTTTATACATCTTGTTTGCTTAGAACGACGGTAGTAAATAAGATGATCCCTCATTAAAATTTCAAGAAGTGTTCTCCCCTAACTGTGCACCGTTGCTACAGTTCGTCGTTTCGAAGCACGCCGTGATGATCGGGTGTGATAGATCCTTACGTTCACATACAACGGGTGTAAGACAGTTTTACACAGCAAAAACACTTAGGGTTAACTTGACGAGCCTAGCATGTACAGACATGGCCTCGGAACACAGAAGACCGAAAGGTCGAGCATGAGTCGTATAGAAGATACGATCAACATGAAGATGTTCACCGATGTTGACTAGTCCGTCTCACGTGATGATCGGACACGGCCTAGTTGACTCGGATCATGTAATCACTTAGATGACTAGAGGGATGTCTATCTGAGTGGGAGTTCATAAGATGAAGTTAATTATCCTGAACATAGTCAAAAGGTCTTCGCAAATTATGTCATAGCTCGCGCTTCAGTTCTACTGTTTAGTTATGTTCCTAGAGAAAATTAAGTTGAAAGTTGATAGTAGCAATTATGCAGACTAGGTCCGTAAATTGAGGATTGTCCTCATTGCTTCATAGAAGGCTTATGTCCTTAATGCACCGCTCAGTGTGCTGAACCTCGAACGTTGTCTGTGGATGTTGCGAACATCTGACATACACATTTTGATAACTACGTGATAGTTCAGTTAAATGGTTTAGAGTTGAGGCACCAAACACGTTTTGAAACGTCGCGAAACATATGAGATGTTTCGAGGGCTGAAATTGGGATTTCAGGCTCGTGCCCACGTCAAGAGGTATAAGACCTCCGACGATTTTCTTAGCCTGCAAACTAAGGGAGAAAAGCTCAATTGTTGAACTTGTGCTCAGATTGTCTGAGTACAACAATCGCTTGAATCGAGTGGGAGTTGATCTTCCAGATGAAATAGTGATGGTTCTCCGAAGTCATTACCACCAAGCTGCTAGAGCTTTGTGATGAACTATAATATATCAGGGACATATATGATGATCCTTGAGATATTCGCGATGTTTGACACCACAAAAGTAGAAATCAAGAAGGAGCATCAATTGTTGATGGTTGGTGAAACCACTAGTTTCAAGAAGGGCAAGGGAAAGAAGGGATACTTCATGAAACGGCAATTCAGCTGCTGCTCTAGTGAAGAAACCCAAGGTTGAACCCAAACCCGAGACTAAGTGCTTCTGTAATAAGGGGAACAGCCACTGGAGCAGAATTACCCTAGATACTTGGTAGATGAGAAGGCTGGCAAGGTCGATAGGAGTATATTGGATATACATTGTGTTAATGTGTACTTTACTAGTACTCCTAGTAGTACCAGGGTATTAGATACCGGTTCGGTTGCTAAGTGTTAGTAACTCGAAATAAAAGCTACGGAATAAACGGAGACTAGCTAAAGGTGAGCTGACGATATGTGTTGGAAGTGTTTCCAATGTTGATATAATCAAATATCGTACGTCCCTTCTACCATCGAGATTGGTGTTTGTGTTGAGCATAGACATGATTGGATTATGTCTATCGCAATACGGTTATTCATTTAAGGAGAATAATGGTTACTCTGTTTATTTGAATAATACCTTCAATGGTCTTACACCTAAAATGAATGGTTTATTGAATCTCGATCGTAGTGATACACATGTTCATGCCAAAAGATAGTAATGATAGTACCACCTACTTGTGGCACTGCCACGTAAGTCATATCAGTATAAAACGCATGAAGAAGCTCCATGTTGATGGATCTTTGGGCTCACTCGTTTTTGAAAAGTTTGAGGCATGCGAACCATGTCTATTGGTGTATATGCATGAAGAAACTCCATGCAAATGGAGCGTTTGTACTCACTTGATTTTGAATCACTTGAGACATGCAAATCATACCACATGGGCAAGATGACTGAAAGCCTCGTTTTCAGTAAAATGGAACTAGAAAGCAGCTTGTTGGAAGTAATACATTTTGATGTGTGCAGTCCAATGAGTGCTGAGGCATGTAGTGGATATCGTTATGTTCTTACTTCACAGATGATTTGAGTAGATGTTGAGTATATTTACTTGATGAATCACGAGTCTGAATTATTGAAAGGTTCAAGTAATTTCAGGGTGAAGTTGAAAGATTGTCGTGACAAGAGGATAAAATATCTATGATATGATCATAGAGATGAATATCTGAATTATGAGTTTGGCACAGAATTAAGACATTGTGGAAATTGTTTCACAACTAATACAGCCTGGAACACCATAGTGTGATGGTGTGTCCGAACATCATAACTGCACCCTATTGGATATGATGCATAACATGATGTCTCTTATCGAATTACCACGATAGTTTATGGGTTAGGCATTAAAGACAACCACATTCACTTTAAATAGGGCACCACGTAATTCCGATGAGATGACACCGTATGAACTATGGTTTAGAGAAACCTAAGCTGTCATTTCTTAAAAGTTTGGGGCTGCGACGCTTATGTGAAAAGTTTCAGGCTGATAAGCTCGAACACAAAGCGGATAAATGCATCTTCATAGGACACCCAAAACAGTTGGGTATACCTCCTGTCTCAGATTCGAAAGCAATAAGGGATTGTTTCTAGAATCGGGTCCTTTCTCGAGGAAAAGTTTCTCTCGAAAGAATTGAGTGGGAGGATGGTGGAGACTTGATGAGGTTATTTAACCGTCTCTTCAACTAGTGTGTGGCAGGGCACAGGAAGTTGTTCCTATGGCACCTACACCAATTGAAGTGGAAGCTTATGATAGTGATCATGAAACTTCAGATCAAGTCACTACCAAACCTCGTAGGATGACAAGGATGCGTACTACTTCAGAGTGGTACGTAATCCTGTCTTGGAAGTCATGTTGCTAGACAATAATGAACCTACGAGCTATGGAGAAGCGATGGTGGGCCTGGATTCCGATAAATGGCTCGAGGCCATAAAATCCGAGAGAGGATCCATGTATGAAAACAAAGTGTAGACTTTGGCAGAACGGCTCGATGGTCGTAATGCTATTGAGTACAGATGGATTTTAAAAGGAAGACGGACAATGATGGTAAATGTCACCATTAAGAAAGCTCGACTTGTCATTAAGAAGTTTCCGACAAGTTCAAGGAGTTGACTACGGTGAGACTTTCTCACTCGTAGTGATGCTAAGAGTCTGTTGGAATTATATTAGCGATTGCTGCATTATTTATGAAATCTTGCAGATAGGATGTCAAAACATTGTTTCCTCGACGATTTTCTTGAGGAAAGGTTGTATGTGATACAATCGGAAGGTTTTGTCAATCCTGAAAGATGCTAATAAGTATGCAAAGCTCCAGCAATCCTTCTAAGGACTGGAGTAAGCATCTCGGAGTTGGAATGTATGCTTTGATAAGATGATCAAAGTTTTGGGTGTATAGAAAGTTTATGAGATACTTGTATTTCCAAAGAAGTGAGTGGGAGCAGTATAGAATTTCTGATGAATATATGTTGTTGACATATTGTTGATCAGAAATGACGTAGAATTTCTGGAAAGCATATAGGGTTATTTGGAAAGTGTCTTTCAATGGAAAGCCTGGATTAAGCTACTTGAACATTGAGCATCAAGATCTATAAGGATAGATCAAAACGCTTAATGGTACTTTCAAATGAGCACATACCTTGACATGATCTTGAAGGTGTTCAAGATGGATCAGCCAAAGAAGGAGTTCTTACCTGAGTTGTAAGGTATGAAGTTAAGACTTAAAGCTCGACCACGGCAGAAGAAAGAGGAAGGACGAAGGTCGTCCCCTATGCTTTTGTCATAGGCTCTATACGGTATGCTATGCTGTGTACCGCACCTGAAATGTGCCTTGCCATGAGTCAGTCAAGGGGTACAAGAGTGATCTAAGAATGGATCACATGACAATGGTGAAAGTTATCCTTAGTAACTAGTGGACTAAGGAATTTTCTCGATTATGGAGGTGGTAAAAGAGTTCGTCGTAAAGAGTTACGTCGATGCAAGCTTAACACCTATCCGGATAGCTCTGAGTAGAGATACCGGATACGTATAATGGAGCAACAATTTAGAATAGCTCCATGTAGAACAGTTATTTGAAATGGCTCCAAATATAGCGTAGTAGCTGCATCTACAAGATGACATAGAGATTTGTGAAGTACATACGGATCTGAAAGATTCAGACCCGTTGACTATAACATCTCTCACAAGCATAACATGATCAAACCCAGAACTCATCGAGTGTTAATCACATGGTAAATGTGAACTAGATTATTGACTCTAGTAAACTCTTTGGGTGATAGTCACATGGGGATGTGACCTGTGAGTGTTAATCACATGGCGATGTGAACTAGATTATTGACTCTAGTGCAAGTGGGAGATTGTTGGAAATATGCCCTAGAGGCAATAATAAATTGATTATTATTATATTTCCTTGTTCATGATAATCGTTTATTATCCATGCTAGAATTGTATTGATAGGAAACTCAGATACATGTGTGGATACATAGACAACACCATGTCCCTAGTAAGCCTCTAGTTGACTAGCTCGTTGATCAATATATGGTTACGGTTTCCTGACCATGGACATTGGATGTCATTGATAACGGGATCACATCATTAGGAGAATCATGTGATGGACAAGACCCAATCATAAGCCTAGCACAAAGATCGTGTAGTTCGTATGCTAAAGCTTTTCTAATGTCAAGTATCATTTCCTTAGACCATGAGATTGTGCAACTCCCGGGTACCGTAGGAATGCTTTGGGTGTATCAAACGTCACAACGTAACTGGGTGACTATAAAGGTGCATTACAGGTATCTCCGAAAGTATCTGTTGGGTTGGCACGAATCGAGACTGGGATTTGTCACTCCGTGTAAACGGAGAGGTATCTCTGGGCCCACTCGGTAGGACATCATCATATGCGCAATGTGACCAAGGATTTGATCACGGGATGATGTGTTACGGAACGAGTAAAGAGACTTGCCGGTAACGAGATTGAACTAGGTATTGGATACCGATGATCGAATCTCGGGCAAGTAACATACCGATAGACAAAGGGAATTGTATACGGGATTGATTGAGTCCTTGACATCGTGGTTCATCTGATGAGATCATCGTGGTACATGTGGGAGCCATCATGGGTATCCAGATCCCGCTGTTGGTTATTGACTGGAGAACGTCTCGGTCATGTCTGCATGTCTCCCGAACCCGTAGGGTCTACACACTTAAGGTTCAGTGACGCTAGGGTTGTAGAGATATTAGTATGTGGTAACCCGAATATTGTTCGGAGTCCCGGATGAGATCCCGGACGTCACGAGGAGTTCCGGAATGGTCCGGAGGTAAAGAATTATATATAGGAAGTGCTATTTCGGCCATCGGGACAAGTTTCGGGGTCACCGGTATTGTACCGGGACCACCGGAAGGGTCCCGGGGGTCCACCGGGTGGGGCCACCTGCCCCGGGGGCCACATGGGCTGTAGGGGGTGCGCCTTGGCCTATATGGGCCAAGGGCACCAGCCCCTAGAGGCCCATGCGCCAAGAGAAGAGAAAAAGGGGAGAGTCCTAAAAGGGGAAGGCACCTCCGAGGTGCCTTGGGGAGGATGGACTCCTCCCCACCCTTGGCCGCACCCTTCCTTGGAGGAAGGGGCAAGGGCTGTGCCTCCCCCCTCTCCCTTGGCCCTATATATAGTGGGGAAAAGGAGGAGCAAACCAATCTAAGGCCTGGCGCCTCCCTCTCCCTCCCGTGACACATCTCCCTCCTTCCGCAGCGCTTAGCAAAGCCCTGTTGGAATCCCGCTACTTCCACCACGCCGTCGTGCTGCTGGATCTCCATCAACCTCTCCCTCCTCCTTGCTGGATCAAGGCGTGGGAGACGTCTCCGTTCCGTACGTGTGTTGAACGCGGAGGTGCCGTCCGTTCGGCGCTAGGATCATCGGTGATTTGAATCATGACGAGTACGACTCCATCAACCCCGTTCTCTTGAACGCTTCCGCGCGCGATCTACAAGGGTATGTAGATCCAATCCTCCCTCGTTGCTAGATGACTCCATAGATTGATCTTGGTGACACGTAGGAAAATTTTGAATTTATGCTACGTTCCCTAATAGCTTTCCACTCAAGCCTTCTTTCCACCAAATCCAAATCCTATGAGAGAGAGTTGAGTGTTGGGGAGACTATCACTTGAAGCACAAGAGCAAGGAGTTCATTACCTACACACCATTTGTTACTTCTTGGAGAGTGGTGTCTCCTAGATTGGCTAGGTGTCACTTGGGAGCCTCCGACAAGATTGTGGAGTTGAACCAAGGAGTTTGTAAGGGCAAGGAGATTGCCTACTTCATGAAGATCTACCGCTAGTGAGGCAAGTCCTGTGTGGGCGATGGCCATGGTGGGATAGACAAGGTTGCTTCTTCGTGGACCCTTTGTGGGTGGTTGCTTCTTCGTGGACCCTTCGTGGGTGGAGCCCTGTGTGGACTCGCGCAACCTTTACCCTTGGGTGGAGCCCTGTGTGGACTCGCGCAACCGTTACCCTTCGTGGGTTGAAGTCGCCATCAGCGTGGATGTAGGATAGCACCACCTATCCGAACCACGGGAAAAACATCCGTGTCTCCAATTGCGTTTGATCTCTCCAAACCCTTCCCTTTACATTCTTGCAAGTTGCATGCTTTACATTCCGCTGCTCATATACTCTTTGCATGCTTGCTTGATATGTATTGAGTGTATTGAAATTGTGCCTAAACACCACTTAAACCGAAAAAGCTTAAAAATTGCAACTTGAGCATTATGTGTCTAATCACCCCCCTCTAGACACATCTACTTCTAGATCCTACAAGTGGTATCAGAGCTTTGGTCTCCATTGCCTTGGTTTAATCACCATTGGAGGAAGATGGATGTGTCTACATTAGGGAGTCTTAGACATAGAGTGCCTATTCTTGAGGGAGAGTATTTTCATGAGTGGAAAAATGAGATGCTTGTAATCTTCAATCAATATCATTTGAACAAGTATATTGCTAGCACTTGTGCACCCCATATTGATCCCTTGCATCCTACCCTAGATGAAGATATTGACATGATTCGCAATCTTAGAACTATTGAGCTCATCATTAGAGGATTGCCCAAAAATTTGATTGCTAGTTTGCCTACTCACAATTGTGCCTATACCATATGGAAATTTCTTGAGGAACGATTTCCCGATTATTCCTTGAAAACTTTGGATGAAATTCTCCATAAATCTATTGCCTTGAGTAAGATGAACTCTAGTGATCCTAGTTTTGGTAAATGTCTTTTTGAACTTGCCAATCTTAAGCATGCTAAAGGAGATGTTGGAATCATTAATGATATCATATTCAAAGCTATAAGAATTCATAAAAGTAACCACTTTGATCATTTATCTAATGAATTACCCTCTCTAGGAAATGATGAGTCACAAGATCATGATGAACATGAATATTATGATGATGATGATAGTGACTTCGATCTTGATGATGCATGAGACATTTTGGTCTTATGGCAAATCTTCGAGGATATGAATCAGGAGGAAAGGAATGGGTTCTTGATAGTGGATGTACTGATCATATGACCGGAGATGAAGAGATGTTTCGTGAGCTTGCTGAAAATGACGGCCCTCGAAAATATGTCACCTTTGGTGATAATTCAAAGGGTAAAGTGGTTGGCCTTGGTAAGGTGGCCATCTCACATGATAGTTCCATTCAAAATGTCATGCTCATTGAATCTCTTGGCTACAACTTACTTTCAGTATCTAGACTTGCTGATTTCGGTTTGAATGTCCTATTTACTAAGGTAGATTGCCAAGTATTTCGTCGAGACAATCATAAAATGGTCTTTACGGGTATGCGTAGAGGTGATCTTTACATTGTCGATTTCTCTAAAAAGGCACAACCTAAAACTTGCTTTGTTGCTAAATCCTCAAAAGGTTGGTTGTGGCATAGACGACTAGGTCACGTTGGCATGAGAAACCTTGACAAGCTTATTAAAGGAAATCATATCCTTGGAGTTAACGATGTCATATTTGATAAGGATAGACTTTGCAGTGCTTGTCAAGCAGGTAAACAGGTTGGAGGAAGACATCCCGTGAAGAACATCATGACCACAAGGAGGCCACTCGAGCTACTTCACATGGATCTTTTTGGTCCCAACGCCTACAAGAGTCTCGGTGGAAATTCTTTTGGTCTAGTTATAGTTGATGATTTTTCAAGATTTACGTGGGTGTTCTTTCTTAATGACAAGTCACGGGTCCAGAAGATCTTCAGAAACTTCGCTAGGAAGGCCCAAAATTAGTTTGATGTGAAGATCAAGAAGGTTCGGAGTGACAACGGAACGGAGTTCAAGAACGCAAATATGGACACCTTTCTTGACGAAGAAGGGATTTCACACGAGTTCTCGGCTACGTACACACCTCAACAAAATGGAGTTGTTGAGAGGAAGAACCGGACGCTCATCGAAATGGCAAGAACGATGCTTGATGAATACAAGACGCCAAAGCACTTTTGGGCAGAAGCGGTTGAGACAGCTTGTCACGCAACAAATCGCTTATATCTTCACAAGCTACTCGGCAAGACGGCATACGAGCTTCTCACCGGTAACAAACCCCAAGTTGGATATTTTCGAGTATTCGGCTCAAAGTGCTACATTCTTGATTAGCATCGTCGTTCAAAGTTTGCTCCTAAAACTCATGAAGGTTTTCTACTTGGTTATGGCTCAAACTCTCACACTTACCGTGTCTACAACAATTTCACCCGAAAGGTTGAAGAGACGGTAGATGTGAAGTTTGATGAATCTAATGGCTCGCAAGTAGAGAAATTGCCAATTGATGTAGGAGATAAAGACCCTTCAGAAGCAATTCAAGACTTGTCCATCGGCAAAATTCGTCCAACGGAGGTGAAGGAGAGTACTTCATCCGTCCAAGTGGAAGCTTCTACTTCACGACAAGGTGAACCAAGAATCGACACGGAAGCATCCACAAGTGGGACACACCAAGATGAAGAAAACGAGGAAGTACGTCAAGATGAACATCAACAACTCCTTCTCCACCACGACAAGAGAACGACGACGTCAACAATGAAGAAGGCCAAGAAGAAGAACAAGATGAAGAAGATGTTCAACGAAGACCCAAGCAAAATCTCTCACGAGTTCGAGCAAGAATTGCCAAAGATCATCCCGTCGAGCAAATACTCAATGATATACAAACCGGGAGAATCACTCGCTCAAAAACTCGTTTAGCTAACTTTTGTGAAAACTATTCATTCATCTCTAGCATTGAACCTATGAAGGTTGAAGAAGCATTGGAAGATCCGGATTGGATAAACGCTATGCATGAAGAGCTACATAATTTTGAGAGAAACCAAGTTTGGACATTAGTTGAGAAGCCCGACAACAACCACAACATCATTGGCACCAAATGGGTGTTTCGCAACAAGCAAGATGAAGATGGACAAGTGGTTCGCAACAAAGCACGTCTCGTCGCCCAAGGGTACACACAAGTCGAAGGTATGGACTACGGTGAGACGTATGCTCCCGTTGCTAGACTTGAGTCCATTCGCATCTTGCTTGCCTATGCTAATCACCATAATATCACCTTGTACCAAATGGACATTAAAAGTGCTTTTCTAAATGGTGAAATAGAGGAGGAAGTTTATGTCAAACAACCTCCTGGCTTTGTCAATCCTAAGAAACCAAATCATGTTTACAAACTTCACAAAGCTCTTTATGGTCTTAAACAAGCTCCTAGAGCATGGTATAAATGCTTGACCAAGTTCCTTACTACAAGTGGTTTTGAAATTGGTAAAATTGATTCTACTCTTTTTACTAAAAGGGTTAATGGAGAACTATTTGTATGCCAAATTTATGTTGATGATATCATATTTGGTTCAACTAACCCTCTCTTTAGTGAAAAGTTTGGAAAGCTAATGTCAGAGAAGTTTGAGATGTCTATGATGAGTGAACTCAAATTCTTTCTCGGGTTGCAAATCAAGCAAACTAAGGAAGGTACATTTGTCTCTCAAACAAAGTACACCAAGGACTTATTCAAGAAGTTCAATATGCAAGAATGCAAAGGTATGTCTACACCCATGCCTACTAGTGGACATAATGACTTGACCAAAGATGGTGAACCTGTTGATCAAAAGGTTTATCGCTCTATGATTGGTTCATTGTTATACCTATGTGCTTCACGTCCCGATATTATGCTAAGTGTGTGCATGTGTGCACGATATCAAGCTGCTCCTAAAGATTGTCCTCTTAAGGCTGTGAAAAGGATAGTGAGATATTTAATCCATACACCAAATTTTGGCATTTGGTATCCTAAGAGGTCTTCTTTTGATCTTGTTGGCTATTCCGACTCGGATTATGCCGGAGACAAGGTTGATAGAAAATCCACTTCGGGTACCTGTCAATTTCTTGGCAGATCTCTTGTGTCTTGGTCTTCCAAGAAACAAAACTCGGTATCCTTATCCACCGCCGAAGCGGAATACATTGCCGCTGGTTCATGTTGCGCTCAATTACTTTGGATGACCCAAACTCTTAAAGATTACGGGATTTATGTGAAACATATTCCACTGCTTTGTGACAATGAAAGTGCTATCAAAATTGGTCATAATCCTGTACAACATTCTCGAACTAAGCATATTGAAGTTCGTCATCATTTCATTCGAGATCATGTTGCTAAGGGTGACATCAATCTTAAGCATGTTCGCACTAATAAGCAATTAGCGGATATATTCACTAAACCGCTTGATGAGAAAGTGTTTTGCAGGTTGAGAGGAGAATTGAACATCATTGATGCTTCGAACTTGGAGTAGAAACTCCATTGGATACATGCAAGACATGAGCTTATGACTAATCCATGATATATCTCTTATGATAACTATCTTATGTCTTGGATATATTTGCACCTTGCATGTTGTCTAACCCATGTAGGTGCTTGGTTGAATCTAATTCCATGAGATTGCGACTCACTCATATCTTGAGCAATCTCTACATCACCAAGACTCTACACAATAGTGGTTGAAGACAGGGAAGCACAAAACCACTCAAACATATCCTTTGACAAATTCTATGTTAAGCTTCATGATTGTCATTTTTGGATACACAAGTGCTCTTCCTTGCAAGAACTAACCCATGTAGGTAGATGAACTCAAACTCCAAGTGGTGCTCCCAACTCTTGATGAACTACATCAACCTTGAGCACCCACACAAGTTCAACTACATGAGCAAGAACCACACCACCACCCAAGGTATGTTATTCCATCTTAGAGAAGCTTTACTCCAAGACATGAATCGAAGCAACTCAACAAGATGTGAATACATCAAGATGCTTAAACGAAAATTGGTAACCCCATTTTGAGCTTAAACGATGAGTATGACCTATGATCAAGTGTCCTCACTTGACTCCTAAGTCAATGTACTCTAACATAGGTGACTATGTCACCACCCAATTCTAGATGAAGTTCTCTTGTGCTCTTTTGTGAGTTATTGCATTTGTCCCTTGCATATTTGTTTCCTTCTTTTTCAAACAAAAAAAAACTTCATCTAGAAACTTCCACTCTTTTCTTTTTGGTTTTTGTTCTGCATCAAATTCCTTGTAAATCTTTCAGCTAATTCATTGCAAATCTTTGTGAGATCTTACTTGACTAGTGAGCTGAGGTGACAAGTGTTTTTCTCTGTGATGAACTCGGTTTCACCAAATTGCCATTTTCGGTCCAACCGAATCCCTTCGGTACTACCGAAACATGCCACTCGGTGCCACCGGTTTCGCAACAGGAAAAATAGCTTGCCACATACTCTATATTTGTTCTGATCCGGCTCCACTCAATGAATCTTGTCCTCTACAAGCATCACAGTTTTATTCACTGCCTTGTGCTGAATCTCAAGGACCAAACCTATTCGACGGATTCCAGGACAAACCTTCTTGGAAATTGATGTCAAAGGGGGAGAGAGAGATCACATCAAAGGTTATCATCAGGGAGAGAGAGAGATCTACAAAGGAGAAAGTACTAAGGGGGAGAGAATACTCAAGGATCCCATATATTAAGGGGGAGAAATCTCCAAGGGGGAGAGAATACTCAAGGATCTCAGATGCTTGATGTTCAAGAGGAGAGATGCCACATGTCTTTTTGGGGGAAAGACATGTTCATATGAACTCATTTGAATTAAGTTCTATTCATATCTTTCAGCTCTGATTCTCTGTTTCCTATCTTCTCCCAATATCCCATGTACGATTCAGGGGGAGCAAGACACCTAAGGGAAAGAAATCAGTCAAATTCATTGCATATCTTTATTCTTGGGGACATGTTGAATTCAATGTGGTACCTTGTACTCACTCTCTACATGTCATCCCAGTCTTGGTATTCTTGTGGTTTCTTTTGTTTGCTCTAGCTAGTGGACGTACCTGTGTTATCTAACCTTGTTTGTGCAGGTTCATTCCATCCTAAGCCAACTCAAGACCACAAGGTAAGTATATGCATCAAAATCATGAGTATGAGGAGTTCTTGCTTATGTACATACTGTTTGCAAGAAGGACTCATGAGCATGAAGGTATTTTCCTTGATAATCTTTTGCTCTGATGCATATGGCCAAGATGCATGTAACACATTGCCTACTCTGTCATGGTTATGCTCTCTCACATGTCTCTATATTTCATATTTACATGAGTGCATACATGTAGGGGGAGTCTATGCTTGTTACATGTTCTTCCAAAGCTTTACTTGCTGTTCTTTATATCTTTATCTAAAGCTTTGATGTATGTTGCCATCAATTACCAAAAAGGGGGAGATTGAAAGCACAAGTGCTCCCTAGGTGGTTTTGATAATTGATGACAACATATCTCTTGTTGGACTAACATTTCGATCTAGCATGTTTCAGATAAGTTCAACAATGGAGTGGCATGGACTAAAGGTTGTGGGAACTCCTTCAAGATGCTAAGGACAAAGGATTGGCTAAAGCTTCAAGCTCAAGACTCTTCACTTTATATTTTAGTGATCCAAGATCACATTGAGTCTTTAGGAAAAGCCAATACTATTAAGGAGGGATGAGGTGTTGCTTAATGAGCCTCTTGCTTCATGTGCTTAGTGATATGCTCCAAAACCCTCAACTACTTTCCCATATCCACATATGACCTAAACCCTAAGCCAAACTCGGTCCTACCGATTCTTCCTATCCGGCGCCACCGAGTTTCATTTGTCATAAGCCACTGCCAAACCCTAGCAATTCGGTTCTACCGATAAGGATCTCGGTCTCACCGAGATGGGGTTGCAAACTCTTTGTTTCCCTTTCGTAACTTTTCGGTCCCACCGAAAGAGCGAATCGGTCCCACCGAGATTGCAATGTAAACTTAGTGTTTCCCCTTTGTAACTTTTCGGTCTCACCGAGTTCCACTCGGTCTCACCGAAAGAGCAAATCGGTCCCACCGAGTTTGCCTGACCAACTCTTTGGTTAGCTAATTACCAAATTCGGTCTCACCGAGTTTGTGTAATCGGTCTCACCGAGATTACGTTATGCCCAAACCCTAACCATATCGGTCCTACCGAGTTGCATGTCAGTCCCACCGAAAATCACTAACGGTCACTAGGTTTACATTTTCGGTCCGACCGAGCCTATTGATTCGGTCCCACCGAGATTGGAAAACTGTGTAACGGTTGGATTTTGTGTGGAGGCTATATATACCCCTCCACCTCCTCTTCATTCGATGAGAGAGCCATCAGAACACACACACCATTCCAACTCATATGTTCTGAGAGAGAACCACCTACTCATGTGTTGAGACCAAGATATTCCATTCCTACCATATGAATCTTGATCTCTAGCCTTCCCAAGTTGCTTTCCACTCAAACCTTCTTTCCACCAAATCCAAATCCTATGAGAGAGAGTTGAGTGTTGGGGAGACTATCACTTGAAGCACAAGAGCAAGGAGTTCATTACCTACACACCATTTGTTACTTCTTGGAGAGTGGTGTCTCCTAGATTGGCTAGGTGTCACTTGGGAGCCTCCGACAAGATTGTGGAGTTGAACCAAGGAGTTTGTAAGGGCAAGGAGATCGCCTACTTCGTGAAGATCTACCGCTAGTGAGGCAAGTCCTGTGTGGGCGATGGCCATGGTGGGATAGACAAGGTTGCTTCTTCGTGGACCCTTTGTGGGTGGTTGCTTCTTCGTGGACCCTTCGTGGGTGGAGCCCTGTGTGGACTCGCGCAACCGTTACCCTTCGTGGGTTGAAGTCTCCATCAACGTGGATGTAGGATAGCACCACCTATCCGAACCACGGGAAAAACATCCGTGTCTCCAATTGCGTTTGATCTCTCCAAACCCTTCCCTTTACATTCTTGCAAGTTGCATGCTTTACATTCCGCTGCTCATATACTCTTTGCATGCTTGCTTGATATGTATTGAGTGTGTTGAAATTGTGCCTAAACACCACTTAAACCGAAAAAGCTTAAAAATTGCAACTTGAGAATTATGTGTCTAATCACCCCCCTCTAGACACATCTACTTCTAGATCCTACAGGTGGCAACACCAGATCAGGGGATCGATGTGCCCCTTTAATATTTGTAAATAATAAGCCCGAAGCCCAGTAGCCCCCGAGCCTTAATGCGGGCACGGGTGGCCGAATTAAGGATCAATATCCATAGTAAAATCACAAATTATGTGTAATGACTCTATGTATCCAAGTACTTCACGTCATTAATGCTCGGATCCGCATTGTACAAAACTTTGTTGACCGACCATCGTCTTCCACCTCCTCGGCCAGTAGCCGAGGAGTGTTTGTCCTACTTTATAAAGCCTTTATGAGGGCAAAGATTTACAACAAACAAGGCAATCTAGCCATACGGTTTTATAAACAAAGATACGCAGAGAGTTATATCACTGTTTAACAGAAGAAATGTCTTCCAAAGAAAATAGTCCCGCTATCGGTTCCTTTCTTTGGGTTGTCATGCTAAGCATGATCATTAAACCTCAGCTCTAATGTAAGAGCAAAATATTGAGGATTTAGTTTGGGAGGCCAGTTAATATCCCCCGGTAGTGTTCGGCGACAGTCGGGGTCAAGCCGTAAACACTTCGGCCAATGTTATGAACGGCCCATCATTTAACATAGTCGTCGGATCGCTGACCAGTTTACGCTTATTGTGAAAGTCAGTTTTCGGCTTTCTCCACTGAGGTGCTTAACCATGTGAGCTAGAAGCACAATCGCAGTGGTTCTCCCTTTGCATGCCTAGCCGAACAAAACGGAACGTAGGAAGCACGTACAGGAGCCGGGCAACCCAACTATTGACCGAAGACACAATTCGAAACCGATGTATATATAGCAATATCTGAGAATGTTTTTGCCGAATCCCTAAAGGTGTCTGGCGTTGCACTGCGAGACTAATGCTGGAAAAGCACAAATAGTTTAAAAGTGCCAAAAAGCTTAGAAAACCAACAAACGTCAGTAAAAACATGACATCCGAACAATATCAAGTGTTCGGTGCCAATCCGAAAGTTGGTCTTAGAAAAAAGAAGTGCTTCTGTCGTGCTTTAGCATGATACATCCTATCTCAAGACTTCGAGCGGGTCAGCCTACGGCTTCAACCTCCTATCCCGAGGGCGGAGTACTTCTCATCAGGCCAGTTTAGCAAACTAAACTCTAGCGGCTTTGAGAGATAAATTAGGCTCCCCGGCTAGTGACCGCACACTCGTGTCAAAAAAAGGAGTGATAAATAATAATAAAACTTTGCAACGACTAAGAAGAATAACACTTATTATAAAATGTCTCAAATAAACTTAAGAGCCCCCAAGTGACTTGGGTAGAAGAATGATTGCATGTACCGAAGTACTTATATCATATCTATGTTCAACCGAACTTTAAACGCGTCTTAACCGACCGTCGGCTTCTCCCTCTTCAGTTAAGGACCGAAAAGTGTTATGTACTCCATCGGTCGAGAATATCGACGGTGTTTCCAATAACCAGGCAATCAGGCCATAAGGCTGTAACAGACAAAGCGCGCTCAGGGAACTTATGCTATATTACTGCGAAGAGTAAGAAGCATCTTCGAAGAAAATAGTACCCCCACCGATACCTTTCTTCGGTGCTCATTGTTATTATGAGACTTGTGCAATAGATTTTTTGTACTCATGAGTTCCGTTGTGTGCCGACCATCATTGAATAACTATAAGAGCGCTAGCTTTCGGCTTCACCCAGTCTGAGGTCCAGCTTGGGTGACCCGATCATGACAATCGCAGAGGTGCTCCCTTTAATCCCTAGCCGAACAATCGGGAATGTAGGGGTAAACACAGGAACGAGGCAACCCAGCTTGCAAATCGCTTAAGTCAATATGGTGCATATTGTGGCGTAATACACGAACAAGGAACGAAGCCGTACAAGTATAATCATATGCAAGAGGAAAAAGCTTCATGAAGGAAGCCCCCAAGTAGACGGAGTATTTGAATTTATGCATCACAAACAAAGTTTGGACAAGGAAAAAATTTTACAAGCAACTTTTTTCCAAAAAAGTATAATGCTTGGTCGAACCGAACACAAGTTAGAAATTTAAAACTTTGAGCATGAAGGCAACTTAGCTGGTTAATGTGTTCGGTATTGATGACGCGGTCCGAGATTGATGTGGGACAAGGTGCCATTCCCCAAGCCGGTCCCGAGGTGGCAGAGCAAAGAGCTCGGCACTCCGAAGTGGTGACATAGCATGGTCAATACAGGCCGGCAGAGTGATGCCGAAGTCCCCGGCATGGGGTAATGAAGTGTTGACGAAGCCCCCCGTCCAGCCGAGGTGACGCCAAAGGATATAGTCCGGCTGGATCATTTTCCTGTGCCGCATAAAATAGTGCAAACCGGAGAAAATAGTAATAATAATAATAATAAAAGAAAAATCGTTGCATAATCAATAATTTATGCAAAGTGAGTAATAAAATAAATATGGCCTGGCGCCGAAGTCAATGTCGATGCAGGGCGTCAACGTGATGCGGTAAGGGCGCGGCAAAGCCTGAATTCACAGGTCGGTCCGAGTTCCGGATGCGGCATTCGCCGGACTATGTGTGGAGACTGACCGGACCACCATGCGACCGCCGTTAATGCGGCCACCATTTGATAGACCTGCTACATATGATGGACAAACCAGAGTAATAATTCCTTGGGAAGAATTGAACCCAAACAAGCAAAAAATACTAGAATTAATAGCACCTAGTTTATTTGTTGTAGCAATCCGAAGGAGGGTGATTCCCAAAATTGGGACTCGATCCGCACACCCGTTACCAGAGTAGGTTGATGAAGAGATGATGAAGCCCCCGGTCCAGCCGAGATGTCGAAGTAGGTCAGCGTGATGGACACCGGCTCGGAGGAGCAATAGTGCGGCCCTGCCGATGCAGGTCGTGATGTGGTCAATGCCGGCTTGATGAAGTGACCGTGCGGCGATGCCGGTCTGCCCGCTCCGTGTAACCCCTGGGGCGGCGATGTTGGTGATGATTTATTCTTTGCGATGCCGAACTGTTGTTCAGCTTGCCGAGGTGATGATCCAAAGAAGTTGAGCTCGGCTCAACAAAGTTACGACGTGTCTAGCGCAGGTTGGCAGCCGTGGAGCAATATTGCCGGACTGGTTTAACACCAGCATGATGTTGAAGATCATGTTCAAAAGATCTTACAGTTAGTGGGATGTGTTCGGGAACAAAACACAATACCCCATGCAAAACTTCCTTCAAAAGGGATGTCCGAAATCCTGTTCATAAAAAAGATGAACTCGGGTCGGATTCGTTTTCGCACAGAAAATAGATTCAAAAAGTGATGCACTAATCGGAAGGTTCCCGGAGTTTGGACGGTCGGATCGAGCCGGAATTTTGAGAGGTGGTAGATATAGGAATTCCACAGCCGATCAACGGTTGGATCTTCCAAAGGACGTCCGAGCTAGAAGCTGGACACCACGCCCTAAACTCATCCAAATTCCCGTCCAGATTTGACAGGGCCCCGGTATATCGTGGATTTCCAGAGATTCCTCCATCGGAACTCGACGAAATTTTTCAGGGTTGTTCTAGACTCAATTCCGCACAATTCCACCAAAGCGATCGTCAAAGTGATACTCGAGGAGGTGGTGGTGGCAGATACGAGTTTGCTGTCCAGAAAAACAGCACGGTCGCTTGAGGGCAATGTTGACGTTGAGCCCCCGAGCTCCATAGATGATTCCTCCGTGATCTTGATAGAGATCGGAGCTGATGTTTGATGAAGGCCCTCGTCCGGACATGGTGATCCGAACATGGGGCGCAATTCTTGGTCGAACCAAGGTGACCAGTCGAGCTGGTGATGAAGATGCCGAAGTCGCAGTTGATCTGCAGGCGAGCCATCGATCCTTTTGTCGATCACACAGCGGAACTCTCAATGAAAGCACCAATGTCGGTGTCAAAACCGGAGGATCTCGGGTAGGGGGTCCCGAACTGTGCGTCAAGGCCGGATGGTAACAGGAAACAAGGGACACGATGTTTTTACCCAGGTTCGGGCCATCTCGATGGAGGTAATACCCTACTCCTGCTTGATTAATATTGATGATATGGGTAGTACAAGAGTAGATCTACCACGAGATCAAGGAGGCTAAACCCTAGAAGCTAGCCTATGGTATGATTGTTGATGTGTATGTTGTATCCTCTATCGACTAGCCTGGCCCTGGTTCATATAATGCACCAGAGGCCTCGGTTAACAAGAGACCTAGCCGAATACGCCGGTGGGGAGAAGTCCTTGTCTTGATCGCCAAGTCTTGTGGAATATTCCTTGTATGCGGCAGCTGTCTGAACTGGCCCATGAGTATACGGCCATGGGGGTCCTCGGCCCAATCTAATAGATCGGGAGATGACGTGGTGAGTACCCCCTAGTCCAGGACACCGTCAATACCCATAGGATTTTTATATGCAGTTCTATAGGCCCATAATGCATCATCAAGTTTCTTGGAACAATTATTTCTAGATCTATTAATAGTCTTTTGCAAAATTAATTTAATCTCTCTATTACACAGTTCTACTTGACCACTAGACTGTGGGTGGTATGGAGATGCAATTCTATGATTAACATCATACTTAACAAGAATTTTACAAAAAGCACCATGAATAAAATGTGAACCACCATCAGTCATTAAGTATCTAGGGACTCCAAACCTCGAGAAAATAACTTCTTTAAGCATCTTAATAGAAGTGTTATGATCAGCACTACTAGTTGGAATAGCTTCTACCCACTTAGTAACGTAATCAACATCAACTAAAATATGTGTATACCCATTAGAGGAAGGAAACGGTCCCATATAATCAAAGCCCCAAACATCAAATGGTTCAATAACAAGTGAATAGTTCATAGGCATTTCTTGACGTCTACTAATATTAACAATTCTTTGACATTCATCACAAGACAAGACAAACTTACGGGCATCTTTGAAAAGAGTAGGCCAATAAAAACCGGATTGCAATACCTTATGTGCAGTTCTATCTCCGGCGTGGTGTCCTCCAAAAGCCTCGGAGTGACACTTGTGTAGGATCTGTTCCTGTTCATGCTCGGGTACACAACGTCTAATAACACCATCTACTCCTTTATAAAGGTGTGGGTCATCCCAAAAGTAATGTCTTAAATCATAGAAAACCTTTTTCTTTTGCTGGTATGTGAAACTAGGTGGTATAAATTTAGCAAAAATGTAATTAGCATAATCAACATACCATGGAGCAGTACGAGAAGCATTTATGACAGCTAATTGTTCATCAGGAAAACTATCATCAATAGGGAGTGGGTCATCAAGAACATTTTCTAACCTAGACAAGTTGTCTGCAACGGGGTTCTCAGCTCCCTTCCTATCAATAATATGCAAATCAAATTCTTGTAGCAAGAGAACCCATTTAATAAGTCTAGGTTTAGCATCTTTCTTTTCCATAAGGTATTTAATAGCAGCATGATCAGTGTGAACAGTTACCTTAGAATCAACAATATAAGGTCTGAACTTATCACAAGCAAATACAACTGCTAAAATTTCTTTTTCAGTAGTAGCATAATTTCTCTAGGCACTGTCTAGAGTTTTACTAGCATATTGGATAGCATTTAATTTCTTATCAACTCTTTGTCCTAGAACAACACCTACAACATAATCACTAGCATCACACATAATTTCAAAGGGTAAATTCCAATCAGGTGGTTGAACAATAGGTCCAGAAATCAAGGCTTTCTTAAGTATTTCAAATGCTTCTACACAATCATCATCAAAGACAAAAGGGACATCTTTTTGTAAGAGATTAGTCAGAGGCCTAGAAATTTTTGAGAAGTCTTTAATGAACCTCCTATAAAAACCGGCATGACCAAGGAAACTTCTTATACCTTTAATGTCCTTAGGACATGTCATCTTTTCAATAGCATCAACTTTAGCTTTATCAACTTCAATACCTCTTTCAGAAATTATATGCCCTAAGACAATACCTTCATTAACCATAAAGTGGCACTTCTTCCAATCCAAGACAAGATTAGTTTCTTCACATCTCTGCAAAACTCGATCAAGGTTTCTTAAGCAAGCATCAAAAGAAGTTCCATAGACGGAGAAATCATCCATGAAAACCTCAACAATATTTTCACAAAAGTCAGAAAATATAGCAGGCATACATCTTTGAAAGGTAGCACGTGCATTACATAAACCAAAATGCATACGTCTATAAGCAAAGGTACCGAAAGGGCAAGTAAAAGTGATCTTCTCCTTATCCTCTTTCGACACAGGTATTTGAGAGAAACCAAAATAACCGTCTAGAAAGGAAATTGTGTATGTTAGGATAATCTTTCTAGCATTTGATCAATAAAAGGTAAAGGGTAATGATCCTTTCTAGTAGCTTTATTTAATTTGTGGAAATAGATTACCATTCTATAACTTGTAACAATTCTTTGTGGGATCAATTCGTCTTTATCATTAGGAACAACAGTAATACCTCCTTCTTAGGGACACAATGGACAGGACTTATCCACTGACTATCAGCAACAAGATAAATTATACCTGCCTCCAGAAGCTTTAGTATTTCATTTCTTACCACTTCTTTCATCTTAAGATTTAACCGTCGTTGGTGATCAACAACTGGTTTAGCGTCTTTCTCCAATTTTATTTTGTGTTGGCATAGAGTGGTACTAATGCCCTTAAGATCATCAAGAGTATATCCAATAGCAGGACTGTGCTTCTTCATAGTTTTCAATAATTTCTCTTCTTCCTGCTCTGAAAGGTTAGCACTAATAATAACAGGATATATCTTCTTTTCATCAAGATAAGCGTATTTATGAGTATCAGGTAATGGTTTAAGCTCAAACACGGGATCACCCTTGGGTGGAGGAGGATCCCCTAGAATTTCAACAGGCAAGTTGTGTTTCCAAATAGGTCCCTGTTTAAACAATACTTCATCTATTTCCCTTCTTTCATTAATGAACATATCATTTTCATGGTCTAGTAAATATTGTTCTAAAGGATCATTAGGAGGCACGGCAATAGAAGCAAGACGAATAATTTCATCTTTATTAGGCAATTCTTTATCATGGGGTTGTCTACGAGATTTAGCAAAATTAAAATCATGGGACATATCCCCTAAACCAACAGTAACAATATCCTTTTTGCAATCTATCTTAGCATTAACAGTATTCAAGAAGGGTCTACCAAATATAATGGGACAAAAGTCATCTTGTGGGGAAGCAAGAACAAGAAAATCAGTAGGATATTTAATTTTCCCACACAAGACTTCAACATCTCTAACAATCCCAACTGGTGAAATAGTATCTCTATTGGCAAGCTTAATAGTAACATCAATATCTTCTATCTCAGAAGGTGCAATATCATGCATAATTTCTTTATATAAAGTATAAGGTATTGCACTGACACTAGCACCACATATCACATAAGCCATGATAACAGTGATATCCTATTTTAACGGAAGCAACAGGCATGCCGACAACAGGTCTATGTTTATTTTTAGTATCAGGTCTAGCAATTCTAGCAGCTTCATCACAAAAGTAAATAACATGCCTAACAATGTTATCGGACAAGAGATCTTTAACCATAACAATACTAGGCTCAACTTTAATTTGCTCAGAGGGTTTGGGTGTTCTCATGTTACTTTTGTTGACTACAGTTGAAGCTTTAGCATGGTCCTTTATTCTAACAGGGAAAGGTGGTTTCTCAATATAAGCGGTAGGAACAATAGGATCAACATTATAAGTGATAGTCTTTTCTTCAAATTTGATAGGTTCAACTACTTTTACTTCAATGGGAGGATGATATTTAAACCACTTCTCCTTAGGGAAATCAACATGAGTAGCAAATGATTCACAGAAAGAAGCTACTATCTTAGAGTCAAGTTCATATTTAGTGCTAAATTCACGAAAAGCATCGGTATCCATAAAAGATTTAACACAATCAAACTTAGGTGTTATACCTGACTCCTTACCTTCGTCGAGTTCCCAATCTTCAGAGTTGCGTTTAATTCATTCCAATAAATCCCATCTGAATTCAATAGTCTTCATCATAAAATAACCAGTACAAGAAGTATCGAGCATGGAGCGATTGTTGAGAGAAAGCGGGGCATAAAAAAATTTGAATAATAATTTCTCTTGAGAGCTCATGATTTGGGCATGAATATAACATTGACTTAAGCCTCCCCCAATCTTGAGTGATACTTTCTCCTTCGCGAGGCCAAAAATTATATATATAATTACGATCACGATGAACCAGATGCATAGGATAAAACTTCTGATGAAATTCCAATTTCAACCAGTTGTAGTTCCATGATCCAATATCATCACATACCCTAAACCATGTCAATTCCTTTCCCTTCAAACATAAAGGGAAGACCTTCTTCTTGATAACATCCTTGGGCATACCTGCAAGCTTAAATAATCCACAAACTTCATCCACATAGATTAGGTGCATATCGGGATGTAATGTTCCATCTCCTGTAAAAGGATTAGCTAGCAGTTTCTCTATCATACCCGAAGGAATTTCAAAGTAAACATTTTCAGTAGGTTCAGTAGGTTGAGGATCAACTCTTTGCTCTAGTGGTCGGGGTGAATATATCCCAAACAAGCCGCTCAAAGGATTATTTTCCATAGTAACAAGTGACAGTAAATTTCGGCACACTATATAAAATTTTCCATACCAAATTTCACCTACCAAAGGCGCTTCACACCCCGGCAACGGCGCCAGAAAAGAGTCTTGATGACCCACAAGTATAGGGGATCTATCGTAGTCCTTTTGGTAAGTAAGAGTGTCGAACCCAATGAGGAGCAGAAGGAAATGACAAGCAGTTTTCAGTAAGGTATTCTCTGCAAGCACTGAAATTATCGGTAACAGGTAGTTTTGTGATAAGGTAATTCGTAAATGGGAAACAAGTAACAAAAGTAAACAAGGTGCAACAATGTGGCCCAATACTTTTTGTACCAAGGGACAAGCCTGGACAAACTGTTATATAAAGGAAAGCGCTCCCGAGGACACATGGGAATTATCGTCAAGCTAGTTTTCATCATGCTCATATGATTCGCGTTCGTTACTTTGATAATTTGATATTTGGGTGGACCGGTGCTTGGGTATTGCCCTTCCTTGGAAAACCATCCCACTTATGATTAACCCCCCTCGCAAGCATCCGCAACTACGAAAGAAGAATTAAGGTAAACCTAACCATAGCATGAAACATATGAATCCAAATGAGCCCCTTACGAAGCAACACATAAACTAGGGTTTAAGCTTATGTCACTCTAGCAACCCAGCATCTACTTATTACTTCCCAATGCCTTCCCCTAGGCCCAAACAATGGTGAAATGTCACGTAGTCGACATTCACATAACATCACTAGAGGAAAGACAACATACATCTCATCAAAATATCGAACGAATACCAAATTCACATGAGTACTTATAACAAGACTTCTCCCATGTCCTGAGGAACAAACATAACTACTCACAAATCATATTCATGCTCATAATCAGAGGGGTATTAATGTGCATAAAGGATCCGAACATATAATCTTTCACCAAATAAACCAACTAGCATCAACTACAAGGAGTAATCAACACTACTAGAACCCACAGGTACCAATCTGAGGTTTTGAGACAAAGATCGGATACAAGAGATGAACTAGGGTTTGAGGGGAGATGGTGCTGGTGAAAATGTTGATGGAGATTGACCCCCTTCCGATGAGAAGATCAATGGTGATGACGATGGTGATGATTTCCCCCTCCCGAAGGGATGTTTCCCCGGCAGAACAGCTCCGCCAGAGCCCTAGATTGGTTCCGCCTCGAGACGGCAGTGCTTCATCCCGAAAGCTTGCTTATGATTTTTTACAGGGCAAAAGACACATTATACCAGAAGACAGGCATCGGGGGCTTCCAGGTGGCCCACGAGGCAGGGGGCGCTCCCAGGGGGTAGGGCGCGCCCTCCACTCTTGTGGACAGTGGGTGGCCCCCCTCTGGTGCTTTCTTCACCCAACATTTTTAATATATTCAAAAACTGACTTTCGTGGAGTTTTAGGACTTTTGGAGTTGTGCAGAATAGGTCTCTAATATTTGCTCCTTTTCCGGCCCAGAATTCCAGCTGCAAGCATTCTCCCTCTTCATGTAAACCTTGTAAAATGAGAGAGAAAAGGCATAAGTATTGTGACATAATGTGTAATAATATCCCATAATGCAATAAATATCGATACAAAAGCATGATGCAAAATGGATGTATCGGTGCTTTTTATAAGAGAAGATGGAGACTCAAATTCAAAAATAAAAATTGCATAAAGTAAAAGAAAGGCCCTTCAAAGAGGGAAGTAGGGATTTGTAGAGGTGCCAGAGCTCAAAGCAAAAAACTTAGAGATAAAAACATTTTGGGAGGTGTATCCTTCCCACCAACGAAAAAGACTTAGAGTTCCCAATACTTTCCATGCTTAGATATATCATAGGCGGTTCCCAAACATAAAATAAAGTTTATTCCTTTTTCCACCATACTTTCTCTTTCAATGGCTAGCCATATCCACGGTTTCCCTCCATACCAACACTTCCCAAGGAATTTATGATTTGACAACATAAAGTAAATTCATTTTTCATTTCGGGACTGGGCATCCCTAATACCTTTGCCTTACTCTCATGCAATGACAAGTGAATAAACACTCATTATGAGAATAACACATCTAGCATGGAAAATATTAGCCACCCCTCATCGCTCCGCGAGTGAAACATACACACAAAAGAGAAGTTTATTTTGAAAATTAGAGATGGAACATGCAAATTTTCTTAGAACAGCAAAAGAATACTACATATAGGTACATATAGTGGACTCATGTAGCAAAACTGGTTTAAAGGTTTTTGGATGCACAAGTAGAGATCATACTTAGTGCAAAATGAAGGCTAGAAAAAGATTGAGAAGCGACCAACCAAGAAACAGATAATCTCATAAGCAAGCATTAAGCATAATTAACACTGAATAATGCACCATAAGTAGGATATAATTTCATTGCATGACTATTGACTTTTGTGCTTGCATAGGGATTACAAACCTTAACACCAATATTCTTACTAAAGCATAATTACTCATCAAGATGACTCACATATCACATCATCATATCTCAAAACTATTACTAAGAATCAAGTTTATTTTTTCCAATGATCTTCATGGAAGTTTTCATTATATCCTTCTTGGATATCTATCACTTTGGGACTAATTTTCATGTGTTGCTTTTCATAAGCTCAAACAAATATAAGTGAAGATCATGGGCATAATATTTCTTTCTTTCTCTCAAATTAATTTAAGTGAAGCAAGAGAGAATTTCTTAAAAAAATTACTAACTCTCAAATAAATCTAAGTGAAGTAAGAGATCATTTCTTCAAAAATACTAAGCACACCATGCTCAAAAAGATATAAGTGAAGCACTAGAGCAAGTCCATAGTTCATAAAAAATTTAAGTGAAGCATAGAGAGCAATTCTAACAAGTCATGACATAATTTTGGCTCTGTCAAATAGGTGTGTCTAGCAAGGGATCAAGACTTAAAATACAAAATAAAACAAGAAAAGACTCATATCATACAAGATGCTCCAATCAAAACACATAGTATGTGACGAATAAAAATATAGCTTCGAGTAAAATACCAATGGTCGTTAGAAGAAAGAGGGGATGCCACTCGGGGGCATCTCCAAGCTTAGTTAGTTGCTCATTTTTGGATAATAGCTTGGGATGACGGGCATCCCCAAGCATAGGCTCTTATACTCCTTATTCCTTAATCCATCGTAAGATAACCCAAAACATGGAAACTTCAATCACACAAAACTCAACAAAACCTTCGTGAGATCCATTAGTATAAGAAAATAAATCACTACTATAAGTGATGTATCAAACCAATTCATATTTTGTTCTTGAATTATATCTACTGTATTCCAACTTTTATATGGCAAAAACTCATCAAAGAAAACCATAGAGCCATCAAAATAAGCACACAACGCAAAGAAAACAGAATCTGTCAAAACAGAACAGTCTGTAGAAATCTGGGTGTTTCGAATACCTATGTAACTTCAAAAATTCTGAAAAATTAGGTCTGCCTGAGAAATTTGTATATTGATCTACTGCAAGTGGAATGGGTAATTTATCGCTCTCTGGTTAAAAATGAGAATTATTTTCGTGAGTGCAAAAGTTTCTGTTTTTTCAGCAAGATCAAACAACTATCACCCAAGAAGATCCTAAAGGCTTTACTTGGCACAAACACTAATTAAAACATAAAAAACACAATCATAATAGTAGCATAATTGTGCTAACACTCAAAAACAGGAAGCAAAAAGCAAAAATAAATTTTATTCATTGGGTTGCCTCCCAACAAGCGTTATAGTTTTACGCCCTTAGCTAGGCATAAAGCAAGGATCTAAGTTTTGTCATCTTTGGTTCAAGATCCAGAAGATGCCCTCATGATTGATTCATATGGTGGACTAATTCTTGTTCTAGGAAAGTGTTCCATATCCTTCCTCAAAGGAAATTGGAACTTGATATTGCCTTCTTTCATATCAATCACGACACCAATAGTGCGTAAAACGGTCTACCAAGAATAATAGGACAAGACGGATTGCAATCAATATCAAGAACAATAAAATCTATGGGCACATAATTACTATTTGCAAGAATAAGAACATCATTAATTCTTCCCATAGGTTTTTTAATAGTAGAATCCACCAAGTGCAAATTTAAAGAACATTCTTCAAGATCGGTAAGACCAAATACATCACATAAAGATTTCAGAATAGTAGAAACACTAGCACCCAAATCACACAAAGCAAAACACTCATAATTTTTAATCTTGACTTTGGTAGTAGGTTCCCATTCATCATGCAACTTTCTAGGAATTGAAACTTCTAATTCCAATTTTTCTTCAAACGCTTTCATCATAGCATCAACATATGTTTAGTAAAAACTTTATTTTGTTCATAAGCATGGGGTGAATTTATCATGGATTGCAACAAAGAAATACAATCAATCAAAGAGTAACTATAATAATTAAAGTCTTTGTAATGCAAAAGAGTGGGCACATCACTAGCTAAAGTTTTGACCTCTCCAAACCCACTTTTATCAATTTTCTCAACAAGATTTTCACCCTCTGAATCATTGGGACGCCTTATACCTAAAGTTGACTCTTCTCCAGTCCCTTTTTCATCAATCTTAACTTTACTGAACAAGGAATCAATAGAATAAACACCAATCATTTTAAGATCTTCATCACTTTTGTGAAAGAAATCACTAGAAAACGGTTTTTCTAAAAATTCTCTTTTAGCTCTAAGCATAGCGGTTCTTTTCTTACTTACATCCATAGAAACATAAAGAACTTTAATTGATTCATCTACTTTAGGCACAGAAATTTCCATCTTGAGATTTTCCACATCATGAGCAATTCTATCAACACTTCTAGACAAATCACCAATCTTACTCAGCTTTTCTTTTATGGAAGTGTTGAAAAGTTTTTCCATATTGATAAAAATTTTAAATATTGTTCTCAAGATCAGAGGTATTCCTATTATTATTATAAGATTGATTCCCATAGGAATTACCATAATTATTAGAGGAATTACTAGGAAAAGGCCTAGGATTAAAATTACCTTTATAAACATTGTTGTTGAAATTATTTCGAGAAGTAAATTCACATCTATGGCATCACTATTTTGCTAAATCAAAGTAGACAGAGGCATATCATTAAGATCAACAGGAGCACTTCTACTAGCAACCAATTTCGCAAGAGCATCATCTTTTTCACTCAAAGAAGAAATTTCCTCAACAGAATTAACCTTTTTACTGGTAGGAGCTCTTTCGGTATGCCATCGTGAACAATTTGCCATAATATTATCAAGCAATTTGGTGGCTTCACCCAAAGTAATTTCCATAAAAGTACAACCCACGGAGGAGTCAAAAAGATTATGAGAAACAAAATTCAATCCCGCATAAAAAAATTGTATGATCATCCAAAGATTTAACCTAGGAGTTGGGCAATTCCTTAGCATCATTTTCATCCTTTCCCAAGATTGTGCAACATGCTCATGTTCAAGTTGCTTGAAATTCATGATATGGGTTCTAAGGGAAATAATTTTTGCGGGCAGAAAATACTTAGTGATAAAAGCATCTTTGCACTTATTCCAAGAATCGATACTACTGCGAGGCAAAGAAGAGAACCAAATTTTTGCAGAATCACACAAAGAAAACGGAAATAATTTCATCTTCACCACATCATTGTCCACATATATTTTCTTTTGCATATCTCATAATTCCACGAAGGTATTAAGATGGGACGCGACATCCTCATTAGGAGTACCGGAAAATTGATCTTTCATAATAAGATTCAGCAAAGCAGTATTAATATCACAAGACTCCGCACTAGTGGCGGGAGGAGCAATCAGAGTGCCGATAAAATCATTGTTGTTGCTATTTGAGAAATCATATAACTTGGTGTTCTCTTGAGTCATGATGACCACACAAACAGATTGCACTCAAAAAACAGACCCGGCAAGAAAACGGCAAATGAAAAAAGGGCGAATAAAATGGCAAATTTTTGTGAAGTGGGGGAGAGGAAAACGAGAGGCAAATGGAAAATAATGTAAATTGCGAGGAGATGAGATTGGTGACTAGGAACCTGGTATATGTTGAAGATCCTCCCCGGCAACGGCGCCAGAAAATCCTTTTGATGTCGCTTGAAGCTATGTTGATATTTACCCAAAGAGGAAGGGATGATGCAGCATAGCGGCGGTCGGTATTTCCCTTAGATATGAAACCAATGTTATCGAACCAGTAGGAGAACCAAGCAACACAACGTAAATAGCCCCTGCATACAAATAACAAATACTCGCAACCCGACGTGTTAAAGGGGTTGTCAATCCCTTTCGGGTAACGGTGCCAAAAATTGGTGCATGGACTGGAGAAAGTTGTAATAGATTGAATAAATAGATCGCAAATAAAATAAAGTGCAGCAAAGTATTTTTGTATTTTTGTATTAATAGATCTGAAAATAAAAGCTAAGGAAAAGTAGACCGCAAAGGCAAATGTTTGAGAAAGAGACCCAGGGCCCGTAGGTTTCACTAGTGCTTCTCTCGAGAAAAATAGCAAACGGTGGGTGAACAAATTACAGTTGGGCAATTGATAGAACTTCAAATACTCATGACGATATCCAGGCAATGATCATTACATAGGCATCACGTCCAAGATTAGTAGACCGACTCCTGCCTGCATCTACTACTATTACTCCACACATCGACCGCTATCCAGCATGCATATAGTGTATTAAGTTCATGGAGAAACAGAGTAATGCAATAAGAACAATGACATGATGTAGACAAGATCTATCTATGTAGAGATAGACCCCATCGTTTTATCCTTAGTAGCAACAATACATACGTGTCGGTTCCCCTTCTGTAATTGGGATCAAGCACCGTAAGATCGAACCCACTACAAAGCACCTCTTCCCATTGCAAGATAAATAGATCAAGTTGGCCAAACAAAACCCAAATATTGGAGAAGAAATATGAGGCTATAAGAAATCATGCATAAAATAGATCAAAGAAACTCAAATACTTTCATGGATATAAAAAGATAGATCTGATCATAAACTCAAAGTTCATCGGATCCCAACAAACACACCGCAAAAGAGTTACATCATATGGATCTACAAGAGACCATTGTATTGAGAATAAAGGGAGAGAGAGAGAGGAAGCCATCTAGCTACTAACTACGGACCCGAAGGTCTACAAAGAACTACTCATGCATCATTGGAGAGGCACCAATGGAGGTGGTGAACCCCATCCCAAATGGAGTCTAGATTGAATCTGGTGGTTCTGGACTCTGCGGCGGCTGGATCAATATTTCGTCGACTCCCCTAGGGGTATTTATAGAGCAAAGAGGCGGTCTGGGGGGCACCCGAGGTGGGCACAACCCACCAGGGCGTGCCTGGGCATCCTGGCGTGCCCTGGTGGGTTGTGCTGTCCTCGGAGCACCCCCAGGCGCAGCCAGGGCCCATTATGTTCCTTCTGGTCCATAAAAAATCTTCGTAAAGTTTCGTGGCAGTTGGACCCCGTTTGATATTGATTTTCTGCGATGTAAAAAACATGGAAAAAACAGCAACTGGCACTTGGCACTATGTCAATAGGTTTGTACCAAAAATGATATAAAATGATTCTAAAATTATTATAAAACATCCAAGATTGATAATATAACAGCATGGAACAATCAAAAATTATAGATATGTTGGAGACGTATCAGGGAGTAGCCCATCACCATCACATCACTCTTGTCGAAGTTGATCCGGAGGCCGAACATTTGTTGGAAGTAGAGGAGGAGGAATTTTAGATTGGAAATATCCTCGTCCGAGCCTTCCACCATGATAATGGTGTCGTCGGTATACTAGAGGAGACAAATCCTGCAGCCCCCAGTCAGATGGGGAGTGATCCCACGAATATGGCCAGCCGCCTTCGCCTTGTCAAGGATGACGGCGAGGGCGTCGACCACCATGTTAAACAAGAAGGGGGAGAAGGGATCGCCTTGTCTAACCCCGCATAAGGTGGGGAAGTAGGGTCCGATCTCCACCTTAATGTTAACGGCAGTCCGGCTACAGGAGACCATTTGCATGACACGAGTGACCCGTCGCTCGTCAAAACCTTTTCGGAGTAAAACTTCCTAGAGGAAAGGCCAAGAGACCATATCATAGGCTTTGTGAAAGTCAATATTCAGGAAGACCGCCTTAAGGTGTTTCGCGCGGACCTCGTGCAGGACCTCGTGAAAGACTAGCACCCCATCTAGTATATAACGGCCTTGGATGAAGGCCGGATGGTTGGGGTGGGTGATGCGGCCAGCAAGCAGGGTCACCCTATTGGCATACCCTTTGGCCAGAATACGGAAGATCACGTTGATCACCGTGATGGGGCAGAATTGACGAATGTCACAGCCCCTAGGAACTTTGAGGATGAGCAAGATGATCCCGTAGTTGAGGCAGGCGAGGTCAATGGAGCCTACGAAGAACCCATCGATGAGGGCCATGATTTCTAGTTTGATCACATCCGAGAACGTCTGGAAAAAATACCGGAAGGCTATCGGGCCCCGGGGCCGACAATGAGTTCATGCCCTTGATGGCCATCCAAACCTCATCCTAGGAGAAGGGGGCCATCAAGGCCGCATTCTTGACGGGCGAGAGTCGCTGGTGCTCAGCCCAGAAATCAGGAGATAGGGTGAGTCCTTCCTGAGGGGAGGCAGTGAATAGGTCTTGGTAGAAGTTGTCGACGTAGGCACGGATGTCGCAAGGGCGCTGCAAGATAGACTCCCCATCCCAAAGGAAGGGGATAGTGTTGCGACAACACCGACCATTGGCGATGGCCTAGAAATAAGCGGCATTCGCGTTGCCTTTAAGGATCCATTTATGGGTACCTCGAATCCGCCAATAGGCTTCCTCGTCGGAATAAATGACAGAAAGCTAATCTTCTAGATCATAGCGCAAGAGTCATTCCTCGGGATGAAGGCCCGGGGAGTCCGCATGGAGATCCAGAGCCCGGATAGAAACTAGGAGAGTTTTTTTTTCTGCTCCCGGAGGTCACACCCCAGGTTGGCGCCCCAACCCTTCATGAACTGGCCGCAGCCACGTTTGGCGTAGAACTGCCATGCATCGATGGTCGACGGGGTTTGAAGAAGGGAAGCTCGGGCCTCCACCCAGCGGTACTGGAGCGCGTCGACAAATCCGGCTTTGGAAAGCCAGAAGGTCTTGAAGCAGAATCGCGGGGGGATGGGGGCACTTGTCGGCGGAAGACACGAGGAGCCGGACGTGGTCGGACCCAATCCGGGTGATGGCACGAAGGAAAGCCAGGGACATCGCAGTTCCCACTCAGGGGAGACAAAGACACGATCAAGAACAGAATGAGTCGGCTCCACCTAATGGTTGGTCCAGGTAAACCTGGCACCAGCCCTATCTAACTCTCGAAGACCAAGGTCAGCGATGCAGTCATTGAACTACTGCATTTGCGGGAAGTTGACGAGGTTATTACTCTTGTCCTCGATGGAGCGGATGAGGTTGAAGTCACCGCCGACCACCACTGGGAGTTGGGGGCCGCGACCTTATTGCGGAGCTCGTCAAGAAAGGTTGGCGAGCGACGGTGGTCAGCGGGGCCATAGACGATGATGATCTCCTATTTAAAGTTAAGAGCCCGCTCGAAGATCTCCATACTAACAAAGAATTCGCGCGGTCCATACTACCAACCTCAAAGGTGGCATTCTTCACACCTAGGAGGATGCCACCCGAGAAGCCCGAGATCCCACTAGAAGGGAGCCAGTGCCAGGCAAATAGGTGTGTGCTTAAGCGCTCTAGCTCGGGCAGCGAGAAATCCGTACGCTTGGTCTCTTGGAGGGCTACAATGTCAATACTTTCCTCACACATGTACTCCACTAGCTGGCAACGCCGACCATCTTGGCTGAAACCGTGGATGTTCCACAAAAGCGTCCGCATTAAGGCGCCATCAGGGGGCTTCTTGACCCCAACATGTGTGATGTGCTCGAGCATGGAGGGCGGTCGTACGGGAGCGTAGGCGGCCATAGATCTCAACCACCACCCTCGAGGGTCGGCTAGCAGCAGGCTAGGTGGTAAGAGGGAGGGTGTCGACCTGGGCAGATGCCATGATCAGAGTGCGGACCTATGCCAGTTTCCCATCAAGGATCTCCCTGGCACGGATTGCCTCGATCTAGACTAAGGCGGGTGCGACTTTGCCTCGAAAGACAATCGTCGAATCTGCAGCCACCTTGGCTAGGTGGCCCAACAGGGCCGACTCAAGAGCAGAGAAGGAACAATTTGAAGAACTTATAGGGTGTGATGGGGTACCTGTCTCGAGGTTTCGGGTAGCGGCTCGGAGCTCCGCCCGCTCGGGGATAGGTAGAGCTGGGCTACCAGCCGGGCGAGTCGCCTCAACCTGGGCACTGCGGTGAGAAGCGGTCACCGGGGTCGAGGTCGATGATGCGGCTTGAACTACATCGGTATTTCTTCAAACAGGAAGGGATGATGCAGCACAACTATGGTAGGTATTTCCCTCGGTGATGAGACCAAGGTTATCGAACCAGTAGGAGAATCACGCAACACTATAGAAACGGTACCTGCACACAAAGAACAAATACTTGCAACCCGATGCATAAGAGGGGTTGTCAATCCCTCCCGGGTAAAACATAGATTAGTTAGTAGTAGATTGGATAAATAGATCTCGGTAAAACGCAAAATAAAATAAATAACACAAAATTGCAGCAAGGTATTTTTGGGTTTTTGGAATCATAGATCTGGAAATAAAAGTGAATAAAAATATAACTCGAAGGAAAATATGATAAAGAATAGACTCGGGGGGCCATAGATTTCACTAGTGGCTTCTTTCGAGAAAAAATAGCATACGGTGGGTGAGGGAGTCCTGGATTAGGGGGTATCCGGACAGCCAGATTATATCCTTTGGCCGGACTGTTGGACTATGAAGATACAAGATTGAAGGCTTCGTCTCATGTCCTGATAGGACTCTACTTGGCGTGGAAGGCAAGCTAGGCAATACGGATATGTATATCTCCTCCTTTGTAAGCGACCTTGTGTAACCCTAGCCCCCTCCGGTGTCTATATAAACCGGAGGGTTTTAGTCCGTAGAACAACAAACAATCATACCATAGGCTAGCTTCTAGGGTTTAGCCTCCTTGATCTCGTGGTAGATCTACTCTTGTACTATCCATATCATCAATATTAATCAAGCAGGACGTAGGGTTTTACGTCCATCAAGAGGGCCCGAACCTGGGTAAAACATTGTGTCCCTTGCCTCCTGTTACCATCCGCCTTAGACGCACAGTTCGGGACCCCCTACCCGAGATCCGCCGATTTTGACACCGACATTCGTGCTTTCATTGAGAGTTCCTCTGTGGCGTCGCCAGAAGGAAGGATGTCTCGTCTCGTCTTTAAAGACGGTACTACTGTCAAGGGAGCTTTGGTTGTCGGCCAAGCTCTCCGGCTAGGCGGTTTCATCATGACCGCCTGTTCGGCCGCTGCACCGAAAATCACTTCTCGGGTCATCGAAAACAGCCTCCACGTCAAATCGGCACTCGCCGAACAGATGGATCCAATGGAGCTCGCCTCCTGAAACGAGCTCTTAGATCGCATCGCTGCCCTGAGAGTCGCTACGGACTATGATCGGATTAGGGCTTAAACCCGGTCAGATTAACTCTCCGCCGGTCACCCATCATATTGCAGTGGTGGAGGAACAATGCGGCGACCTTTCCTCCATCTTGAGGACCAACTATGTCCGGATTCCCGAGCTCTCTGAGCCGGACGCCCGTTCGCAGGAGGACAACACCCAATTCCTGAACTTAGAGTCAGGCAGCGGGCCAGGATTATCGGGTCACACCCCGGAACCGGAACTTTCAAAATTGGAAATTCCTCAGCCCCTGGATCCCAGATCAGGTGAGGGTTCGGATTCAATTCCACCCACCCACCCAAACATAAGCGATCTTTCCCACATCAGGCAAGAGTCCCAGGAAACAGTACAACACTATTGGGCCAGATTCCTCCTTGCGATGAACAAGGTTAAGGATTGTCGCGAGGAAGACACAATCCTATTTTTCTGCAATAATTGGACGGACAAGGGAATCCTTAACGCCATAAATCGTCGTGAGATAACACGCTTTGGTGACTTGGCGTCCATAGTACGAAAGTACTGTGCGATGGAACGTGCCTGGAACACCAACGTAAACTTTTGGGATAATCCGGCCCTGAATACAAACCCAGTCCGAAACAAAAGGGTGCATTATCACAATACACGTGGGTCAACTACCAAAAAGCAAAAACCCTCTACAGGGTATGGAACCGTACTGGAAGGATCGCTCAATGGACCCTGCAAAATTCATAGTACAGCGGATACAATACCAACGCAGAGCCTTAGAGCATGTTGGATACTCCGGCAGGTGGCCAAAAGTGGTGAGGATCTTCTTATCCCACATACCATGGAGCACCATCCAGTGGATAACAATACGGTGTTAACAGTGTTCGAGACCTTTGCGTCAAATAACAAGCGCAAGCGAACACTCCGTAGCATGGCCGAGATCTGCCACGTAGCAGCAACAAATCCATGGAGTGACACGGCTATTACCTTCAATGCCAGTGATGAACCCAAATTATGAACAGCCCGAGCACCAGCCGCACTGGTGCTCAGTCCAATCATGGACGGCTTTCGACTCACCAAAGTACTCATGGACGGCGGCAGCGGACTAAACCTCATCTATGAGGAAACCCTTCAAAAGATGGAAATAGACTGGAACCGCATCGAGCAAAGTAGCACAACCTTTACAGGAATTATCCCCAGTCGGGAAGCACACTGTGCTAGGAAAAATCACACTAGATGTGGTATTCGGCACGCGGACAATTACAGGTCCGAAGAAATTACATTCCAAGTGGCCCCGTTCAGCAGTGGCTATCACGCTCTTTTAGGACGGGAGGCGTTCACAATCTTCCAAGCCGTACCCCATTATGGGTACATGAAGCTTAAAATGCCTGGACCCAACAGAATCATCACTCATGCCAGTGATCCGGACACAGCAATCCGCGCCGAAAACAAAACAGCGGCATTGGCCCTCGAGGCATTATCCGAAGCCCTCTCGGCCGAGGAATTAACCATGCTACGCTCCACAGTGGACAGGGACGATGTGATACTCGACAAGAGATCCAAGTCCACCTCTTTTAAACCAGCGGATGAAATAGTCAAATTCCAAGTCCACCCGATGGACCCTACCAAAACAGCCTCCATTGGGGCACAGTTAAACCCCGATGTGGACGCCGCACTACGAGAGTTCCTGCGTGAGAATTGGGACATATTCGCCTAGCATCTTTCAGACATGCCAGGAATCCCACGCAGGCTGGCCGATCATAGCCTCAATATCCTAAAGGGATTCAAGCCAGTCAAGCAAGCTCTTCGGCGTTTCTCCGAACCTAAGAGACATGCCATGGGAGAAGAACTAGCCAAGCTATTGGAGGCCGGATTCATCAGAGAAATAAAACATCTGGACTGGCTAGCAAACCTGGTGATGGTACCAAGGAAGGACAAATCCTGGCGCCTTTGCGTCGATTTCAAAGACCTCAATAAAGCTTGCCCAAAGGATCCCTTCCCCTTCCCGCGCATCGATCAAATCATTGACACTACAGGACACGAGTCATTGTGTTTCCTCGACGCATACTCCGGTTACCACCAAATTAAGATGGCGGAGTTCGACCAAGCCGCAACGGCATTCATCACACCATATGGTCCCTTCTGTTTCAACACAATGCCTTTTGGGCTCAAAAATGCCGGCGCAACATATCAGCGCATGATTCAGACATGCCTGGAGAAACAAATTGGCAAAATAGTAGAGGCATACATAGACGATGTGGTCGTCAAAACCAAACACATCGACTCTTTGATAGACGACTTGAGGCTCACATTCGACAACCTCCGAACATATGACATCAAGCTCAATCCGGAAAAATGCGTTTTCGGTGTACCATCCAGAAAGCTCCTGGGATTTATTGTCTCCAGTAGAGGTATCGAAGCTAATCCGGCCAAAATCCAAGCGTTGTCACAGTTGGCTACCCCAACAAACCTCAAACAAATCCAGAAGCTAACTGGATGCGTGGCGGCTTTAAGCCGCTTTATCTCCCGCTTGGGAGAAAAGGCTTTACCCCTTTATCGCCTCCTCCGGCGCACCAAACACTTCGAGTGGACGGACGCGGCCACAGCCGGATTGGAAGAAATAAAGGCCATTCTGGCAACCAACCCAATCCTGGCCGCACCAAACATGGGCGAACCAATGATGTTGTACATTGTGGCAACTCATCAAGTTGTAAGCGTGGTGCTCATTGTCGAACGGGAAGCGGATGGACACAAATTCCCTCTTCAAAAGCCGGTATACTATGTATCCACTGTCCTCACTCCATGCAAATCACGGTACCCGCATTACCAAAAAATAGCATATGCGGTATTCATGGCATCGCGGAAACTGCGACACTACTTTCAAGAGTGTTCGATTACACTAGCCTCGGAAGTGCCACTTAATGATATTATCAACAACCGCGACGCTACGGGCCGGATTGCCAAATGGGCCATTGAGCTCCTCCCATTCGACATAACATACAAACCTCGCCGAGCCATTAAATCGCAAGTACTAGCCGACTTCGTCGCCGAATGGACGGAGGCCGAACTCCCTAAAGAATACGGCGCATACTCCAATTGGATCATGCACTTCGACGGTTCTAAAATGCTGGCCGGTCTAGGGGCTGGCGCCATCCTGACGTCCCCAATCGGAGTAAATTTTCTCTCGAAAAAATAGTATTGTATTGCCAAAAGAAAAAAACGTTGCATACGTTTCGCAATTGATCATGTGCACTAAAAAGAAAAGAAAATAAATGATGGAGAGCACGGAGCACAGCCGGTAGCCCGTCACCGCTAATCGCGCTCTTTCCACCTGCTCGCCGAACCACCATCGTCGGCTACTACTAGTACTAGTCATACCCCACATTCTACCCCGAGCCCAGTCCATGTCTTCCTTGTTGTTCCGGTGGTTCGCATCAAAACCACTCCGAAGACGCTAACCCTGCCAGTCTGTTTACCGGGGCTATACTGCCCGTCGTCCCATTCATCATTAATTGTATCAACGGGGTTGAGGGAGTCCTGGATTAGGGGGTGTCCGGATAGCCGGACTATACCTTCGGCCGGACTCCTGGACTATGAAGATACAAGATTAAAGACTTTGTCCCGTGTCCGGAAGGGACTTTCCTTGGCGTGGAAGGCAAGCTTGGTGATACGGATATGTAGATCTCCTACCATTGTAACCGACTCTGTGTAACCCTAGCCCTCTCCTGTGTCTATATAAACCGGAGGGTTTTAGTCCGTAGGACGAACAACAATCATACCATAGGCTAGCTTCTAGGGTTTAGCCTCCTTGATCTCATGGTAGATCTACTCTTGTACTACCCATATCATCAATATTAATCAAGCAGGAGTAGGGTTTTACCTCCATCAAGAGGGCCTGAACCTGGGTAAAAACATCGTGTCCCTTGTCTCCTGTTACCATCTGCCTAGACGCACAGTTCGGGACCCCCTACCCGAGATCCGCCGGTTTTGACACTAACATTGGTGCTTTCATTGAGAGTTCCTCTGTGTCGTCACTTTTAGGCCTGATGGTTCCTCCGATCATCAACGACGATGCGATCCAGGATGAGACTTTTCTCCCCAGACAGATCTTCGTATTTGGCGGCTTTGCACTGCGGGCCAATTCGCTTGGCCATCTGGAGCAGATCGAAAGCTACGCCCCTGGCCATCAGGTCAGATTTGGAAGTTTGAGCTACACGGCCGACCTCCACTGATACTTGATCTTCGACGGATTCGAGCCGCAGCCGAGCGCGCTGCACTGTCACGATGGGCATGATCTAGCTCTGCCGCCGAATAGTGCCCTGGAGGCCACACCTGCATCAGCTCCGACCCTTAATTCGGAGCCAACTGCGCCAATCGAGGATGGGTGGTTGGACACCGCCTCGGGGGCTGCAATCTCTACGACGATCGAGCCGAGCACCTGCCCTATTCTCTGTGAAGCCCGTGACTCCAAGGAGCCGGACTCCTCTCCAGACTCCGAGCCCTCCGCGCCCCTACCGATCGAACCCGATTGGGCGCCGATCATGGAGTTCACCGCCGAAGACATCTTTCAGCACTCGCCCTTCGGCGATATTCTGAATTCACTAAAGTTTCTCTCTTTATCAGGAGAGCCCTGGCCGGACTATGGTCAGCAAGGTTGGGATGCGGATGATGAAGAAATTCAAAGCCCACCCACCACCCACTTCGTAGCCACTGTCGATGATTTAACCGACATGCTCGACTTCGACTCCAAAGACATCGACGGTATGGATGCCGATGCAAGAGACGATCAAGAACCAGCACCTATAGGGCACTGGAAAGCCACCTCGTCGTATGATATATACATGGTGGACACCCCAAAAGAAAGCAATGGCAATGGAACAACGGAGGATGACCCCTCCAAGAAGCAGCCTAAGCGCCAGCATCAGCGGCGCCGCTCTAAATCCCGCCAAAGCAAAAACGGTGATTCCGGCACGGGAGATAATAACACCCCAGACAGTGCCGAAGACAACCACCTCCAGCAAGATTCAGCACAGGAGGATGGAGAAGCCATCCCTCATGAGAGAGCGGCAGACAGAGAGGTCGAGGACGATAATTATATGCCTCCCTCCGAAGACGAGGCAAGCCTCGACGACGACGAATTTGTCGTGCCGGAGGATCTCGTCGAATAAGAGCGTTTCAAACGCAGGCTTATGGCCACGGCGAGCAGCCTCAAGAAAAAACAGCAACAGCTTAGAGCTGATCAAGATTTGCTAGCCGACAGATGGACTGAAGTCCTTGCGGCCGAAGAGTATGAACTCGAACGCCCCTCCAAGAGCTACCCAAAGCGCAGGTTGCTACCCCGATTAGAGGAGGAAGCACCTAAACCTACATCACCAGCGCATGATGTGGCCGACCGGCCACCCCGTGGCCGCGAAAGAGAGGCCTCTCGGCCCTCCACTCAAGCCACACCCCGGCGCCGCTCAAAAAATACCAAGGCACGGGAAAATGCGCCAGACCTGCGAGATATATTGGAGGACAAGGCAAGGCAAACAAGATCGATCTACGGATCGCGTGGGCGCCCCACGGCACGAGACGGTAATTGTCACTCCGGATACAGTAAATCCGGCCGGGCCGAACATAGTAGACAAAGCTCGTTTGAGCTGCGTCGTGATATAGCCCAATACAGAGGCGCCGCACACCCACTATGCTTCACAAATGAAGTAATGGATCATCAAATCCCCGAGGGTTTCAAACCCATGAACATCGAATCATACGATGGCACAACAGATCCTGCGGTATGGATCGAGGACTATCTCCTTCAGATCCACATGGCCCGCGGTGATGACCTACACGCCATCAAATACCTCCCACTCAAGCTTAAAGGACCAGCTCGGCATTGGCTTAACAGCTTGCCAGCAGAATCAGTTGGTTGTTGGGAGGACCTGGAAACCGCATTCCTCGACAATTTCCGGGGCACTTATGTGCGACCACCAGACGCCGATGACCTTAGCCACATAATTCAGCAGCCAGAGGAATCGGCCAGACAATTTTGGACACGGTTCCTAACCAAGAAAAATCAAATCGTCGACTGTCCGGACGCAGAGGCCCTAGCAGCCTTCAAGCATAACATCCACCACGAGTGGCTTGCACGGCACCTAGGACAGGAAAAACCGAAAACAATGGCAGCCCTCACCACGCTTATGACCCGCTTTTGCGCGGGAGAAGACAGCTGGCTAGCTCGCAGCATTAACATGACTAAGAGCCCTGGTAATTCGGATACCAAGGACAGCAGTGGTAGGTCGCGTCGCAACAAGCAAAAGCGCCGCATTAACAGCGACAATACTGAGGATACGTCAGTTAATGCCGGATTCAGAGGCTCTAAATACGGTCAGCGGAAAAAGGCATTCACAAGAAATACTCCGGGCCCGTCCAGTTTGGACCGAATACTCAACCGCTCATGCCAGATACATGGCACCCCCGAAAAACCAGCCAATCACACCAACAGGGATTGTTGGGTGTTCAAGCAGGCAGGCAAGTTAAATGCCGAAAGCAAAAACAAGGGGCTGCATAGCGATGACGAGGAGGAGCCCCGGCCGCCGAAGAACAGTGGACAGAAATGTTTTCCCCCACAAGTGCGGACGGTGAACATGATATACGCAACCCACGTCCCCAAGAGGGAGCGGAAGCGTGCGCTAAGGGACGTATACGCGATGGAGCCAGTCGCCCCAAAGTTCAACCCATGGTCTTCCTGCCCGATCACTTTTGATCGAAGGGACCACCCCACTAGCATCCGTCATGGCGGATTCACCGCATTAGTTCTAGACCCAATTATTGACGGATTTCACCTCACTAGAGTCCTTATGGACGGCGGCAACAGCCTGAACCTACTTTACCAGGATACAGTGCGGAAAATGGGCATCGATCCCTTGAGGATTAAACCCACTAAAATGACCTTTAAAGGCGTCATACCAGGTGTAGAGGCCAACTGTACAGGCTTAGTTACAATTGAAGTGGTCTTCGGATCTCTGAATAATTTCTGAAGCGAGGAGTTAATCTTCGACATAGTCCCGTTCCGCAGTGGCTATCACGCACTGCTCGGGCGAACCGCATTTGCCAAGTTCAATGCGGTGCCGCACTACGCATACCTCAAGCTCAAGATGCTAGGCCCTCGAGGAGTCATCACGGTCAATGGAAACACCGAACGCTCTCTCCGAACGGAGGAGCATACGGCGGCTATCGCAGCGGAAGTACAAAGCAGCCTCTCAATGCAATTCTCCAGTCCGGCCATTAAACGTCTGGACACCGTCAAGCGCGCCCGGAGTAAACTACAACAAGACCGACTGGCACGTTCCGAGCAAGCGTAGCAATGCGGCCCCAACCCCAGCCCTCGCGAACTTGCGAAACCAGTGTTGCGCGTACATAACTACGCTCTGGAAATACCATGGGCAAAGGGGGAGGGGCACCATCACGGCACGCCCGAAACATGGCTTAAACCGCACTAGGGGCTGCCGACTTCTTCATTTTCTCTTACTTTCATGACTCCACTCTTCGGAAGGCCTGTCCGGCAGTACAATTGCCGCACAAACGATACAACAACCAGGGGAGCAGAAAGCTACGCTGCACTATGGAACTCTAAGGTGGTCTCTATAACGAGCAGTATACCTGTTTCACATACCATTCCACAGCTCGCCCCTGGAAAGGACATGTTAAATAGTCCCATCTTTTGCTTATTGCACTATTTGTATCGTTCTGCTTTGATCGCAGCTTTTTAAAATAAACAATGCATAGCTTCCGTCTATTATTGCATTACTCTTTTTTATGAATATATGTTCATTAATGACATGTTGCACCCATACACTTTGGTACGGACAATATGCCAGGGGCTTAAGTACCCCACAATACGGTGTGAGAAATCCGAACACTTTCACAAGTGCGGCACCCCGAACTTATAGCATTATATGCATCGGCTCCGAATCATGTCTTGGGTCAATAGTTGGGTTTTCCCGGCTCCTATGTTTTGGTACCTTACGTTCCGTTATATCGGCTAAGGTAGCACTAGGAGAACTACTGTGATTGTGCCCCAGTTGAGCTGGGCTAAGCACCTCAGTAGAGAAAGCTAAAACTGACCGTCATGATGAGGCAAGAGCTGGTCGCTATTCGAGAGGTTTTCGAGTCCCTGAAGACTTATGCCGCTTAGAGCGAGGAGTCGGCTTTGTCCGGCCTAGGCGTGGATAGCGCCCCGAACTCGGTCTTGCGAACACTAGGGGCTTCACCGAAATTTAAAATTATAGAATTCTATGGCTAAGTGAGAGTGTTCAAGCATTATAGTCCGATTGCCTTGTTCGTTGTGTTGAGCGCCTCCCTCAAAGGACCCAAGAATGGGGAAAAGAGCACTCATGTTTATCCCGAACACCCCAGCACTCGTGGCATGGGGGCAGAAGCCGACGACTCTCCATCTCTCAAATTTGATAAACGGCCGCACAGAAGGTAATATTTTAAATTCAAAAGCGTTGCTTAGCGCATATGAACAAGTTTTCGGCGTACAGGATCACAAATGCGAGTTTACTCAAAAATTACATCTTTGGAGTATTCATCCGCTATAAGGCGGGCACCCTTCAGGACGCCCTCATAATACGCTTCCGGGACGCGATGCTCCTTGCCCGGCGGCGGCCCGTCCTTCACCAGCCTCTCTGCATCCATCTTGCCCCAGTGCACTTTAGCACGGGCAAGCGCCCTACGGGCACCTTTGATGCAGACGGAGTGCTTGATTACTTCAAGCCATGGACAGGCATCCACCAGCCGCCTCACCAGCCCGAAGTAGCTCCCAGGCAGAGCCTCTCCAGGCCAAAGCCGAACTATGAGGGCCTTTATGGCCTGTCGGCCACCTTGTGGAGCTCGACCATTTGCTTCAGCTGGTCGCTCAAAGGCACCAGGTGTCCGGCCTCAGCATACTGAGACCAGAACACCTTCTCCGTCGAGCTCCCCTCCTCGGATCGGTAGTAGGCGGCGGCATCAGACGCACTGCGGGGCAAATCTACGAATGCTCCTGGAGAGCTCCGGACTCGTGTAAGTAACAAGTAATTCACTTGCATGTGCTTCCTTTGCATAATGAATGCCTTACCCGCTGTTATCTTCTTCATCGCTTCAATTTCATGGAGGGCTTTCTGGGCTTCGGCCTTGGTAGACTTCGCACTTTCAAGGGCTGCCGCAAGCTGGGACGCTTGCGTCTTTGAGTCAAGCTCCAAACTCTCATCTTTTTTCACGAGAGCCTGGAGCTCTTTCTGCACCTCCTGCTTCCCTCTCTCTATGCGCTCCGCGGCCGCTCTGTTTTCGGCCTCGGACAGCGCTTTCTTAAGGGTTGCCACCTCAGTCGTGGCCCCTATAATAGCACGTTGATCCTGTCATTTTTTGCAACCACATCTTCTCTATATACTTGCGCAAGGTATTACTTACCTTCCATCTCCTCGAGTTGCCTCTTGGCATGGCCGAGCTTGTTCTCGGACCGCGCGAGGTTTTGCTTCAGCGTATCCACCTCCGCAGTCAGTGCAGCGGAGGCCAGCAGCGAAGCCTGCATACGCATATTGACTTGATTATGTTAGACTCCTGCGAATGTTATTAGATCCTCTATTCGGCTTTTCTTTTCGAATGCCGAACACAGCATCAGGGGCTACTGTCTATGCGGTAATATTTTTACATATTCTTTACTTACCTCAAAGCCTGTTAGAAGGCTGGCACAGGCTTCAATCAGTCCGCTCTTGGCGGACTGAACCTTCTGGATCACCGCACTCATAGTAGTGCGGTGCTCCTTGTCGATGGAGGCGCCGTTAAGCACCTCCAGCAAATTGCCCGGTGCCTCCGGTTGGACGGAGGTCACCGGCTTGGTAGGCTTGCTCCTCTTGGAAGGAGGCTGCCTACCAGAGTCCGGAACCGTTCAAGGTTCCGGCACGGTGTCCGGCTCAAGGCCGGACTTGGAGCCCTTGGGGTTCTATCCCCTTTACGCCTGGAGTCCGGGAGGTCACCTTGCGGCGCCTCTAGGACCACCTCCTCCTAGCTTGGAACCTGTTGGGACGCCACCTCGGCGTCGTCCGTAGGGTGGGGGGAGGTAGCCGTCGGAAGCGAATTCACATCCGACGAATCCAGGGAGCCGCTCGATGACTCGTCGAGCCCGGCCTTGGGCGGACTGCATAGTCATATTCGGCGTAAGGAGGAGCTGTGCAAGAAAGGAACACTATGAATTGCTCTGGTGTCCGAATACTTACGATCTTGCCAGGGGCTTGACCCTGTGCGGCCACTCCTCTTCGCCGTCGTCGGTGTTGGTGGAGTAGTCCGGAGGAAGGTTCTTCCCCTTCTTGGACCCTTTGGCCTCCCCAATTGGGCCGCCCTTCCTTTTCTTCCCTCCCCCCGCTGGAGGGGGAGAGGTCTCTTCTTCCTCCTCCTCGACTTCACGGGAGGAGTGCGTCTTGGAGTCGTCGGATGATGAATCCGACACCTCCAGGCGCCGGGCACTCTTTCGAGTCCCCGTGGCCTTCTTCTTGGCCTTCTTCTCCGGCACCACATAGGGTGCCGGAACCAGCAGCTTTGCCAAGCGAGCGTCCGCTGGGCCTTCGGGCAAAGGAGCCGGACAGTTGATCTGTCTGGACGTCTCCTGCCAATCCTGTCAAAGGTAAGGGAGCTTAGATCCCGCATGTAGTCAAACTATGAAAAACTAATACCCTGTAAAAGGTAAAAACAGCTTACCGCACTAGCATGACGCTGCGTGCTGAATCCGCGATCCTCGGTAGCGGATGCGAGGGCCTCGGCACCCTTGAAAAGCACCTTCCAGGCATCTTCGTACGTCGTGTCGAAGAGCCTGCTCAGAGTTCGGTGCTGTGCCGGGTCGAACTCCCACAGGTTGAAAGCCCGTTGTTGACACGGGAGGATCCGGCAGATGAGCATAACCTGGACTACGTTGACAAGTTTGAGCTTCTTGTCCACCAGGGTTTGGACGCATGTTTGGAGTCCGGTCAGCTCTCCTTTTTTACCCCACGACAGGCCCGTCTCTTTCCAGGAGGTGAGCCACATAGGGGGTCCGGATTGGAACTCGGGAGCTACGACCCATTCAGGGTTACGCGGCTCGGTGATGTAAAACCACCCCGATTGCCACCCCTTTAGGGTCTCCACGAAGGAGCCCTCGAGCCATAGGACGTTGGGCATCTTGCCCACCATGGCGCCTCCGCACTCCGCCTGGGTGCCGCGCACCACCTTCGGCTTGACATTGAAAGTTTTGAGCCATAGGCCGAAATGGGGGCGGATGCAGAGGAAAGACTCGCACACGACGATAAACGCCGAGATGTTGAGGACAAAGTTCGGGGCCAGATCGTGGAAATCCAGGCCATAGTATAACATGAGCCCTCGGACAAATGGGTGGAGAGGGAAGCCCAATCCGTGGAGGAAATGGGGGAGGAACACCACCCTCTCATGGGGCCTAGGGGTGGGGATGAGCTACCCCTCTTCGGGAAGCCGGTGCGCAATGTCGTTAGACAAGTATCCGGCCTTCCTCAGTTTTTTGATGTGTCCCTCCATGACGGAGGAGACCATCCACTTGCCTCCCACTCCGGACATGGCTGGAGAAGGTTGAGGTGGGGTGTGCGAACTTGGGCGCTGGAGCTCGAGTGCGTGGAAATGGATAGGCAAACAAGGAAGAAGGCATGGATGAAAAGGTCTATCCTTATCCCCTTATATGGGCGGACGCGACTATGCGTCCCCACCAGCCTGGTAAAACTCGCTTATCTCCCAAGCGCCGTAATCAATGGCGCGGTTGGGTTACCCACGCCCGTATTGATGAGAATCCCGGAATAAGGGGACACGATCTCTGCTTTGACAAGACGTGCCAAGGAAACTGCCTCGCTAAACGCGCTGAGGTGGGACACTAAAACGATTCGAATAAAGACTTGGCCGTGGTGTGATGTCACGCTACGGAATACGTCAGCAGATTAGATTTGTGTAAATATTATTCTCTCTATGGCAATATGTGGAAACTTATTTTGCAGAGCCGGACACTACCTTTGTGTTCAAAATCTTCTATGAAGTACTTGGAGGAGGAACCTGCCTTGCAATGCCGAAGACGATCTGCGCGCCAGACTAGTCGTCATTGAAGCCTGGTTCGGGGGCTACTGAGGGAGTACTGGATTAGGGGGTGTCCGGATAGCCGGGCTATACCTTCGGCCGGACTCCTGGACTATGAAGATACAAGATTGAAGACTCTGTCCCGTGTCCGGAAGGGACTTTCCTTGGCGTGGAAGGCAAGCTTCGTGATACGGATATGTAGATCTCCTACCATTGTAACCGACTCTGTGTAACCCTAGCCCTCTCCGATGTCTATATAAACCGGAGGGTTTTAGTCCGTAGGACGAACAACAATCATACCATAGGCTAGCTTCTAGGGTTTAGCCTCCTTGATCTCATGGTAGATCTACTCTTGTACTACCCATATCATCAATATTAATCAAGCAGGATTAGGGTTTTACCTCCATCGAGAGGGCCCGAACCTGGGTAAAAACATCGTGTCCCTTGTCTCCTGTTACCATCCACCTAGACGCACAGTTCGGGACCCCCTACCCGAGATCCGCCGGTTTTGACACCGACAGGGGTCTTTGTTGTCTTCTGCGTCATTGTCCATGTCGTCAATATTCTCGGAGTCATAATCAAGTGTTTCGGTCGAATACTCGACTATGGCTATAAAGTGGGTGGTGGGTGGGAAGCGAAATTCTCCATCGCCAGCCCCTAGTTCGAGCCGGATATAGTTCGGCTGAGAGTCCCCCGCTAAGGATAGACTTTTTAACGAGTTTAGCACATCGCCCAGAGGCGAGTGCTGGAAGATGTCTGCGGCGCTGAATTCGAAGATCGATAAACGATCAAGCTCGGCGTCCGCGGGCTCGCGTGGTTCGGAACCTACAACCGGGGATGAGTCTGGTGTCCCGGTGGCATAGGCATCGAGTGAGACCAGGTCCATGTGCGGCCACAACGCCGTGGAATCTACGGCCTTCGCGGACAGCCCGGACGTATAGGGATCATATGAGGGGTTTAGTTGGGTCATGTTTTTCCTTCTCTCTGAAGTCCGATCACTAACTGTGCGCGTCTGTGGGCGTATGGGGATGGTTTAAGGCGTCCGGCTGTAGATGCTCTTAGTTGCGGGACACCAAGTGTGGTTGGGATTACCCATGAAGTTTCTATGATTTCTATAATAAACCTTACAAATTAAGTAATCAAGTTGGTTTATCGCTCAAAAGAAAATATAATTCACAATCGATCATGTGCGCTAAAAAGAAAACCAAAATCGATGGAGAGCACAGAGCACAGCCGGCATCCCATCACCGCCAATCGCGCTCTTTCCACCGGCTGCGCCGAACCACCCTCGTCGACTACAGATACCGTAGGTTCACCCTTGGAGCTTCCTGTGTCTGGGATCCAAGGTATTCATTCATTCATCTCTCTCCTGTCCAAAAGCTTGAAAAAATGTTCAACACTATTTAATTGATGTTAGTCTGATGGTATGGTGTTTAGATTGGTGGTAGTGTGACGCCCCAAGACTGTTGCGCCAGGTGTCTTCCAGTTATTCGCTGTTGTTGCCTTGTCATTTGCTTGTGTGTTGCATCTTGCCATGTCATCATGTGCATTGCATCATCATGTTTTGAAAACTTGCATCCGTCCGGGTTCCCCCAGTTCTCTCTGTTATCCGTTCAGAGCCCAGACACATTTGCACGCGCCCGCGGCACGTCCGAAATATTATTTTATAAGTGGCCGAAAAATGTTGTCAAAATGGGTTGAAAGTTGACGTGCGGTGTTGTTATGTCGTCAGTAGACAAACTGCCAAGTTTCATCGTATTCGGAGTCTGTTTGATGCCCCAACGGATAACTATAGCGACAATAGTAGTCGGCCTATCGTCGGACGTTTTCGGTCTCCGGAAACAGTCGCCGGGCCTCTCTCTCCTCTCCTCTCAGCCTAACCCTCCTACACAGCCCACAAACCCCATCTAGTTCCCCCTCCGTCCGGTGCCGTTCGATTGCGATCGGAGGGTCCAAAACAGAGCAAAACCCCTAACCCTAGCCCCCTTTCTATATATAGACGCCTCCCCTGCCATTTTTGGCCTCCTACCTAGCCCTCCTCAATTTCCGCGCTATCGGCATTCTGGGAACGGGGGTCCCCAGACTTGCTTGCCTGCGGCCTGCGGCGTGGCTCAAGTGGGGGCCTAGCGCGGCCCATCTTCATCAGCTCAAACTCAAGACCCTCGGAGGGGCCAAGTCTCGCAGGACGGACGACCGGAAGCTTCCTCAGAGGCAGCCTCATCAGGCAGGCTCGCGAGGAGGCGGAGAGATCAAGGCAGGGGTACCTCACGAGGAGCCCGTGACGCAAGCCATGACGATCGAGACCAGGCGGGCGCCGGCCTGCGCAATGTCCTTGTTTCCCCTTTGGTGCAAAGGGGGCAAGCACAGGCCAAGGCACTGGGCAAAGGTTGCCATTATGGTGCAACGAGACCAGGACCAACAGAGCGGTAGGGCGGAGGTCATCGTGGAGCCCAAGACGGCGTCATCACTAGTGCTTTTGGCAGCCGAAGACCACCTTTGGTCAGGATAACTTGTACTAGATGTTCCCCTTCAAAATGGCCAATTGTTGGCGCCCTTCCCGCTCATTATTTGGGGAGAGGCCCAGGGCCTCTATAAATAGAGCTAGCCACCACAGAGTAGAGGCGGACAAGAAGGGACCAAAAGAGAGAGAGAGAGAGAGAGAGAGAGAGAGAGAGAGGCGATTTAACTCACCCAAGCAGTTCATCGCACCAGCTCAAGAACACCTCTCGCGAGGCTGTTCTTCCCTTGTACTGTTCATCATCAGCCCCTGAGGCAATCCACCACACCACACACTGGAGTAGGGTATTACACCACAATGGTGGCCCGAACCAGTATAAACCTTGTGTCCCTTTTGTTGTTCGATGTTTCCAGCTTAGATCACGCGAGGAGATTGGACGTAGATTGGTAGGGAGAGATCTCCACGCGCACCCCAGTGTTCGAACCTCAAGGGTCTGCCGGAACCCGAAATCCGACATTTGGCGCACCAGGTAGGGGTGCGCCGGAATCTTTCTTCCGATGTTCGCGTACGATCTTCCGTCGTGTCCATGGCTGACGCTCGCTGGGCTCGCACCGAGCGTCGGGTTGCTCTCGCCACCCGCGTCGCCCAGACGGCACCCGTCGGTGGACGCCCTCGTCGTTCCCCGTCGCCTGCCGCCAACGCCGCCACTGGCCCGGCGGGGAACGAGCAGCAGGCCTCGTCCCAGCATCCTTCGGTGCGGCGGAAGGGCCGCACCGCCACGCCGTCGCTGACTCCAGCCGCTTCGTCGTCCCACGCCCGTCGCGCCCCACAGACGCGCACACCGCGCTGCTCCTGGCAAGAGAGCTCTTGCACTATCGCCCCGTCGACGACCTCTACGAGGACTGGCTCGCCCGCATCACCGAGCTCGTCAGCGCCGCAGGGGGCTCCCCCTTGCCGTCCCTCTCACTGCCTCGCCCGCCATTCCACGCGGGAGGCGGGGATCAGGAGGCGCCTCAACCACCTCCTCCCCAAGAAGGCGCCCTAGCTCCAAGGCGCGCAGCCCCAGGGTGGGACCCTCTGCGTCCGGCGCCTATGCAGCAAGAAAGGAGCTGCCAAGAGATCCCTCATCCCCAAGAAGGTGCTCGCGTGCTCCCAGCGCCGGCGCCAAGATCGCGTCCCTGCACCTCCACGCCAAGACCCCGCACTGCTCCAAGCGGCGGTGTGCGGTAATCCCCAGGAACAAGCCCAGCACCGGCAAAAGGAACCGGTGGCCACGGCAGGCTGCCGCGCCCTCACCCCCGAGCTACGCGGCGTCGCATGGCCAGGCAAATTCAAGCCTGACCTGCCCCCTCGCTACGATGGCACAACGGACCCCGCCGAGTTCCTACACCTCTACGAGCTATGCATCGAAACCGCCAACTGAGATGAAAGGGTCATGGCGAACTGGTTTCCCATGGCACTCAAGGACGGGGCCCACACCTGGCTCCTGAACCTGGCTCCTGGCACAATTGATGGCGAACGTAGCAATAATTCAAAATTTTCCTACGTATCACCAAGATCTATCTATGGAGAAACCAGCAACGAGGGGAAGGAGAGTGCATCTACATACCCTTGTAGATCCCTAAGCGGAAGCGTTCAAGTGAACAGGGTTGATGGAGTCGTACTCGTCGTGATCCAAATCACCGATGATCCTAGTGCCGAACGGACGGCACCTCCGCGTTCAACACACGTACAGCCCGACGATGTCTCCCACACCTTGATCCAGCAAGGAGAGAGGGAGAGGTTGAGGAAGACTCCATCCAGCAGCAGCACAACGGCGTGGTGGTGGTGGAGGAGCGTGGCAATCCTGCAGGGCTTCGCCAAGCACCACGGGAGAGGAGAAGGACTTGGAAGAGGGGAAGGGCTGCACCAAAGGCAAAAGGTAAGAAGTCCTCCATCTCCCCCACTATATATAGGGGGGCCAAGGGGGGGCGCCGGCCCTAGGAGATCCAATCTCCTAGGGGGGGGCGGCGGCCAAGGGAGGAATCCCTCCTCCCCAAGGCACCTAGGAGGTGCCTTCCCCTTCTGGGACTCTTCCTTTAGGGTTTCCCCCACACTAGGCGCATGGGCCCTAGGGGAAAGTGGCGCCCCAGCCCACTTTGGGCTGGATCCCTTCCCACTTCAGCCCATGGGACCCTCCGGGATAGGTGGCCCCACCCGGTGGACCCCCGGGACCCTTCCGGTGGTCCCGGTACAATACCGATGACCCCGAAACTTGTCCCGATGGCCGAAATAGGACTTCCTATATATAAATCTTTACCTCCGGACCATTCCGGAACTCCTCGTGACGTCCGGGATCTCATCTGGGACTCCTAACAACATTCGGTAACCACATACAAACTTCCTTTATAACCCTAGCGTCATCGAACCTTAAGTGTGTAGACCCTACGGGTTCGGGAGACATGCAGACATGACCGAGACGTTCTCCGGTCAATAACCAACAGCGGGATCTGGATACCCATGTTGGCTCCCACATGTTCCACGATGATCTCATCGGATGAACCACGATGTCAAGGACTTAATCAATCCCGTATACAATTCCCTTTGTCTAGCGGTACAATACTTGCCCGAGATTCGATCGTCGGTATCCCGATACCTTGTTCAATCTCGTTACCGGCAAGTCTCTTTACTCGTTCCGTAACACATCATCCCGTGATCAACTCCTTGATCACATTGTTCACATTATGATGATGTCCTACCGAGTGGGCCCAGAGATACCTCTCCGTTTACACGGAGTGACAAATCCCAGTCTCGATTCGTGCCAACCCAACAGACACTTTCGGAGATACCCGTAGTGTACCTTTATAGCCACCCAGTTACGTTGTGACGTTTGCCACACCCAAAGTATTCCTACGGTATCCGGGAGTTGCACAATCTCATGGTCTAAGGAAATGATACTTGACATTAGAAAAGCTTTAGCATACGAACTACACGATCTTTGTGCTAGGCTTATGATTGGGTCTTGTCCATCACATGATTCTCCTAATGATGTGATCAAGTTATCAATGACATCCAATGTCCATGGTCAGGAAACCGTAACCATCTATTGACCAACGAGCTAGTCAACTAGAGGCTTACTAGGGACATGGTGTTGTCTATGTATCCACACATGTATCTGAGTTTCCTATCAATACAATTCTAGCATGGATAATAAACGATTATCATGAACAAGGAAATATAATAATAATCAATTTATTATTGCCTCTAGGGCATATTTCCAACAACAATCTCCTCCTGGGACGAGATGCGCACTCGCTTCATCGCCAACTTCTAGGGCACTCGCGACCGGCCCCCGGCTGTGAGCGATCTGCGCCGCATCAAGCAGCAACAAGGGGAAACCCCGTAGAAATACATCCAGCGCTTCAACAACGCTCGCCTCAAGATCCCCAAGGTGACTGAAGAAGCCATCATCTCGGCCTTCTCTGATGGCGTACGCGACATCAAGATGAAGGAGGAGCTAGCAATCCATGAAGACCTGTGCACATCCCTAGAGCTATTCAACTTGGCGACCAAGTGTGCCAGGGCTGAGGAAGGGCGCCTTTCCCTCCTCGAACTCCTGGCTGCCGACCCAGAAGAGAAGAAACCCAAGGCCAAGGATGTGAAGCGCAAGGGAGCTGTCGTGCTTGCAGCGGAACCAGACACCAAACGAGGCAGAGATCAGCCTGAGTCATCCAAGGGCAGCCGGCACTGCGTGTACCACGACCTCCATACCCACAACACCAACGAATGTCAAGAGCTCAGGGCCGTGAGAGATGGACGTGTCAGCCGACACCCCGAGCGCAACGACCGGGGCTATGGCCGAGGAGGAGGAAGAGGTGGCGGACGATGGGAAGACCGTGGCCCTCGCCAAGGATGGCGTGACTGACCTCGCGAGGATCGCTGGCAGGACCAGCCTCGCGAGGGAGGCTGGAGAGATCAGCCTCGTGAGGATCACCCATATGGCAACGCAGGCCTTCCCCCTCTGCCGCCACCGCCAAGGAGGAACGAAGAACAGCATCAAGACGAGGGGCTGGGGGCTTCCAGGAGCCGCGCGCAATCGCTCGCATCTTGGGTGGCGCGCAGGCCCCAGCCTCATAGCGCATCTTCAAGCAGTTTGCTCGTGAGGTGAATGCAGTCCTCCCCAAGCTTGAGGCCACGCGCCCTCTCAGGTGGTCTGCATGCGCTATCACGTTCAGCTCAGCGGATCAGCTCAAGTGCGCGGCAACGGCCGGAGTCCTCCCAATGCTTTGCTCCCCAGTCATCAGCAATGTGCAGGTCACCAGGACCCTCATTGATGGCGGGGCAGGACTCAACGTCCTGTCCACCAAGACGTTCGACAATCTCCAAGTGCCGTACGATCAGCTCCAGCCGACCAAGCCCTTCTCAGGAGTCACTGATGGTTCCACTGTTCCCATAGGGCAGGTTCGCCTTCCAGTCACCTTCAGACAGCGCAACAACTACCACACGGAGCTCATCGACTTTAACGTCGCCCACATCCGCCTGCCATACAACGCCATCCTCGGGTACCCAGCCCTGGTCAAGTTCATGGCGGTGACTCACCATGGATACAATGTCCTCAAGATGCCAGGAAGTGGTGGAGTCATCACCGTACCCTGTGAAGAAGGGACGCAATGTGTTCACTCAAGCACGCGTTCGAAGCCGCAGCAATCGAAGACCCGGACCACAGGAACGGAAGACCTCCCGAGGTGACCCTTAAGAAGAAGAAGGTTTCGCCTGGCCCAAGCCACAAGGGGGCAGGCGCCTCCGGAGGTGTTGCGTCAGGGTCCGCGCCCAATCAGGGAGCGTCGGATGAACCACGATGTCAAGGACTTAATCAATCCCATATACAATTCCCTTTGTCTAGCGGTACAATACTTGCCCGAGATTCGATCGTCGGTATCCCGATACCTTGTTCAATCTCGTTACCGGCAAGTCTCTTTACTCGTTCCGTAACACATCATCCCGTGATCAACTCCTTGATCGCATTGTGCACATTATGATGATGTCCTACCGAGTGGGCCCAGAGATACCTCTCCGTTTACACGGAGTGACAAATCCCAGTTTCGATTCGTGCCAACCCAACAGACACTTTCGGAGATACCCGTAGTGTACCTTTATAGCCACCCAGTTACGTTGTGATGTTTGGCACACCCAAAGTATTCCTACGGTATCCGGGAGTTGCACAATCTCATGGTCTAAGGAAATGATACTTGACATTAGAAAAGCTTTAGCATACGAACTACACGATCTTTGTGCTAGGCTTATGATTGGGTCTTGTCCATCACATGATTCTCCTAATGATGTGATCCCGTTATCAATGACATCCAATGTCCATGGTCAGGAAACCGTAACCATATATTGATCAACGAGCTAGTCAACTAGAGGCTTACTAGGGACATGGTGTTGTCTATGTATCCACACATGTATCTGAGTTTCCTATCAATACAATTCTAGCATGGATAATAAACGATTATCATGAACAAGGAAATATAATAATAATCAATTTATTATTGCCTCTAGGGCATATTTCCAACAATCTCCCACTTGCACTAGAGTCAATAATCTAGTTCACATCGCCATGTGATTAACACTCACAGGTCACATCCCCATGTGACTATCACCCAAAGAGTTTACTAGAGTCAATAATCTAGTTCACATTTACCATGTGATTAACACTCGATGAGTTCTGGGTTTGATCATGTTATGCTTGTGAGAGATGTTATAGTCAACGGGTCTGAATCTTTCAGATCCGTATGTACTTCACAAATCTCTATGTCATCTTGTAGATGCAGCTACTACGCTATATTTGGAGCCATTTCAAATAACTGTTCTACATGGAGCTATTCTAAATTGTTGCTCCATTATACGTATCCGGTATCTCTACTCAGAGCTATCCGGATAGGTGTTAAGCTTGCATCGACGTAACTCTTTACGACGAACTCTTTTACCACCTCCATAATCGAGAAAATTCCTTAGTCCACTAGTTACTAAGGATAACTTTCACCATTGTCATGTGATCCATTCTTAGATCACTCTTGTACCCCTTGACTGACTCATGGCAAGGCACATTTCAGGTGCGGTACACAGCATAGCATACCGTATAGAGCCTATGACAAAAGCATAGGGGACGACCTTCGTCCTTCCTCTTTCTTCTGCCGTGGTCGAGCTTTAAGTCTTAACTTCATACCTTACAACTCAGGTAAGAACTCCTTCTTTGGCTGATCCATCTTGAACACCTTCAAGATCATGTCAAGGTATGTGCTCATTTGAAAGTACCATTAAGCGTTTTGATCTATCCTTATAGATCTTGATGCTCAATGTTCAAGTAGCTTAATCCAGGCTTTCCATTGAAAGACACTTTCCAAATAACCCTATATGCTTTCCAGAAATTCTACGTCATTTCTGATCAACAATATGTCAACAACATATATTCATCAGAAATTCTATACTGCTCCCACTCACTTCTTTGGAAATACAAGTATCTCATAAACTTTCTATACACCCAAAACTTTGATCATCTTATCAAAGCATACATTCCAACTCCGAGATGCTTACTCCAGTCCTTAGAAGGATTGCTGGAGCTTTGCATACTTATTAGCATCTTTCAGGATTGACAAAACCTTCCGATTGTATCACATACAACCTTTCCTCAAGAAAATCGTCGAGGAAACAATGTTTTGACATCCTATCTGCAAGATTTCATAAATAATGCAGCAATCGCTAATATAATTCCAACAGACTCTTAGCATCACTACGAGTGAGAAAGTCTCACCGTAGTCAACTCCTTGAACTTGTCGGAAACTTCTTAATGACAAGTCGAGCTTTCTTAATGGTGACATTTACCATCATTGTCCGTCTTCCTTTTAAAATCCATCTGTACTCAATAGCATTACGACCATCGAGCCGTTCTGCCAAAGTCTACACTTTGTTTTCATACATGGATCCTCTCTCGGATTTTATGGCCTCGAGCCATTTATCGGAATCCAGGCCCACCATCGCTTCTCCATAGCTCGTAGGTTCATTATTGTCTAGCAACATGACTTCCAAGACAGGATTACGTACCACTCTGAAGTAGTACGCATCCTTGTCATCCTACGAGGTTTGGTAGTGACTTGATCTGAAGTTTCATGATCACTATCATAAGCTTCCACTTCAATTGGTGTAGGTGCCATAGGAACAACTTCCTGTGCCCTGCCACACACTAGTTGAAGAGACGGTTAAATAACCTCATCAAGTCTCCACCATCCTCCCACTCAATTCTTTCGAGAGAAACTTTTCCTCGAGAAAGGACCCGATTCTAGAAACAATCCCTTATTGCTTTCGAATCTGAGACAGGAGGTATACCCAACTGTTTTGGGTGTCCTATGAAGATGCATTTATCCGCTTTGTGTTCGAGCTTATCAGCCTGAAACTTTTCACATAAGCGTCGCAGCCCCAAACTTTTAAGAAATGACAGCTTAGGTTTCTCTAAACCATAGTTCATACGGTGTCATCTCATCGGAATTACGTGGTGCCCTATTTAAAGTGAATGTGGTTGTCTTTAATGCCTAACCCATAAACTATCGTGGTAATTCGATAAGAGACATCATGTTATGCATCATATCCAATAGGGTGCAGTTATGATGTTCGGACACACCATCACACTATGGTGTTCCAGGCTGTATTAGTTGTGAAACAATTTCCACAATGTCTTAATTCTGTGCCAAACTCATAATTCAGATATTCATCTCTATGATCATATCATAGATATTTTATCCTCTTGTCACGACAATCTTTCAACTTCACCCTGAAATTACTTGAACCTTTCAATAATTCAGACTCGTGATTCATCAAGTAAATATACTCAACATCTACTCAAATCATCTGTGAAGTAAGAACATAACGATATCCACTACATGCCTCAGCACTCATTGGACTGCACACATCAAAATGTATTACTTCCAACAAGCTGCTTTCTAGTTCCATTTTACTGAAAACGAGGCTTTCAGTCATCTTGCCCATGTGGTATGATTTGCATGTCTCAAGTGATTCAAAATCAAGTGAGTACAAACGCTCCATTTGCATGGAGTTTCTTCATGCATATACACCAATAGACATGGTTCGCATGCCTCAAACTTTTCAAAAACGAGTGAGCCCAAAGATCCATCAACATGGAGCTTCTTCATGCGTTTTATACTGATATGACTTACGTGGCAGTGCCACAAGTAGGTGGTACTATCATTACTATCTTTTGGCATGAACATGTGTATCACTACGATCGAGATTCAATAAACCATTCATTTTAGGTGTAAGACCATTGAAGGTATTATTCAAATAAACAGAGTAACCATTATTCTCCTTAAATGAATAACCGTATTGCGATAGACATAATCCAATCATGTCTATGCTCAACACAAACACCAATCTCGATGGTAGAAGGGACGTACGATATTTGATTATATCAACATTGGAAACACTTCCAACACATATCGTCAGCTCACCTTTAGCTAGTCTCCGTTTATTCCGTAGCTTTTATTTCGAGTTACTAACACTTAGCAACCGAACCGGTATCTAATACCCTGGTACTACTAGGAGTACTAGTAAAGTACACATTAACACAATGTATATCCAATATACTCCTATCGACCTTGCCAGCCTTCTCATCTACCAAGTATCTAGGGTAATTCTGCTCCAGTGGCTGTTCCCCTTATTACAGAAGCACTTAGTCTCGGGTTTGGGTTCAACCTTGGGTTTCTTCACTAGAGCAGCAGCTGAATTGCCGTTTCATGAAGTATCCCTTCTTTCCCTTGCCCTTCTTGAAACTAGTGGTTTCACCAACCATCAACAATTGATGCTCCTTCTTGATTTCTACTTTTGTGGTGTCAAACATCGCGAATATCTCAAGGATCATCATATATGTCCCTGATATATTATAGTTCATCACAAAGCTCTAGCAGCTTGGTGGTAATGACTTCGGAGAACCATCACTATTTCATCTGGAAGATCAACTCCCACTCGATTCAAGCGATTGTTGTACTCAGACAATCTGAGCACAAGTTCAACAATTGAGCTTTTCTCCCTTAGTTTGCAGGCTAAGAAAATCGTCGGAGGTCTTATACCTCTTGACGTGGGCACGAGCCTGAAATCCCAATTTCAGCCCTCGAAACATCTCATATGTTTCGCGACGTTTCAAAACGTGTTTGGTGCCTCAACTCTAAACCATTTAACTGAACTATCACGTAGTTATCAAAATGTGTATGTCAGATGTTCGCAACATCCACAGACAACGTTCGAGGTTCAGCATACTGAGCGGTGCATTAAGGACATAAGCCTTCTATGAAGCAATGAGGACAATCCTCAATTTACGGACCTAGTCTGCATAATTGCTACTATCAACTTTCAACTTAATTTTCTCTAGGAACATAACTAAACAGTAGAACTGAAGCGCGAGCTATGACATAATTTGCGAAGACCTTTTGACTATGTTCAGGATAATTAACTTCATCTTATGAACTCCCACTCAGATAGACATCCCTCTAGTCATCTAAGTGATTACATGATCCGAGTCAACTAGGCCGTGTCCGATCATCACGTGAGACGGACTAGTCAACATCGGTGAACATCTTCATGTTGATCGTATCTTCTATACGACTCATGCTCGACCTTTCGGTCTTCTGTGTTCCGAGGCCATGTCTGTACATGCTAGGCTCGTCAAGTTCAACCTAAGTGTTTCGCGTGTGTAAATCTGTCTTACACCCGTTGTATGTGAACGTTAGAATCTATCACACCCGATCATCACGTGGTGCTTCGAAACAACGAACTGTCGCAACGGTGCACAGTTAGGGGGAACACTTTCTTGAAATTTAATGAGGGATCATCTTATTTACTACCGTCGTTCTAAGTAAACAAGATGCAAAAACATGATAAACATCACATGCAATCAAATAGTAGTGACATGATATGGCCAATATCATATAGCTCCTTTGATCTCCATCTTGGGGCTCCATGATCATCTTGTCACCCATCTTCGGGGCTCCATGATCATCATCGTCACCGGCATGACACCATGATCTCCATCATCATGATCTCCATCATCATGTCTTCATGAAGTTGTCTCGCCAACTATTACTTCTACTACTACATCTAACGGTTAGCAATAAAGTAAAGTAATTACATGACGTTTAAGTTGACACGCAGGTCATAAATAAATAAAGACAACTCCTATGGCTCCTGCCGGTTGTCATACTCATCGACATGCAAGTCCTGATTCCTATCTCATACATCCACATATATCATTCATCACATCCTTTGGCCATATCACATCACATAGCATACCCTGCAAAAACAAGTTAGACGTCCTCTAATTGTTGTTTGCATGTTTTACATGGCTGCTATGGGTTTCTAGCAAGAACGTTTCTTACCTACGCAAAAACCACAACGTGACATGCCAATTTATATTTACCCTTCATAAGGACCCTTTTCATCGAATCCGATCCGACTAAAGTGGGAGAGACAGACACCCGCTAGCCACCTTATGCAACTAGTGCATGTCAGTCGGTGTAACCAGTCTCACGTAAGAGTACGTGTAAGGTCAGTCCGGGCCGCTTTATCCCACAATGCCACCGCATCAAGATTGGACTAGTAACGGTAAGCATATTGAACAAAATCAACGCCCACAACTACTTTGTTGTTCTACTCGTGCATAGAAAATCTACGCAATAGACCTGGCTCATGATGCCACTGTTGGGGAACGTAGCAAAATTTAAAATTTTCCTACGTATCACCAAGATCTATCTATGGAGAGACAGCAACGAGGGGAAGGAGAGTGCATCTACATACCCTTGTAGATCGCTAATCGGAAGCGTTCAAGTGAACGGGGTTGAATGGAGTCGTACTCGTCGTTATCAAAAGATCCTAGTGCCGAACGGATGGCACCTCCGCGTTCAACACACGTACAGCCCGGTGACGTCTCCCATGCCTTGATCCAGCAAGGAGAGAGGGAGAGGTTGAGGAAGACTCCATCCAGCAGCAGCACAACGGCGTGGTGGTGGTGGAGGAGCGTGGCAATCCTGCAGGGCTTCGCCAAGCACCACGGGAGAGGAGAAGGACTTGGGAGAGGGGGAGGGCTGCACCAAAGGAAAAAGTAAGAAGTCCTCCATCTCCCCACTATATATAGGGGGGGCCAAGGGGGGGCGCCGCCCTAGGAGATCCAATCTCCTAGGGGGGCGGCGGCCAAGGGAGGAATCCCTCCTCCCCAAGGCACCTAGGAGGTGCCTTCCCCTTGTGGGACTCTTCCTTTAGGGTTCCCCCACCACTAGGCGCATGGGCCCTAGGGGAAGTGGCGCCCCAGCCCACTTTGGGCTGGATCCCTTCCCACTTCAGCCCATGGGCCCTCCGGGATAGGTGGCCCCACCCGGTGGACCCCCGGGACCCTTCCGGTGGTCTCGGTACAATACCGATGACCCCGAAACTTGTCCTGATGGCCAAAATAGGACTTCCTATATATAAATCTTTACCTCCGGACCATTCGGAACTCCTCGTGACGTCCGGGGATCTCATCCGGGACTCCGAACAACATTCGGTAACCACATACAAGCTTCCTTTATAACCCTAGCGTCATCGAACCTTAAGTGTGTAGACCCTACGGGTTCGGGAGACATGCAGACATGACCGAGACGTTCTCGGTCAATAAACCAACAGGCGGGATTCTGGATACCCATGTTGGCTCCACATGTTCCACGATGATCTCATCGATGAACCACGATGTCAAGGACTTAATCAATCCCGTATACAATTCCCTTTGTCTAGCGGTACGATACTTGCCCGAGATTCGATCGTCGGTATCCCGATACCTTGTTCAATCTCGTTACCGGCAAGTCTCTTTACTCGTTCCGTAACACATCATCCCGTGATCAACTCCTTGATCACATTGTGCACATTATGATGATGTCCTACCGAGTGGGCCCAGAGATACCTCTCCGTTTACACGGAGTGACAAATCCCAGTCTCGATTCGTGCCAACCCAACAGACACTTTCGGAGATACCCGTAGTGTACCTTTATAGCCACCCAGTTACGTTGTGACGTTTGGCACACCCAAAGTATTCCTACGGTATCCGGGAGTTGCACAATCTCATGGTCTAAGGAAATGATACTTGACATTGGAAAAGCTTTAGCATACGAACTACACGATCTTTGTGCTAGGCTTATGATTGGGTCTTGTCCATCACATGATTCTCCTAATGATGTGATCCCGTTATCAATGACATCCAATGTCCATGGTCAGGAAACCGTAACCATCTATTGATCAACGAGCTAGTCAACTAGAGGCTTACTAGGGAGATGGTGTTGTCTATGTATCCACACATGTATCTGAGTTTCCTATCAATACAATTCTAGCATGGATAATAAACGATTATCATGAACAAGGAAATATAATAATAATAAATTTATTATTGCCTCTAGGGCATATTTCCAACAGACTGGCGTCGGCAGGAGGTGGGCTGGGCCAGCCTGCTGGGTCTGGGCAGATGGGCCGCCAGGTTAGTTGGCCCAGGTAAGCTCCTTCTCCCCTTGTTCCTGTTTTGTTTCTGTTTTCTAATTTTCTGACATTTGTTTCTGATTTAGTAAAATACTAAACCAGTTTATTTTCTTCTGTCAATTTTTGTAGGAACTATTTGGATTGCTCCAAAACTCCCCATCAATTTACAGAATTTTTGGACATATATTATATATATATAAAAATATATATATATCCGAAGCAAATAATTATGCCTTAATTCCAAATGGCCAAAATAAATATTTATGAGCTCCTGAAAATATTTGTTAGAATTTTAACTCTGACCAATATTTTCAGAGAGCAACATGAACATTTTCTTGGACCCTTTTGGAGCAATTTTTATCTGGGTTATTTCCAGAAATAATTTCTGAGGGTTTCACAAATCCCCATTTCAAATTTAAATGGAATTTAAACATGATGCACACATGACTAGCTGTCCTTGAGCATACCAGAACTAGGGATGTGACAACTCGCCCCCACTTGAAAAAATCTCGTCCCGAGATTCAGGAGTCGGCGGAAAGAAAGCGGGGAACTCAAGTCGAAGACGATCTTCACGCTCCCAGGTAGCTTCTCTCTCGGAATGATGCGACCACTGAACCTTGAGAAACTTGATGTTCTGACGTCGAGTGACACGCTCTGCTTGATCAAGAACGCGAACAGGGTACTCTCGATATGTGAGGTTATCTTGGAGATCAAGCGTCTCGTGGTCCACTCCGCGGATGGGATCCGAGATGCAACGCCTGAGTTGACAGACGTGGAAGACATCATGAACTCGAGAAAAATGTGGTGGTAGTTCCAACTGGTAGGCAACCTCTCCTCGTTAAGCGAGACTGAGAAAGGGACCAATGTAATGAGGAGCCAACTTGCCCTTGATACCGAATCGATGGGTACCCTTCAAAGGGGTAACCCGAAGGTAAGCTTTGTTGCCAATTTCATAAGCCACTTCCTTATGACTACGGTCATACTGGCTCTTTTGACGAGATTGGGCTGTTTTCAAATTCTCACGGATGATGCAAACTTGCTCTTCTGCCTCCTGGATCATATCCGGTCCAAAGAATTGTCTTTCACCGGTTTCTGACCAGTTCAAAGGTGTTCGACATCTTCGTCCATACAGAACCTCAAAAGGAGCTTTCTTGAGGCTGGATTGGTAACTATTGTTATAAGCAAACTCGGCAAAGGGAAGACACTTCTCCCAATCCATACCAAATGAGATAACACAAGCTCTAAGCATGTCTTCGAGAATTTGGTTGACCCTTTCCACCTGACCACTTGATTGAGGGTGGAACGCGGTACTGAAGGGAAGATGGGTGCCCATGGCAGTTTGGAAACTCTCCCAGAAATGAGAAGTGAAGAGACTACCACGGTCTGAGTTGATCTCTAGTGGGACACCATGAAGTGACACTATTCGAGAAATATATAAGTCAGCGAGCTGACTAGCAGTGATACTCTCTCGAACAGGTAGGAAGTGAGCCACTTTGGAAAGACGATCAATGACTACAAAGATAGCATTATTCCCTCTCTTGGTCCTGGGAAAGCCGTGATGAAGTCCATACCAACTTTATCCCATTTCCATTCAGGAATAGCTAAAGGCTGAAGGGTGCCAGCAGGTCTCTGATGCTCTCCTTCACGCGACGACAAACATCACAGTTAGCAATAATTTAGCGATTTCTCTCTTCATCCTAGTCCACCAGAACCTCTGGCGTAGGTCCTGATACATCTTAGTACTACCGGGATGAATCATGAGAGGAGATTCATGCGCCTCCTTAAGGAATAATTTCCGAAGATGCTGCTTCTTGGGGACCACCAGGCGATTCCCGAAGAAAACAACACCCCGATCATCTATAGAGAAACTACCAGCAATGCCCTTGGCAATGTTTCTCTTGATCCGGGTAATCCCCGTATCATGCTTCTGGGCTTCTATGATATGATCCACAAGAGTAGGCTTCGCCACCAAGGTAGAAAGGAATCCGTGAGGAGCAATGTGAAGGTTAAGCTTACAGAATTCCTCATGAAGAAGTGGTTGGCCCTGCTGCAACATGAGATTGTTGCAATAGGACTTACCACTTAGCGCATCAGCCATGACATTCCCCTTGCCCGAGGTGTAGGTAATCCCTAAGTCGTAATCTGAGATCAACTCCAACCAACGTCTTTGCCTAAGGTTCAAATCTGGTTGGGTGAAGATATACTTGAGACTCTGGTGGTCAGTGTAAATCTCGCAACATTTACCGAGAAGGTAATGTCGCCATGTCTTAAGTGCATAGACTACGGCTGCAAGCTCTAGATCATGTGTAGGATAATTATCCTCATGTGGATGCAACTGTCGATATGCATAGGCAATCACATGGCGATCTTGCATAAGAATGCAACCTAGTCCCTGTCGTGAGGCATCACAATAGATAACAAAGTCCTTAGTGAAATCCGGTGGCACAAGTATGGGAGCAGAAGTCAGGCGTCTTTTCAGTTCCTAAAAACTGTGCTCACACTGTGGGGACCACTCATACTTTTTATCTTTCTTCAGAAGTTCCGTGAGAGGTTTGGCCACTTTGGAGAAGTTCTCAACGAAGCGGCAACAATAACTGGCTAGGCCAAGGAAACTCCTCACTTGTTTAACTGTTTCAGGTGGAGTCCAATCAAGAACGGCCTGAACTCTCTCGGGATTGACAACAATGCCCTTACCGGTGATCACGTGGCCTAGGTAGGTCACTTCTGGCAAGCAGAATTCGCACTTGGAGAACTTGGCATAAAGGCGGTGCTCTTTGAGTTTTTCTAGCACAAGTCTAAGATGTTCAGCATGATCTTCCTCGTTCTTCGAGTAAATAAGAATATCATCGAGGTAAACCACGACGAACTTATCTAAGTACTCCATGAAGATCGAGTTCATTAAGCGGGAGAATGTAGCTGGAGCATTGGTTAGACCGAAGGACATGACGGTGTACTCATACTGACCATAACGAGTGACAAAAGCCATCTTAGGAATGTCCCCATTTCTGATCTTGATTTGGTGGTAGCCTAACCTCAAATCCATCTTGGAAAAGACTGAGGATCCAGCGAGCTGGTCATACAGATCGTTGATCTTGGGGAGCGGATACTTGTTCTTTATCATGACCAAATTAACGGGACGATAATCTACGACCATCCGGTCCGTACCATCCTTCTTCTTGACGAAGAGGACGGGGCAAGCCCAGGGAGAAGAACTAGGACGGATGAAACCCTTTTGCAAGGATTCATCGAGTTGTTTCTTAAGCTCAGCTAGTTCTAAGGGTGCCATCTTGTAAGGTCTCCTAGAGATTGGAGCCGTTCCTGGGATAAGATCTATGACAAACTCTACATCTCTGTCAGGTGGAATACCTGGCAGTTCCTCTGGAAAGACATCCGGAAAGTCACGGACTACCAGGATATCTTCAAGGTCTGGAAGAGGGCTGGCATTAAGAGAATAGAGTTGACGCTTTGCAACTCTGGTGGAGACAGTGACTATCTTGCCAGATGGATGTGTGAGCTGAACAGACCTGGTGTAACAATCAATCTTGGCATAATGAGCTTTCATCCAGTCCATACCCAAGATGATGTTAATATCTGTAGACTTGAGGTCTATAAGTGATGTAAGGAATACAAGTCTATCAACAAGGATTTCATTACCATGGCTTATTCTGGTAGTTTGCCATCTAGACCCTGGAGTTTGGATTTCAAGTGGAGTTGGCATATCACAAAATGACATGTCGTGCAAACGAGCATAGCCTTCAGAGATGAAGGAGTGAGATGCTCCGGTATCGAACAGAACCGAAGCTGGATGGCAATTGACAAGGAGGGTACCAAGAACGACATCCGGATCATCATGAGTGTCTTTAGCTGAGACGTGATGCACACATCCACGTTCAGTGGGACCTGACTTGACACTAATCATCTTGCGTGATGGCTTACCACGGCCAACAGACTTCTCAGGCTGGGGTGGATCATAGTTGGTTTGAGAGCAGTCACGTGCATAGTGTCCTGGCTCTCCGCATGTGAAACAAGTCCCTGAAGTAGGACATGGACCCACTTTGACAAGCGGTCTACCAATAGGCCTGGGTGGAGCATACTGCTGAACTGGGTGAGGTGCCACACAAGATGGCCTTGGTGTATAATCGGGTGGAAGAGAGGAGTTCGGAACCCAAATCCGGCGCTTCTGTGAAGTAGAACCGGAAGAAGAACACAAATCTCGGGTGTGCTTACGAGACTCCTCGTAAGTGAGTTGAGCTGTTTCTGCGTTAATGGCCTTGTTCACAAGAGCCTGGAATGTATTGCAATGATGCAAGTGGAGATCACGACGCAACTTGGGGTTGAGACCCTTCCGGAACCTAGCCTGCTTCTTGGCGTCCGTGGACACCTCTTCTGTAGCATAGCGGGCAAGGTTCTCAAACTCTCTACTGTAAGCATCAACAGCCATCTTACTCTGAGTGAAACTACAGAACTCTTCTCTCTTGCGGTCAATGAGATCCTGAGGAATGTGATGCTCGCGAAAAGCCTTAGTGAAATCTCTCCGGGTGGTTATCTGGCCAGCTGGAAGCATAGCCTCATAGTTCTGCCACCAAATACTAGCAGGACCTTCCAGATGATAAGCAGCGTAGGTGACATTGTCACTTTCAGCTACGTTTGTAGAACGCAGCTTGTGTGTGATACTACGGAGCCAGTCATCTGCATCGAGTGGTTCAATGGAATGATGGAAGGTAGGTGGTTTCAGACCAATGAAATCATAGATGGACGCTGACTCTTTGTGTTGATGGGAGGTGTTCTCCTCAATACGTGCTAACAAGTGGTTAGACTCTCGCTTGTTCTTCTCAACCTCTAACATGAACTCTGCCAATGAAGACTGGTCGGGAGGATCCTCATCCCTACCATCTCCGTGGTTCCGGCTGCGGGCAACAGAACTTCGGTTAACCGGCAACATCCTGAAGAACCAACCAAGGAAACGAGGATGGATTCAGCATCATCATAAGGATGTAGATTATAGTACGAGAAGAATACTATCTCTTGAACTCCTAGGAAAATTCCGGCAGCATAACGGCAGTAAAATGCTCAAAATGAGACATCCTGCAAATGATGGGGTAGCATCAAACTCAACAACATCACCCAAGGTTCTGAGATATTACTAAACAGACTACACCGGAGGTACTCAAACTGGGATATGACTCAGACCAACCAAACTTTAGAGACTATGGAGTAGTAACACGTGATCCTGATAGACGGAAGAGAAAGCCTAGTTCCTTAACCCCGTAGGAAAGATAGGATGACTCAAATCAGAAGGCACGAGGTATAAGGAGTAAAAAGAGCCTTACGTTCCCTTCCACAATCAATTCCCTACATAACTAAAGAATTTCTAGACTCAACTTCGACCAGGTTGGCTTGGAAATCCTATAGGCAGTCAGGCTCTGATACCAAAGCTGTCGGGACCCCGATTCTAAGTCACACTGATCTAGCATGTAACACCTCATATCACTTTGTGGCCTCACGCACGGTATCCCCACGGGTGTCGCCTTACCATGGCCCGGGACCGTTTGCGCCTTTTGGCTCACGTATATGATAGTGTCGCTAGAATCCATATGACAGAGAACCCGGGCCAACATGGCTAGTCGTGAACCCAAAGCGGCACAGACCTATGGAGACAGGCATACATGAATCACATCGAGCATGTCGGTCAACAGCGTATGAATCCGGGCTGTAGCACTGGGCTAACAGGACTCTGAAAGTCACCGCGTGACATTTCCCCGAAGGGACAGACATAGGAACGAAGTGGAACACATGCCGGCCAGTCAAGTGTTCTGAGCAGTAGTGCTGGGCTAGCAGGACTCCGGTGAACTGGGTTGTAGCGGACTACTATGGCTCAAGGAAGCACCAGACTACATTTCCCCATAAGAGAGGCTGCCAAGGATAAACAACTAGATTGTCGGATCCCACACATAGCAATACACGTCACACGTACGCATAACATGCAAGTATGTGTTGTACAACATGGCATCACAACATAACGCAACTCATATAGATAAAGGCTCAGAAGAGCCACATAGCATCAATACAAACAGGGGTCACATGACCCATCATTCAGAGCATACAAGCAACGGAAGCATTACATGTCTGAGTACAGACAACTACAAAAGAAAAAGGCCGAGAAGCCTGACTATCTACAAGTCCACCCAAGGGTGCAAGATCGTAGCTGAGGTAACAAGCTACTCGTCGAAGTCCAAGCGGTACTACTAGTGAGACAGATATCTCACCTGCAAAACATAAATAAAGCAACGTGAGTACAAAGGTACTCAGCAAGACTTACATTAGATACTATCATACATGCATTTGTATCAAGAAGGTAATGTGGGGTTTAGTTGCAGCAAGCCAGCTTTGACTCAGTGGCTATCCTGTTCTACGACAATGAGAAACTTCTTTGAGGGGAGGTAGCGCACACGAGTCCACTAATCACCACATCAATACACTACCATGGATTCATCCCCGTCTCTCCTACGAGAAGGCCATCCATAGCACTCACACTTGTCTTGAGCATTTTAGAGTATCCACTTCAAGTTGTCTATGTACCACATAAGCATCCAAGAAGTCCATAACCGAGGACACGGCTATTCGAATAGATCATGATAACCCTGCAGGGGTGTACTTCTTCACACACGCTCTCACCACTTATCACCACTTCATGTATCTCGGCAACCTTCAAGCGGAAGCCTAGCGAGGGTGTCGGCCACGACCTAACTAACCACCCAAGACTCTAGTCCAGGTTTATCGCCTATTCGGGTTCCATCCGCAAGGAGATCCGGCCGGGGTGTCACTCACGGCCCCAAACAATGTGTACAGGGTTCCCGATCCCACCATCCGGGTGCCACTCGGTACACCGGGCCACGGTGCCTAGTCTGTCCCAAGTCCACCCTGCCGGGTGCCCCTCGGTAGAAAAATAGCACTACCTACAAACACCAGAAACTAGTTGCAACTCCTGGACAGAGATCAAGTTGGTTAATAAGTCGAGAGGGGTCGAGTTACCGGAACCCAATGTGTGGTAGTAGCTAGTCATTGGACAACTTACACAGAACTCGGTTCTTAAGGACGGCCCCAATGAGACAACCCACCATGTACTCCTACATGGCCTCTCACCGCTACCTTTACCAAATCGTGTTCACACGCTTAACTCTTGGCATCAGAACATAGCATAACACTCCAATCCATTCCCAATGAATCAGACCTGACACAACTCTAAGCAATAGCAGGCATGGCATGGTAGAAGCATAACATGGCTCAATCAACTCCTACACATGCTAGTGGGTTTCAACTATTTACTGTGGCAATGACAGGTCATGCAGAGGAATGGGTTCAACTACCACAGCATAAAGTAGCAGTTGAATCGTTGTTGTCCTAATGCAATAAAAGAGAGCAGGAGCGAGAGAGTGGGATTGTATCAGAATGAACAAGGGGGTTTTGCTTGCCTGGTAGATCAACAAGGGGCACTGCTCCTCAGACAGGTACTCTGGATCGGTCTCCGGATCAGGACCTATCGAGAAGGAACGGTGTCGGCAATCAATACACAATCATATACAACAATATGATGCATGAATATGGCATGAATATGTGATGTTGTTTGAGGTAATGCATCTAGCATTTATTTGGTTGAAGTCCATTTGAACCAAAGGTTCAAATGCAACTCCAAAATAAGCTCTTATAAATGCCATTCATGTGTTTTCATATATACAACATGTATAGGTTGGTTTTCATGCATGAAAATGGTACAGATGGATAGATTGAATTTTTTTGGTCATTTTTCATATATAAATTATTTCAATCTGAGCTACGGTTGAATTTCTATGAATTTTTGAAGTTTTGAACACTTTCTGGAATTTCCTGATTAATTTTAAACCAGAAAATGAAATATTGCATCAGCATGACGTCATGCCTGCGTCAGCGAGTCAACATGGCTGACCGGGTCAAACCTGACGTGTGGGGTCCACACGTCAGTGACTCAGTTAGTTAACAGAGGAGTTATTCCTAATCTAATTTAGATTAGTGGCTATGGGGCCCACTGTCAGTCTCTAGGGGGGTAGTTAGTGCCTAACTACGATGCCACGTCAGCCCGCCGGAGTTCTGGCCGACGGCGACCAATAGCGCGGCGGCGACTCGCCGGAATTGCACTACGAGCGGCGTCTAGAAGCGCGAAGACCACCGGGGCGTAGCCCGTCGTCGTCCGCATCCAGGGGAGCTGGTGGGAGGCTGCGGGGGCGCCGGAGCTCGCCGGAGCGGGGCTCGAGGCGGCGGCCAGAGTTCGGCTCCGGGCGAAAACAGGCTGCGGGGCACGGTATGGCGAACCCGCGAGTTCTACGGGTTCCTGGGAACACGCTGAGTGCGTTTATGGGTTCGGACGCGAGCGGCGGTGGCTAGAACGACGGCGGTGACATGCGCGGCGAAGCCGAGCTCTCGACCATGGCGGAGATGCGTCCTGGAGCTCGCGAACGCGAGGGAGAAGAGAGGGGTTCGGCGCGGAAGCTCACAGCGATCACGTTGAAGAGGTCAGCGGCTCGGGGGGAGGTCCGGTGCGGGCGGAACGGCGAAGCCGATCTCCGGCGTCCGGAGGAAGAAGACGACGGCGGGGACGGTGCTACGGAGCTTCCGGCGTCACGTAGGTTGGTGGAGACGAAGAGGAAGGCGCGACGGTTCTTCTGGAAGCATCGAAGAGGCGAGGGGTGGACGAGGGCCGTGGCAACGGCGAGCCGTGGCGACGGAGCCGTTCGGGGGGTGAGAAAGAGGGATCCAGGGGAGGAGGGAGTGAGAGAGGGCCGAGGGAGGTGCGTGGCGTCGTCGAGGGCCTCCAACAGCGAGCGGGGAAGCAGGAGGTGGCCGGCGCGTGCTTGCGCGCGGCGAGCGCGTGCCTCTCATCCTCCTGGCGCCAGGAGGACGACGACTGGTGTTGGCAAGAGGTGGGCTGGGCCAGCCTGCTGGGTCTGGGCAGATGGGCCGCCAGGTTAGTTGGCCCAGGTAAGCTCCTTCTCCCCTTGTTCCTGTTTTGTTTCTGTTTTCTAATTTTCTGACATTTGTTTCTGATTTAGTAAAATACTAAACCAGTTTATTTTCTTCTGTCAATTTTTGTAGGAACTATTTGGATTGCTCCAAAACTCCCCATCAATTTATAGAATTTTTGGACATATATTATATATATAAATATATATATCCGAAGCAAATAATTATGCCTTAATTCCAAATGGCCAAAATAAATATTTATGAGCTCCTGAAAATATTTGTTAGAATTTTAACTCTGACCAATATTTTCAGAGAGCAACATGAACATTTTCTTGGACCCTTTTGGAGCAATTTTTATCTGGGTTATTTCCAGAAATAATTTCTGAGGGTTTCACAAATCCCCATTTCAAATTTAAATGGAATTTAAACATGATGCACACATGACTAGTTGTCCTTGAGCATACCAGAACTAGGGATGTGACACGTTCTTAGCTGGGAGCGCCCACGGGGCCGCATCATTCCTAGGTCGCGTGGCTCCGTCCCTGCGGCATGTATCCGTTTTGCTTATGCTCTTTACTTACCTTGTTGGGGGCCCTTCGGGCTGCATCATCCCCGAGCTGCTCGGGCCTGGCCCAGCAGTGTTTGCTTTTCCCGCGTCTACTTAAAATGAATTTGCTCTTTCGCGCTTAATTGTCACCTGCTGCTTATCGCGGACTTCTCCGCTTTCATGCAAAGCGCTTGCATGTTAAAAGGGGGTACCTAAGCATCGCGACTCATGGGCTCCTACTGGCTCTCCAGCCCTCACCCCCTAGCCTTGACCCACGGCATCGCGACCTGTCATACCAGCGGCTGCTGAGCTAGCTCGAGGGCCGGGACCTAAGGATGTAGAGCATTTGCATTCTAACCACCCTACAGGAACACACCATTGATAAAGGCCCAGAGCCAGGCGCAAGCCGCCTCGAGGTAGGGCCTCGTGAGTCCCGCGCTGGCTCACGAGTGCCCAGATACACCTCTCCTAACCCTACCGTGCCGGCCACGTGTCAGGGCGGCGCTGTACAGGCCCCGGGGGCTCCTCCCAGAGGGGAGCCCCCTCCCACGTACCAGTGGAAGCACCATGCTCCGCGCTGGCTGACGACACTGCCGAGGAGCGGCTATGCCCGTACACATACGGAAGCGCTATGCTCCGCGCTGGTGATAAACAACTGAGGGCGGCCTACGGTCGTACCAACCTCAGGGAGCCCGGAGCTCAGTGTCCGGCATCATCGCAACGCCTCCCCTCGGGAGCGCCGCGCGAGGGGGCTGGACACGGGGGCTACGCCCGGGCCTCGCCCGAGCACGCGCCACCTAGCCAGGTCCCTCGGACCTGGTCGTCACGTGCCCCTCCCCGAGCGGAGCCAAGCTATGGAAACCCATTTGAACGTCAAGGGGGACTCCTGAGCATCGCGACTCAGGAGCCTAACTTGCCCCGTAGCCCCTCGCTCCCTAGTCCCGTCCTGGTTTCCGGTCGGGGCTAACGCTGGGTGAGGTATGCGCGGGGCCGGGCCCTGCCGACGCAGAACTATCAATCCACTCCTCGTTCCCCCCTTTTTTTCCTACTTGTTGCTTGCGTGTCAAGGGGGACTCCTGAGCATCGCCACTCAGGAGCCTAACTTGCCCCGTAGCCCCTCGCTCCCTAGTCTCGTCCTGGTTTCCGGTCGGGGCTAACGCTGGGTGAGGTATGCGCGGGGCCGGGCCCTGCCGACGCAGAACGATCAATCCACTCCTCGTTCCCCCCTTTTTTCTACTTGTTGCTTGCACGTCAAGGGGGACTCCTGAGCATCGCGACTCAGGAGCCTAACTTGCCACGTAGCCCCTCGCTCCTTAGTCTCGTCCTGGTTTCCGGTCGGGACTAACATTGGGTGAGGTATGCACGGGGCCGGGCCCTGCCGACGTAGAGCACAAGAAAGTAGGGGAGAAAAATGCAAATTCCAGAAAATTCAAAGAAAATATTACAAGCCATAGATTGTTTCACGACGCCAAACACAATTTTAAACGCCTCCGCGAGGCATGGTGCATGTTGCAGGAATAAAAACAGGACAGAAATCGCGAAGGGGTCACTCTCCAATGGCGCCGCCGCCCGCGGTGGAGTCACGCTGGGCGACTCCGCCTCCCGGGGCCGCGGAGCTAGCGGCACCGCACCCGGGCAAGACGCTGAAGGCGCGGAACCTCCCCAGCAAAGCTTCGGCTCAGCCTTTCACGGCCTCAGCGGCAGCGGCGGCAAGGTCGCCGCTCCCGTGTTCCAGCAGGCTGTTGAAGTCCATGTCGGGGTCGCGCAGGTAGACGTGGCTGAGGACATGCGTCAGCGCCGCAGAAGACAGGGCACGCGCCTCGGCCTCGGCCGTGGGGCCAAGGCCATCTACGACATCTTCAAGCACACGGACCAGGAAGGGAAGCAGCTTGGCGGCGCCGTCCTCCACACCGGCCAATGGCTCCTCCAAGCCGCTCTCGTAAAGCGCCTTCAGCGCGGCACGAACCCTCTTCTCCATCTTCGCGAAGGCCACCCGATCCTCCGCCAGGACCTTCACCTTGGCATCTAGTTCGATCCTCTCCGCCTTCAGCGACCGCTCCAGCGTCTCCAATTCGCCGTGGCGGTCATCAAGCTTGGCGTCCCGGTCCTTGACGGTGGCCTCCCGACCCTTCATCTCCTTCTCTTTCTCTTGGCGGCCGTGGACCTCCTTGGCGAGCTCGTCGTGGAGGCCTTGCAGCTTGGTCTCCACGCCTCGCAGCGAGCCTTGGCGGCCGCAGCGTCGCCCAGGGCAGCGTCGCGAGCGGCCTTGGCTTGGTTGGCGGCCTGCTTCTCCCCATCGGAGGCCGCCACGGCCTGGCTCGGCGTTGTTCGGATGGAGGCAGTAGAACAGGCCCAGCCAGAAGCTAGCTCCAGGCGCCCGGCCGCTAGGCGAGGGTCCGCGCTTAGAAGATCCTCCCGCAGCTGGCTCAGTTCATTGGCGACCTGGTCCAAGACGGCGGCAGAGGGAATAGAAGAAGCGGGAACCGATGGAGTGGGCGAAGAGGACGGCAGCGTGATCACGGTTTGGCAGGAAGGAACCCCCTGGGCCTTGGTCGCCCCGGCTGCAACATCGAGCGCAGTTGACTCCGGGGTCAGCGAGGCCACGGGGCTGACTCCTCGCCAAGGCGTCCCGGTCGGCCTCGCGAAGACAATCGGACCGGGGAGGCGCGAGCCTCGCCATCTTTCCCCTCAGTGGACGAAGGCGCCATCCCGGCAGGTGGACTCGCCCCGAGCAGGGCTGCAAAAGCCCCTTTCAACCTCTTCGCCGCAGGCGCCAACTTGACAAAGAATATGGACGTCAAGCCTCGGTGACAGAAACCAAGCAAAGCATGAATCGAGCACTTACTGGTCGTCGCTCACGGACCCAAGCAACCTCCGGCCAAACTTGAAGCCCGAGAGCCTGTAGCTGGGGTCAGCCTCGGGAGGCCTGGAAGGAGAGGGCACGTCAGGAGGGCTGGAGCTGGCCTCAGACCGCCCAGGGACCAGAGCAGACCCTGGGGGAACCAGCCCCGACCTGCCCTTCCTTGTGACCAAGGGAGAATCCTCCCCTCCTAGCCTGGCGTCGGCCTCGTCGTCGTCCGGCATGGAGCGGAGGGCCTGGGACCTGCGCCGAGGGAAAGACTCCCTCGACTCCTCGCCAGTCGCCTCAGAGTCAGACTCTTCCTCCTCCGCCTCTTCTTCCCCCTCGCTCTCGCTGGAGCTGTCGGAGGACACGTTCACCATCGCCAGCGCCGCAAGACCCTCCGGAGCTTCCGCGGGCACCAGCCCCTCACCATTGAAGGTGGGCCTGGCGTTCACCATCTGCTCCCAGTCGTCACGAAGGAACAGGGGGACGGGGGCGCCCACCGGCCTCGCCACGTCTCCCCCAACCAAGGAATGGAGGGCCGCGACCAGATACTCGTCGGTCAGGGCCTCAGAGCTTAGGCGCAAGACGGCGTCCGCTTCCCCAAGCCTCCACAATGGGAGTGAGTGCTCCTGGAATGGAGCCACCCGGTACACCAAGAACTCCCGCAGGAGCGTGGCCCCGGTCAGCTTCGCCGCCCCCAAGTTGCTTGGCCTCAGGTCCGCGTTCATCCTCTTCAGCACCGCCCTCGCACGGGGATCGACGAGTTCCGCGCGGGACCACGCGTCGACAGCCTTGGGATGCCCCGTAGGCAATACCAGACGGGGGTGGAGGCGCCCGACGTCCACCATGACCCACTTGCTCCGGAAGCCTTCGATTCTCTTCCCAGGCTTCGAGATAGCATTGGAATTGGAGTATGCGATGAAGCTCGCACATGCGGAGATATGGCCACCAGAAACCCGGAGGGAAAAATAGTGACGCAACAAGGCCACCGAGGGCTTTACCCTGACGTGAGCCTCATAGTAGTAAGCAAAGATCGCCAGGAGAAGAACAGAGTTGGGGTGGAGATGCAGAGCCTGCAAGTTGTACTGGTGGAGAACAGCAAAGAAGAACTCACAGAAAGGAGGCACCAGACCGACAACAATGGCACTCACAAAGAGCGGATAGAAGGTGCTCCCCCTACCTTCAGGCTGGTCGGAACCGGCCTTGAGCACAGTCACCCCCTTGCTGCCCTGCGCCACCGTCATCAGGCGCATGAGGGCGAGGTTCTTCTCCGATAGGTTCGGGGAATCCAGAGCTGGCGAGTACCAGGCCTTGGTCGAGGACTTGCGGGGTGCCATGACGTGCCGGATGAGGAGGATTGAGACAGATCTGCAGGATTTCGGGAGCAAGAAGGAGGAGAGCGAGAAAGGGGATCTGGGGGTGAGGCAAACGAGAACAAAGCAAGTAAGTCTGGTCTGGGCACCTCTTTTGTCAGATAGACAGTTGTCGAAGCGTCGTGGGAAGCGCAGACGCCCACGTCCAATCAATCGCCACGCGACGCCCAAGGCCGCAGGCTGTTGGGGGCCTGCGGCGCTTCGCGCTTGCCCCTTTGCTTCCCTGCTAGGCCAAGCCCGGGCGCGCCTTGGGCCTGGGGGCTACTGTCGGCGTTCTGGGAACGGGGTCCCTAGACTTGCCTGCCCGCGGCCTGCGGCGTGGCTCAAGTGGGGGCCCAGCGCGGCCCATCTTCATCAGCTCAAACTCAAGACCCTCGCGAGGGGCCAAGCCTTGCGGGGCGGACGACCGGAAGCTTCCTCAGAGGCAGCCTCATCAGGCAGGCTCACGAGGAGGTGGAGAGATCAAGGCAGGGGTACCTCACGAGGATCCCGTGACGCAAGCCATGACGATCGAGACCAGGTGGGCGCCAGGCGGGCGTCGGCCTGCGCAGTGTCCTTGTTTCCCCTTTGGTGCAAAGGGGGCAAGCACAGGCCAAGGCACCGGGCAAAGGTTGCCATTCCGGTGCAACGAGACCAAGACCAACAGAGCGGCAGGACGGAGGTCACCGTGGAGCCCAAGACGGCGTCATCACCAGTGCTTTTGGCAGCCGAAGACCACCTTTGGTCAGGATAACTTGTACTAGATGTTCCCCTTCAAAATGGCCAATTGTTGGCGCCCTTCCCGCTCATTATTTGGGGAGAGGCCCAGGGCCTCTATAAATAGAGCTAGCCACCACAGAGTAGAGGCGTACAAGAAGGGACCGAAAAAGAGAGATAGAGAGAGAGAGAGAGAGGCGACTGAACTCACCCAAGCAGTTCATCGCACCAGCTCAAGAACACCTCTCGCGAGGCTGTTCTTCCCCTGTACTATTCATCATCAGCCCCTGAGGCAATCCACCACACCACACACTGGAGTAGGGTATTACACCACAACGATGGCCCGAACCAGTATAAACCTTGTGTCCCTTGTGTCGTTCATTGTTTCCAGCTTAGATCACGCGAGGAGATTGGACGTAGATCGGTAGGGGAGAGATCTCCGCGCGTACCCCAGTGTTCGAACCTCAAGGGTCTGCCGGAACCCGAAATCCGACATGCGCCACCCCAATCATCAGCCGCCACCGCCTTCCTCGTTTTCAGTGCCAGCACGCTCCCCCACCGCCACTTGTCACCACCAGCACCACCCAGCGCCGCCGCCACATCAGCAGCATCGCCGCGCGCAGCCAACCACACCCTGCCACTTGTCCTCCTCGCGCCCCACTTTGCCGTGGCCCTCAGAGCTCATCTGAGGCCCGCCCGAGCCCATCCAGGGCCCGAGCGCCACCCGCTCCCCGCTGTGCCTCCCGATCCACCAACCTCCTGCTTCCCCAACCCCGTCGTCAAGCGCCGCCCGCTGGCGACCAAGGCTGCCGGCCACCTCGACGCCCAGGTTGCCGGACCTTCCTCTCAGGTCACGTCGTCGCCTCGCCGTGCTCCTCTTCTCCCTCTCCTCTCGATATCTCTCACCCTGAGCTCTCTCTCTCTCTCCCGCAGGAGCTCACCGCTGAAGTTCGCCGGAGCTCCCGACCCCGCCGTCCTTTTGCTCGGATCTGTGCCGCCATGGCCTCCCTCGACACCGTCCTTGTCCAACCCCGGCCGGATCCGGTGCCCAGGGGCCGGATCCATCCGTCCACGACCTCGTCTCCGGCCGTCCCGCGCCCCTAGACCCCGCCGGAGCTGCGCTAGGCCTCCACCGTCGTCCTGCTTCCGGGAGGAGCATGAACCGCTCGCTCCTCTGCTCCTTTGACCGCGACCACCTCCCCATGAGACGATTCCCAGCACAGGGCCTGGCCTGTGCCAAGCTGGCCTGCTACAGACGCTCCATCGAACCGGCCCACGAAGTCCATGGTGAACAGCCGCCCAGACCCTATGCACTATTAGGATGCCAGTTTCGACCCGATTAGTGTTTTTTTCCTTTGGACGCATTTAATCTTTTATCCCAGGTTTTACAGATTTGCAGAAAAAACACAAAGCTCCATGCATTTAATAACTTCACAACCGTGCATCGGCTTAAAACAAACTTTATATGAAAAATGCTTAGATTTTTGTGTAGATTCATATTATGCAACTTTCATCTATGTTTAAAATGTTTAAGATGTTGTTTGTCTAAATTAGCCATATTGCCATGCTAAAATGATTTAATTCATAACTAAACAACCATAGCTCCAAACTTTTTAAACTTTGTATGTAAATGGGGTAGAAAATGCCTAGTTTAACATGGTGCACTCATCTTGCATGGTTAACAACTCTAAAATATGCTTTAGGACAGAACAGTACCAAATCCATAAATATGCACATGAGGATTTTCCGGACTTGTTGTTTGTTGTTCCGGCCTCATTTAAACTTTAATAGTTAAGTAGTTTTATTATGCTTCACCTCTTGCCATGATTAACAACATTTAATATTGTTGGGTACCTAAACAAGAGAGAACTAAATAATACGTGTGGTGTTTCGTCAATATGCAACTCGTTTCATATTGAGCTTCACTTAACTTGTAGTTTTGCTTTGCAATTTGCCATGCCATGCCTCATTAAACCGGACATGCATCATACTTGATTGTGCATCATACCATGATTATGTGATGGTTGTTTACTATGTTGTTTGCTTTTTCCGGTGTTGCTTCTTCGGGTTAGTTCCGATAACGTCGCGCTTGTGAGGTTCCATTCGACTTCGTCCGTTTCTCTTCTTCATGGACTCGTTCTTCTTCCTTGCGAGATCTCACGCAAGATGATCATACCCTCGAAATCAGTTCTTTCTTTGCTTGCTAGTTGTTCGCTCTATTGCTATGCCGCGATACCTACCACCTGCTATATCATGCCTCCCATATTACCATGTCAAGCCTCAAACCCTCCTTTCCTAGAAATTGTTGTTTGGCTATGTTACCGGTTTGCTCAGCCCCTCTTATAGTGTTGCTAGTTGCAGGTGAAGATGAAGTTTGTTCCATGTTTGGAACATGGATATGTTGGGATATCATTATTATATCTTATTTACTTTAATGCATCTATATACTTGGTAAAGGGTGGAAGGCTCGGCCTTATGCCTGGTGTTTTGTTCCACTCTTGCCGCCCTAGTTTCCGTCATACCGGTGTTATGTTCCTTAATCTTGCGTTCCTTACATGGTTGGGTGTTATGGGGACCCCTTGACAGTTCGCTTTGAATAAAACTCCTCCAGTAAGGCCCAACCATGGTTTTACCATTTGCTTCACCACCACCTACCCTTCCCTCGGGTCAGCCAACCCGAGGGTCATCTTTATTTAACCCCCCCTGGCCAGTGCTTCTCTAAGTGTTGGTCCGAACCAGATCCACTTGCGGCGCCACCTCGGGGAAACTTGAGGGCTGGTTTTAGCTGTACATAGTGTCCATCCGGTGTTGCCCTGAGAACGAGATATGTTTAGCTCCTATCAGGATGTCAGCACATCGGGCGGTCTTGCTAGTCTTGTTTTACCGTTGTCGAAATGTCTTGTAACCGGGATTCTGAGACTGATCGGGTCTTCCCGGGAGAAGGAATATCCTTCGTTGACCATGAGAGCTTGTGATGGGCTAAGTTGGGACACCCCTGCAGGGTTTGAACTTTCGAAAGTCGTGCCCGTGGTTATGTGGCAGATGGGAATTTTTTAATGTCGGGTTGTAGAGAACTTGACACTTAACTAAATTAAAATGAGTCAAACGCGTGTGTAGCCGTGATGGTCTCTTCTCAGCGGAGTCCGGGAAGTGAACACGATTCTTGTGTTATGCTTGAACGTAAGTAGTTTCAGGATCACTTCTAGTTCACGACCGTTGCGTTGCTTCTCTTCTCGCTCTTATTTGCGTAAGTTAGCTACCATACATGTTTAGTGCTTGCTGCAGCTCCACCTCACTACCCTTTCCTACCCATAAGCTTAAATAGTCTTGATCTCGTGGGTGTGAGATTGCTGAGTCCTCGTGACTCACAGATACTTCCAAATAGTTGTAGGTGCCGATGAAACCCGTGCAGGTGACGCAACCATGCTCAAGTGGGAGCCTGATGAAGATCTTGGTCGTTGTTTTGTTTCATTTCCTTTTGATCAGTAGTGGAGCCCAGTTGGGACGATCGGGGATCTAGCATTTGGGGTTGTCTTCTTTTATTTTGGTTCCGTAGTCGGACCTTTGATTGTACCTGGATGATGTATGTTTAACTTGTATTTGTGTGATGTGGCGATTGTACGCCAACCCTTTCTTATTTAGTACATGGGATTGTGTGAAGATTACCCCTCTTGCGACAAACCTACCATGCGGCTATGCCTCTAAGTCGTACCCCGACACGTGGGAGATATAGCCGCATTGTGGGTGTTACAAGTTGGTATCAGAGCCATCCCCGACTTAGGAGCCCCCTGCTTGTTCGAATCACGGACGTTGTTGAGTCTAGAACAAAAATGTTTTGAGTCTTAGGATTATATATATCGGAGAGTAGGATTCTTTGTACTCCTCAGTCCCTTCATCGCTCTGGTGAGGCCTCCTGACGTAGAAGTTTTGACTTTTTTCTCCTCAAATTTCACGAATTTTTTTTAGGATCACGCGGGTCTCTTGGAATCGTTTCGATGGTTTTGTGACGAGAACATTGTTCTTGGTGCCTCCTGACATTTAGGGGTTGTGGCAGTGTCCCGGGGAGTTGAGCTCCAAGGTGTTGTCGTCACAATATTATCGTTGCAATTCTGGAATACCTGAGTTCGCCGACATTGAAAATCTCTTTTATGCAGTTGTTGGTGAGATAACCTCGACGCCACCCAGTACTGGGGCGGGAGTTCGGGAGTATTGCACAAACTCGTATAACGGATGCTTTTCGAAGGTTGAGGTGAACAACTTCCGAAGGTTTCTTGGTTATGTGTTGAAGCATGGATACAGCTGGATGTAGGAATTGTTAGTTTGGGTGAGATATTATGCTTCCCCTGTATCCCCAATACCTGATTGCATAACCAGAAAGTTTCAGGAGTTTATAAGTGGGAATTCAAGTATCTCATAGGATATCTTTCCAACAGACACATGATACGATATGGGATCTATCATATGTTTGTTTCGGCTTATTCTGCAAACCAATCCTTGTTTTTTGTTGTTGTGGTATTCGAGTTGCTTCGAAGTCAGATGTTGATTCCATACCTTTTCCAAGCGATGTTCTCATATTTCTATGTAAATACTAATCTTTTCGATCATCGAGATGGTCATATTAATTCTTTTCTAACCGGTGTGCTTCTCTTCAAGTGGACCCGACCATTTCAACATTCGCGAGATCAAATTTCAGTTCTTCTCAATGGTGTTCGTTTCATCCGTCCCAAGCTGCCTTTTGTTTTACCGCCCACCCACCCTTTTTTCCTTCAAGGACTTGGATTTCTGAATCAAGTATCCATCTTATGGATATGAAATTTCTTCATTCTTTCCTCAATGTTCTTATCCGGTGATTCTCAGAAGGATACTAGCGGAGCTTCAAGTTCATCATTCTTCGTTCTTTTTCTTCCCCCGTGGATTCAACCCAAGATTTCAGTGTTAATCCTCTCTTTCCTTTTTTTCAAATGCTTTCTCATGCCGGTGCACCTCTCAACTATCCTCGTCTCGCTATTCAATTGTTCCGGAATGTGGAAGATATCTCGGAAGCTCTGTGCTTCCATTCTTAATCCATTCAAGTTATTTCGTGGTTGTCACCTTACTCAAGCCATTTAAATCAACCGCGCAATCTCCCTTTCAAGTAATCGTTCAACAATGTTTATTTTGAGTGGGCCCTAACCCACAGGTCTTTTCCCATGATCTTACCTGACTCTTCTTATCTTCTCGGAGTTACTCTCAAATTATTTTTTCCAAGTTTGACGTAAGAATGGATTATCATCAGTCATATGTATTTCTCCAAGATCGATCAAATTCTTTTCATCGTTGGATCAACCTCTTCGTTTTTGGATTCTCTCGGAGTGTCTCATCAATTCATGGTGGTGTTTCTCGTCATCATTCTCAAATTTTGAAGACCGAAGAAGAGTTCCTCTTAAATCCTTACCCGTTCTTCCAAAGGCTCGTGGTTCTAGCTTCATGACAACCTCTCATAATTGTTTTCGTTTGTGAGAATTCTTTTCACCAATCCGGTGCATTTCATGAGTTGTTTCCATTTCTTTCCTCTGAAGGCCATCTTTTCAAATATTATTCATTCCAGCTTTCAGCTCTCGTTATCCAAATCTTACCGGTGCATCGTTCAAGTGTTCACTAATCAGCTCATGATATCTTTGTTCTCTTGTATCTATATTCCATAAAGTATCTTCATTCATTTTTCCAATTCTTCCCGGTGAATTGTGCCTTTGCTACATTCATTTTTAATTCTTACGGTGGTTCGTTCAAGATTTCTCTTCCGTTGTTATTGTACCAATTCTTTCGTTGTTTCAATCCTTCCGGTGGTTTGTCGAAGACCTTCTCAAGTTCGTGCTATATCTATCTTAATCCTTTCTACGAGAATAAGTAGTATGCCAAATCCGTTGCTTGTCATCAATTTAAATTGGTGAAGGATACGCATAACATAATTCTTATTCTTGCTTCATCCTGATGATGGATTCATTCTTCCGGAGTTTGTTCACGATGAACCAAGTTCTCAGTTTCAATTGTTTCATCTTTTCTTTTCCCGGAGTCCCAAGCTCTATCAATTATATCGTCGCGAAGATCCATCCAAATCATTACAAGGCTTCACCTTGTGTTTTCAACTTATTTTTCTTTTTATCATCATTTTGTTATCGGAGTTCTTCATGAAGGCTCTACATGGTGGTTCATCAAGGATTTAATTCATTCTCGAAGTGTTCTCCAAGAGGAGCTCAAGCATTCTTCATCTTGCGTTCCGAAGTGAAATTCTTTCTACCTTATCTTTTGAGGTGGTGTTATGTCACTCTTGACAATTTCCCTTCGTGTTTCATGATTCACAAGTTGTCAGTAATGAGATATATTAAACCCATCATTTTCATTTTGTTCGCGAGATCTTTTTAACCCAATAATCTATTCATTGGAGTTATCTTGGTTTTGATTTCACCGAAAACCTTCCCTAAGGAATGTTGCTATTATGGTGCTTATCAATGACCCAAGTTATTCATTTATCCTCCCGGTGAAAATAAGTTTCTCGTCTCCTTGTTCATATCAATCCAATTTTTTGTTTCCGTTAGTGGCAGAATTTCACCTCATAGTTTTGAGATGTTCTCCATAATCCCACTACAAGCTTGTTCTTTTCGTTGTTGGTTTTCCAACAACTCCATCATAACCTTCTTGGAAGGGTGAGGGAGTCCTGGATTAGGGGGTGTCCGGGTAGCCGGTCTATACATTCAGCCGGACTCCAGGACTATGAAGATACAAGATTGAAGACTTCGTCCCGTGTCCGGATGGGACTTTCCTTGGCGTAGAAGGCAAGCTTGGCGATGCGGGTATTCAAGATCTCCTACCATTGTAACCGACTTTGTGTAACCCTAACCCTCTCCGGTGTCTATATAAACCGGAGGGTTTTAGTCCGTAGGACAACTTCATCATACAACAAGCATACCATAGGCTAGCTTCTAGGGTTTAGCCTCCTTGATCTCGTGGTAGATCTACTCTTGTACTACCCATATCATCAATATTAATCAAGCAGGACGTAGGGTTTTACCTCCATCAAGAGGGCCCGAACCTGGGTAAAACATCGTGTTCCTTGCCTCCTGTTACCATCCGGCCTAGACGCATAGTTCGGGACCCCCTACCCGAGATCCGCCGGTTTTAACACCGACATTGGTGCTTTCATTGAGAGTTCCTATGTGCTGTCGCAATCAGGAAGGATGCCTCTTCCCATCTTTAAAGATGGCGCCGTTACTAAGGGAGCCTTGGCTGTCGGCCAAACTCTCCGGCTAGGCGGTTTTCTCATGACCGCCTGTTCGGCCGTTGCGCCGACGGTGACCTCTCGGGCCATCAAAAGCAATCTTCACGTCAGCTCGGAACTCGTCGAGCAGTTAGATCCAATGGAGCTCTCTTCCATAAACGAGCTCTTGGATCGCATCGCCGCCTTGGGGGTCACTACGGATTATGACCAGGTTGGGCTTAAACCCGATCTAAGAGAAATTAATTCTCCCCAAGTCACCCATCATGTTGCCGTGGTAGAGGCACAGTGTGGCAACTCTTCATCTATCTTAAGGACTAGCTACGTCCGGATTCCCGGTCCCTCCAAGCCGGATACCCACGGAGGGGAGGATGTAACTCAAGACATGAACTTAGAATCAGGCAACGGGCTAGATTCACTGGACAACATCCAAGAATCCAAACTTCAGAGTTTGGAAACTCCTTGGCCTCTGAGTCTGAGATTGGGTGAAGTTCCGGATTTAATTCCACCCACCCACCCGAACATAAGCGATCTATCCCAAATCAGGCAAAAGCCCGAAGAAACAGTACATCATTACTGGGCAAGGTTCCTCCTGGTCATGAACAGGATAAAGGACTGTCGCGAGGAAGACGCAATCTCAATCTTCTGCAATAATTGCACGGACAAGGGAATCCTCAACGCCACAGGTCGTCGTGATCTTACACGCTTTGCTGACTTGGTGACCATAGTACAAAAGTACTGTGCTATGGAAAGCGTCCGGAAAACCGAAACTAAATTTTGGGACAATCCGGCCCTGAATAGAAACCTCGTCCGAAATAAAAGGGTGCATTATCATCAGACACCCGGGTTAAAAACCAAAAAACCAAAACCCTCTACAGGGCATGGAACCGTACTGGAGGGATGGCTTAATGGACCCTGTAAAATTCATAGTACAGAGGACGCCACACCAACTCATAGCCTTAGAGCATGTTGGATACTCCGGCAGGTGGCCAAAAGGGGCGAAGATCTCCTAATCCCGGAGGCCCCAGAAAGCCACCTCAGGGACTCCAGTACAGTCTTAACAGTCTTCGAGACTTTCGCATCAAATAATATGCGAAAAAGAACACTCCGCAGCCTCGCCGAATTCTATCAAGTAGCAACAATAAACCCATGGAGTGACATGGCTATCACTTTTAATGCCAGTGATGAACCTAAATTCCGAACAGCTCGAGCACCAGCCGCATTGGTACTCAGTCCTATAGTGGACGGATTTCACCTCACCAAGGTACTCATGGACGGAGGCAGCGGATTGAACCTCATTTATGAGGAAACCCTTCAAAAAATGGAAATAGACTGGAACCGCATTGAGCGAAGCAGCACAACCTTTAGAGGAATAATCCCCAGTCGGGAAGCGCGCTGTACAGGAAAAATCACACTAGATGTGGTGTTCGGCACGCCGGATAATTATAGGTCCGAAGAGGTCACTTTCCAAGTGGCCTCGTTCAGTAGCGGACACCACGCTCTGCTGGGGCGGGAAGCGTTTACAATCTTCCAAGCAATACCCCATTACGGGTACATGAAGCTCAAGATGCCCGGGCCGAACGGAATCATCACTCTCGCTAGTGATCCAGACATAGCACTCCGGCCGAAAACAAGACAGCCGCATTGGCCCTTGAGGCACTGTCCGAAGCCCTAGCGGCTGAGGAACTAACTACGCTGCGCTCCATGGTAAACAGGGACGATGTGATACTCGACAAAAGAGCCAAGTCCACCTCCTTTAAACCAGCAGATGAAATAGTTAAATTCCAGGTCCATCCAATGGACCCCAATAAAACAGCTTCCATCGGGGCACGATTAAACCTCGATGTAGACGCCGCACTGCGAGAATTCCTACGGGAGAACTGGGACATTTTTGCTTGGCACCCTTCAGACATGCCAGGAATCCCACGTAGGCTGGCCAAACACAGCTTAAATATCCTAAAAGGATTCAAACCTGTCAAACAAGCCCTTCGGCGTTTCTCTGAGCCCAAGAGATAGGCAATGGGAGAGGAGCTAGCCAAACTATTGGAGGCCGGATTCATCAGAGATATAAAACATCCGGACTGGCTAGCAAACTTGGTGATGGTACCAAAGAAGGACAAATCCTGGCGCCTGTGCGTTGACTTCAAAGACTTTAACAAGGCTTGCCCAAAGGATCCCTTCCCCCTCCCCCGCATCGATCAAATTATCGACGCCACTGCAGGACATGATTCGTTGTGCTTCCTCGACGCATACTCCGGTTACCATCAAATCAAGATGGCCGAGTCAGACCAAGCCGCAATGACATTCATCACCCCATACGGCCCATTCTGCTTCAACACAATGCCTTTCGGGCTCAAAAACGCCGGCACAACATATCAGCGCATGATTCAGACATGTCTGGCAAACCAGATCGGAAAACAGTAGAGGCATACGTGGATGATGTGGTCGTAAAAACAAGACATGTCGAATCTCTAGTAGATGACTTGAGGCTTACATTTGACAACCTCTTAGCATATGGCATCAAGCTAAGTCCGGAAAAATGCGTTTTCGGCGTTCCAGCCGGTAAGCTCTTGGGCTTCATTGTATCCGGTAGAGGAATCGAAGCAAATCCAGCCAAGATCCGGGCTTTGTCACAATTGGATATCCCAAAGGACCTCAAACAAATACAAAAATTAACCGGATGCGTGGCGGCTCTAAGCCGCTTTATCTCCCGCTTGGGAGAAAAGGCGCTACCCCTCTATCGCCTCCTTTGGCGCACCGAACACTTCGAGTGGACGGATGCCGCCACGACCGAACTCGAGGAAATAAAAGCCATATTGGCAACAAACCCTGTCCTGGCCGCGCCAAACATCGGCGAACCAATGCTATTGTACATTGCAGCAACCAATCAAGTTGTCAGTGCAGTACTCGTCGTCGAGCGGGAAACGGACGGACACAAATTCCCCCTTCAAAAGCCGGTTTACTATGTGTCCACTGTCCTCACCCCATGCAAATCATGGTACCCATATTATCAAAAGATTGCATATGCGGTATTCATGGCATCCCGGAAGCTACGACACTACTTTCAAGAGTGTTCAATCATAGTAGCATCGGAAGTACCACTCAACGATATTATAAACAACCGTGACGCAATGGGCCGGATTGCAAAATGGGCCATTGAGCTCCTCCCGTTCGACATAACTTATAGGCCACGGTGAGCTATCAAGTCACAAGTTTTGGCCGACTTCGTCACAGAATGGACAGAGGCCGAACTCCCTAAAGAGTACGGCACATATTCAAACTGGATCATGCACTTCGACGGTTCCAAAATGTTGGCCGGACTAGGGGCCGGCGTCATTTTGACATCCCCCATAGGAGACATAGTTCAATATGTACTCCAAATTATGTACACGGACTCCAACAATGCAGCCGAATATGAGGCCCTTTTACATGGTCTCCGGATGGCAGTATCCATGGGCATTCAACGCCTAGAGGTGCGCGGGGATTCGAACCTCGCGATATCCCAAATAAATGGAGACTTTGATGCCAAGGATCCAAAAATGGCAGCTTACCGCAATGCCGTCCTCAAAATGTCAGCTCGGTTTGAGGGGCTCGAATTTCACCATATAGCCCGAGAAAACAATCAGGCGGCAGACGTCCTGGCACACATCGGTGCAAAACGCGATGCGGTCCCCCCCAACATCTTCCTGGAAAGGCTGTTCAAGCCATCCGTAGTATGGGAAGGGGAACATGGCAATATTAGCCCGGACCCAACCGCACTGTCCGACGCCGAACAATCTGACATAATCGGAGGCTCTGCCAATGAAATCACAACCTCAGCCCACGTACTAATGGCCGTTATCGCCCCGTGGACAGAACCATTCCTAGCCTACCTTACTAGGCAGGAACTCCCAGAGGACCAAAACGAGGCACGCTGTATAGTGCGGCGATCTAAAGCCTATAAAGTCCATGAGGGAGAACTTTATAAGAAAAGCACTACCGGAGTCCTTCAAAGGTGTATCTCCGAAGAGGAAGGGCGGAACTTGCTGGCTGAAATTCATGCCGGACTCGGTGGCCATCACGCCGCAGCCCGGTCCCTTGTAAGCAAGGCTTTTCGTACAGGCTTTTATTGGCCAACGGCCCGGGCAGATGCTCAGGACTTGGTCCAAAAATGCATCGGTTGCCAGCTTTTTGCAAACCAAAGCCATATGCCACCCACCGCCCTCCAAACTATCCCCATCACTTGGCCTTTCGCGGTCTGGGGGCTTGACATGGTGGGACCCCTTAAAGGCAGAACCCACAAGAAAAAATACTTATTGGTCATGGTGGATAAGTTCACCAAATGGATAGAAGCCAAGCCTGTTAAGACGGCCGAATCCGGACCTGTGATAGACTTTATATCCGGGGTCGTACACCGTTATGGCGTCCCCCACAGCATCATCACCGATAATGGCACGAACTTTACGGCCGATGAGGTAAAACTCTGGTGCAAAAACATGGGCATCAAGCTCAATTATGCTTCCATCTATCACCCACAAACTAACGGTCAGGTGGAACGTGCAAATGGTCTCATCATGAGCGGCATCAAACCCAGATTAGTGCGGTCCCTCAAGGAATCTAACACACACTGGGTAGAGGAGCTCGACTCCGTACTCTGGGGGCTGCGGACCACGCCGAATCGAACCACCGGATACACACCATTTTTTATGGTGTACGGCGCAGAGGCGGTCTTGCCCTGCGACATAATTCATGACTCACCTCGAGTGTGCATGTACGAAGAAAGGGAAGCCGAGCTCAATCGGCAGGACAGTTTGGACGCCTTAGAGGAGGAGCGCGACGTGGCAAAAGCCCGTTCCGCATTCTATCAACAGCAGGCTCGAAGATATCAAAGCAGAGAAGTGCGGGCCAAAAACTACAACGTTGGCGAATTAGTTATACGCCTGCCGGACAAGAAAAAGGACAAGCTGAAGCCCAAGTGGGAAGGTCCCTTCATAATCGACCAAGTCCTGACTGGTGGAGCATACCGCCTGCGAGATGCGTCGGATAACCGACTCGAGCCGAACCCATGGAATGCAGCCCGTCTCCGAAGATTCTATGCCTAGCGCCGGACTCTGTGTTTGTCTCCTTCCTCTGTCCATTTTTTACATTTTCTGTCTTACATTTCTCTCCTTCCCCTCTTTTCTTTTATAGCCCTTAAAGGCTCCTCAAGTGACGTGCTACTTGTGCTCACTAAACCTGGGGGCTTCTTTAACAGAAGCTTATTTACTCGGGCTTCACACCCACCACATGTGTCAAACTTCCGCATGTACCTTTTCTTCACCATTATATGCATCGATATGACTTAAGTTTTGGCCAAGCTGGGTTGCCTGGCTCCTGTGCTTACCCCTACGTTCCCGATTGTTCGACTAGGTGGTAAAGGGAGCACCTCTGCGATTGTTACTGCCGGATCAGCCGGATGTGTACCTCAGACTGGGTGAAGCTGAAAGCTAGCGTTCTTAAGGGAATATTCGGTCGGTGAACTAAAAGATGACCTTTTTTACCTATTTATATATATGCCCCCAGATGATTTTCCTGTGTTTGCAGTCCGGACATGCACTTTAGGGTATGCCTCCCAGAGAAAGGAACCCCTAACGGAACTATTCTCTCTGGAAGATGTTTCTTACTAACCATGTAATATAACATAACTAGTTGGGCACTTGTCTGATAAAGCACTAATGACCCCTACGCCTGGTCTCCATGCATACCCCGGTTCTTACATAACCGGTAGGGTATTCGGACACACTCCGGACCGTTAGGTCCTGAGGTTGAAGCGAAAAGGTCGGCAACGACAAACGATCTACAATCAGGCTAGAAGGCATTACACATGTTAATTAAAAATTACATAGTCACTCTGACTGATTGTATTCCTCTTCAATACCATCTAACAGACTGTCTAACTTACAGTCCTGCTGGGAATACTTTGCGGCCAATTCTACCTGGCCGTACACTAAGCTTACAGGGATCTCCTTCCCGTCAGGCCCCACAGGTCCGACCTCGGCCATGTGGTTTGGGTCAGACTTCGTGTACCGCTTCTTCACCATGGCCCAGGCCTCCCTAGCGCCTTGTCGGCAGGCCGATATCTTCCACAACCGGAAGCGCCGCCGAGCTCCCTTAAGCTTCTCCGAAAGCTCTCCAAGGCCCTCGGGCATGGAGTGGGAAGGCCATAAGGCTTGGGCAACGCCTCGCATCGCCTGCCGAACTCGCTCGTGCAGTTGCGAGAGGTCGGGAAGAAGGTCACCCGTAGATCTGGGCATCTCCTCTGCAGGACGACCCGTTAGCATACCTACAGACATTACTCTGTTAGTCGACTTCCTCGCCGAACTCTTTTCTTTCAAAGATTCGCTTAAGCACTTACTAAATATGCCGCGTCGAAGCCGCTGATTCTCCTTAGTGGAGTCCGACAGCTGGCCATGAACATCTTTAAGTTCAACGTCCAGCTTGGTGTTGGCGTCCTGAAGATCATTCTTCTCCCGCCTCACCCTTGTCAGCATACTCTCACCGGCCTTTAGCCAGCGTAATAGTTGTTGCCTCTCCGGATCCAGTCCGGCGCCATCTGCAATATGATTTGTCATATTTACACCCACGCCGCACTTCGCAAGATACTAATATTTCGAAGTGTATCTTACCAGAGGGGGTCTCTTTGGGCTCCCCTGCCGCGGCTAGTGCGGCCTCCAGTTGGGCTTTGCACTCTTCCAGCTCCTGGGACAGTACGGTATTCTTCTCTGTAAGAACCTGCATAACAAATGATCCTTAAATCAGTTACTCTAACTGTTTCAAGTCTCGGGGGCTACTGGTATATATATATAATTACCAAAATTTTCTTACCCGTATGTCTTTTACATATTGCTCCGTGGCTCTGGCTAGACCATTTTGAGCGGCGCGGAGGTACGCATCTCCCAAATTAAAGGCATCTAATGCCTCTTGGGAGAAACAAGCGTCGCGAAGAATTGTCCGGCGACGCCTGTGGTTCATGGCACTCTCCACCTCAGAGTTGGTGGCAGACAACCTGTCCACATCCTCCATCGGAGGAGCGTCCGGTGCGCGCCTGGTGTTCGCCTCCGCCTCCGGACCAGGCTTTGGAGCCTGGCTGGCGGAGGCGCGGTTGGCAGCCTCTCCGGGTATAGTCCGGCGAGGTCTCTTTGTCCTGAAGAGAGCACGAGTGTTAATATGCCTCGCAGGTCTAACACCTGGGATAAGGGGGCGCGTCATACCTTTGTGCTGACGCCTCGGTCCGGACTGCACCTCTTTTCTGCCCACGGGGCCCTGCGGCCCCTCGTGGGCTTGCCGCCGCAGGTTCGGCCTCCCGTCTCAAAAACCTCCCCTGCAAAGCTCGGTTGTAATCAGAAAACTGCAAACACGAGAGGGCGGACACCTATTCGGGGTACTGGGACTTCGATCTCAGTTACCTGGGAGGCCGGGATCAGCCCTGGGTAATCGGCCGTAATGGCCACCAAGGCGTTGTCCTTGCTCAATTGATGGAACACTCCATCAATCAGATCCACAGATATGTCCGGATCCTCTTGAGAGGCCGGGTTGAGGGACCTTCCTGGGTCCTCGGGTTGTGGAGGAGGGCTGTTTATTTCCTTAATAGCCCGGCGCAGTTCCTGCGTTGAAGTCGTTAGACTAAATATTTAACAATGGGAATACAAAACGGATGGGCAAGTAAATGCGGCCGCTTACCCAGCTTGGTGGATTATGCATAGAGAATCCACCCTGCGGGTTGACACGGAGAAATTCCTCCTCTTCTCCCTTATACAAAGTGGACAAGATCTTTAGTAGAGCGGCAGCCGAATCCGGCCCCTTACGGCCGTAGCGGGTGGCGTCGTCCTCCCCGTTGAAGTCCCACATGGGGTGGCTTCTATACTGAAGTGGTTGCACCCCCCGCATAATGCATTCGGCCATAACCCCGATCATGGTCAGTCCGGAATGGGCTAACAATCTTATTCGGCCCATCAGGTAAATGATGTCCCTGTCACTTTCCCCCTGAGGGCTCCGTGGATGCCAGCTCAGGCGCTTCTTTAAAGGAGCACTATTGAACTCAGGGAGGCCGATCCGAACAGGATTCGGCAGCGGGACGTCCTCTATATAAAACCATGCCGAAGGCCAGTCTTCGGACGCCTTCTTTGGGGTTCCGGATAGATATCCGGTCCCGGCGATGCGCCACACTTCGGCTCCGCCCACTTGATACATTGACCCCTCCTTAGAGCGGGGCACCAGGCAGAATAACCTCTTCCACAGCGCGAAATGAGCCTCAACACCCAAGAATAGCTCGCAAAGGGCGACGAAGCCCGCGATATGCAATATAGAGCCGGGCGTGAGATTGTGCAGCTGGAGGCCGTAGAACTCCAGAAGCCCACGGAGAAATGGATGAATTGGAAATCCAAGTCCTCTTATTAGATATGGGACGAGGCACACCCGCTCTCCTTTGGAGGGATTGGGCGTGATCTCTGCTTGCTCTCCACCACTATAGGTGGCGAGTCCGGCTCAGATCGGGACCATGTAGGCCTGAGGGAGAAATCCCTTGGCCTAAAGCGACACTAGCTCGCTATGCGGGATGGAGCACCTCTCCCAGTCTCCAGGTTTAGGACTGGAAGGGCAAGAGGAGGAGCTGTGACGACTGGCCATGTTGGAATGGACCTTTACTGGAGGCGCTCTGATGATTACTCGCGGGAGGAGAAGGTGTGGTTTGGATCTGAATCCCCATCCCATTAAATAGGCGGCTCGTTTATGCGGCTAGGGGTGTGAATGTAAAAACACCCCGACTTTTCGCATTCGTTTGACACGTGGAAGATGGCCATTATTGGGCGTGGAAGCCAAGGTGCGCTACATTATGAAAATCGGACGTTATTCAGCAGGTACACGAAATTTGGAGAAGAACCCGCCTTGCAATGCCGAAGACAATCTGTGCGCCGGACTCGTCGTCATTGAAGCCTGGTTTGGGGGCTACTGAGGGAGTCCTGGATTAGGGGGTGTCCGGGTAGCCGGTCTATACCTTTAGCCGGACTCCAGGACTATGAAGATACAAGATTGAAGACTTCGTCCCGTGTCCGGATGGGACTTTCCTTGGCATGGAAGGCAAGCTTGGCAATGCGGATATTCAAGATCTCCTACCATTGTAACCGACTTTGTATAACCCTAAACCTCTCCAGTGTCTATATAAACCGGATGGTTTTAGTCCATAGGACAACTTCATCATACAACAATCATACCATAGGCTAGCTTCTAGGGTTTAGCCTCCTTGATCTCGTGGTAGATCTACTCTTGTACTACCCATATCATCAATATTAATCAAGCAGGACGTAGGGTTTTACCTCCATCAAGAGGGCCCGAACCTGGGTAAAACATCGTGTTCCTTGCCTCTTGTTACCATCCGGCCTAGACGCATAGTTCGGGACCCCCTACCCGAGATCCGCCGGTTTTGACACCGACAAAGGGTGCTTTCCAAGATCAGTTGTGGCAGAAGTTGGCATTTTCTTCTCCATTCTTTTATTCCAATGATCGATCTTCCATTCTTTCACCCGGACGCTTTGTGATGTTGCTCTTTTCAATCATCATCTTGAATTGCGAGGATCGTGTTCTTTTCATGCTTATCTTTTCAACCTGAGTGTCGTGTCCTCTTTTCAAGTATCCTCTCATCTTGTCAAGATCACGTTCAATCCCTTCCATTTACAGTCGGAGGATGCCCAAATTATATCATTCTTGTTCCTTCTCTATCTTGTTTTAACCGGAGTGTTGTGTCTATCATTCCTCTTTTAACCGGAGTCTCATCCAAGTGCTTTCATTTTGCCAAGCTCATATTCTTTACCTTCCATGTCCAACCGGAGTGTTGTCGTAATTGATACTTATCGTTCCTTGTACATCTCGTCTCAGTAGACAACCTGCCAAGTTTCATTGCATTCGGAGTCCGTTTGATGCCCCAACGGATAACTATAGCGGCAATAGTAGCCGGTCTATCGTCGGGCATTTTTGGTCTCCGGAAACAGTCGCCGGGCCTCTCTCTCTCCTCTCCTCTCAGCCTAACCCTCCTACACAGCCCACAAACCCCACCTAGTTCCCCCCTCCGTCCGGTGTCGTTCGACTGCGATCGGAGGGTCCAGAAACGGAGCAAAACCCCTAACCCTAGCCCCCTTTCTATATATAGACGCCTCCCTGCCATTTTTGGCCTCCTACCTACCCTCCTCAATTTCCGCGCCACCCCAATCATCAGTCGTCGCCGCCTTCCTTGTTTTCAGCGCCGGCACGCTCCCCCACCGCCACTTGTCGCCGCCAGCACCACCCAGCGCCGCCGCCACGTCAGCAGCATCGCCGCACGCAGCCAACCACACCCCGCCACTTGTCCTCCTCGCGCCCCACTTCGCCGCGGCCCTCAGAGCCCATCTGAGGCTCGCCCGAGCCCATCCAGGGCCCGAGCGCCACCCGCTCCCCGCTGTGCCTCCCGATCCACCAACCTCCCGCTTCCCCAACCCCGTCGTCAAGCGCCGCCCGCCGGCGACCAGGCCGCCGGCCACCTCGACGCCCAGTTTGCTGGACCTTCCTCTCAGGTCATGTCGTCGCCTCGCCGTGCTCCTCTTCTCCCTCTCCTCTCGATATCTCTCACCCTGAGCTCTCTCTCTCCCGCAGGAGCTCACCGCTGAAGTTTGCCGGAGCTCGCGACCCCGCCGTCCTTTCGCTCGGATCCATGTCGTCATGGACTCCCTCGACACCGTCCTTGTCTAACCCCGACCGGATCCGGTGCCCAGGGGCCGAATCCATCCGTCCACGACCTCGTCTCCGGCCGTCCCGCGCCCCTGGACCTCGCCGGAGCTGTGCTAGGCCGCCGCTGTCGTCCTGCTTTGGGGAGGAGCATGAACCGCTCGCTCCTCTGCTTCGTTGACCGTGGCCACCTCCCCATGGGCCGATTCCCAGTGCAGGGCCCAGCCTGTGCCAAGCCAGCCTGCTGCAGCCGCTCCATTGAACCGGCCCACGAAGCCCATGGTGAACTGCCTCTGAGGGAGTCCTGGATTAGGGGGTCTCCGAACAGCCGGACTATATCCTTTGGCCGGACTGTTGGACTATGAAGATACAAGATTGAAGACTTCGTCCCGTGTCCGGATGGGACTTTCCTTGGCGTAGAAGGCAAGCTTGGCAATACGGATATGTAGATCTCCTCCCTTGTAACCGATTCTGTGTAACCCTAGCCCCCTCCGATGTCTATATAAACCGAAGGGTTTAGTCCGTAGGACAAGAGACAATCATACCATAGGCTAGCCTCTAGGGTTTAGCCTCTCTGATCTCGTGGTAGATCAACTCTTGTAATACTCATATCATCAAGAACAATCAAGCAGGACATAGGGTATTACCTCCATCAAGAGGGCCCGAACCTGGGTAAACATCGTGTCCCCTGCCTCATGCTACCATCCGCCTTAGACGCACAGTTCGGGACCCCCTACCCGAGATCTGCCGGATTTGACACCGACATTGGTGCTTTCATTGAGAGTTCCACTGTGTCATCACTGTAAGGATCGATGGCTCCTTCAATCATCGGTAACGATGCGGTCCAGGGTGAGGTTTTCCTCCCCGGACAGATCTTCGTATTCGGCGGCTTCGCACTGCGGGCCAATTCGCTTGGCCACCTAGAGCAGATCGAGAGCTACACCCCTGGCCAACAGGTCAGGTTCGGAAACTTAAACTACACTGCCGACATCCACGGAGACTTAATCTTCGACGGATTCGAGCCCATGTCAGGTGCGCTGCACAGTCACGATGAGCATGACATAACTCTGCTATCGGACAATATTCGGGAGATCGCATATGCAACTACTCCGGCCATCAGTCCGGAGCAAATCTCTCCATCCGAGAGTGGAGGGATAGACCCCGCCATGGAGGCCACACTCTCAGTGGCGATAGAGCCGGATACTGACTTCACCCCTTACGAGAGTCGTGTAGCCGAACCACTGGATTTATCTCCAGCCACAGACTCCGAGCCGCTTGCATCCGTGCCCATCGAATCCGACTGGGCGCCGATCATGGAGTTCACCTCCGCGGATATCTTTCAGCACTCGCCTTTCGGTGATGTGCTAAATTCATTAAGGTCTCTCTCCTTGTCAGGAGAACCTTGGCCGAACTATGTCCGGCTAGAATGGGATGCGGACGACGAAGAAATTTGCTGCCCACCCACCACCCACTTAGTAGCCACTATCGATGGTTTAACCGACATGCTCGACTTCGACTCCGAAGACATCGACGGTATGGACGACGATGCAGGAGACGAACAGGAACCACCGCCCACAGGGCGCTAGACCGCCACCTCATCATATGATATATACATGGTGGACACCCCCAAAGAAGGCAATGGCGACGAGACAACGGAGGATGACCCCTCCAAGAAGCAACCCAAGCACCGACGTTAGCGGCGCCGCTCTAAGTCTCGCCACAGCAAAAGTAGTGATACCGGCACAGGAGATAATAATACTCCAGATAGTGCCGAAGACAACCACAATTCCCTCCAGCTTGATGTAGAGCGGGAGGATGAACAAGCTAGCCCTCCAGAGCAGGAGGAAGATGGAGAACCGGAGGAGGACAATTACATGCCTCTCTCCGAAGACGAGGTGAGCCATGGCGACGAAGAATTTATCGTGCCTGAGGATCCCGTCGAGCAGGAGTGCTTCAAACGCCGGCTTATGGCCACAGCAAATAGCCTGAAGAAAAAGCAACAACAGCTTCAAGCTGATCAAGACTTGCTAGCAGACAGATGGACCGAAGTCCTTGCGGACGAGGAATTCGAACTCGAGTGCCCCTCCAAGAGTTACCCAAAACGCAGGTTGCTACCTCACCTCGAGGAGGAAGCATTGAAACCTCCATCACCAGTGTACGATGCGGCTGACCGGCCACCGCGTGGCTGAGCCAAAAAGGCGTTTCAGCCCGAAGTTCAGCCCACACACCATCGCCACTCAATCAAAAATACCAAGGCCAGGGGCAACACACAGGACCTGCGAGACGTATTGGACAGCGGGGCAAAACATGCAAGGTCAATATACAGGTCACGGGGGCACGCGCCAACGCGGGACGATGACCGTCGTGCCGGATACACTAAAGGTAAATCCGGCCGGGCCGAATACAGTAGACAAGACTCATATGAACTGTGTCGTGATATAGCCCGGCACAGAGGCGCCGCACACCCCCTATGCTTCACTGATGAAGTTATGGATCACGAATTCCTGAAGGGTTTTAAACCCGTAAATATCGAATCGTATGATGGTACAACAGATCCCGCTGTATGGGTTGAGGATTTCCTCCTTCACATCCACATGGCTCGCGGTGACGATCTACATGCCATCAAGTACCTCCCACTAAAACTCAAAGGACCAGCTCGGCATTGGCTAAATAGCTTGCCAGTAGACTCCGTCGGCAGTTGGGAGGATTTGGAAGACGCACTCCTTGACAACTTCTAGGGCACTTACGTGCGACCACCGGATGCTGATGACTTGAGCCATATAACTCAGCAGCCAGGGGAATCGGCCAGGCAATTCTGGACACGGTTCTTAACTAAGAAAAACCAAATTGTCAACTGTTCGGATGCAGAGGCCTTAGCGGCATTCAAGCATAACATCCGTGACGAGTGACTGGCCCGGCACCTCGGCCAGGAGAAGCCGAAGTCTATGGCAGCCCTCACGACACTCATGACCCGCTTTTGCGCGGGCGAGGATAGCTGGCTGGCTCGCAGCAACAACACATCCAGGAATCCAGGCACTCCAGATACCAAAGATGCCAACGGCAAACCATGACGCAACAAACACAAGCGCCGCAAATATGGTGATAAAACCAAAAATAAGGCAGTTAATGTCGGGCTTAGGGTCTCAAAGTCCGGTCAGCGGAAAGGGCCGCCCAAAAATACAAATCCAGGTCCATCCAGTCTGGACCGCATACTCGCTCGTCAATGCCAAATTCATGGCACCCCAGAAACGCCAGCCACCCATACCAACAGAGAATGCTGGGTTTTCAAACAAGCCGGCAAGGCAGGCGCCAAAAATGAAGAGGGGTTTCAAAGCGACGATAGCGACAAAGAGCCCAAATCGCCGAACACAGGAGGGCAAAAGAAATCCCCCCCCCCATACTCAATCGGTAAACATGGTAAATACCACCCAAATTGCCCACTTGCACCAGATATGCACCCTCAGGGACGGCGGCCCAACGGAACTCGCCGTCCCACAATATAAGCTAGGGTCGGTCACCTTCAACCGCACGGATCGTCCGGTTAACGCCAATCGGGGCAATCCAGCCGCACTAATCCTCGACCCAATAGTAGGCGGGTTCCACCTCACTCGAGTCCTTATGGACGGAGGTAGAAGTTTAAATCTGCTGCATCAGATACAATGCGCAAGATGGGCATCGATCATTCAGCGACCAAGTCCACTAAAGCCACTTTTAGAGGCATCATACCAGGTATGGAGGTCAGCTGTACAGGCTCCATTGCCCTCGAGGTAATCTTCGGATCACCGGAAAATTACCGTATCGAAGAGTTAATCTTCGAAATCGCCCCTTTCCGCAGTGACTATCAAGCACTGCTCGGGCGAACCGCGTTCGCTCGATTCAACGCGGTGCCACATTATGCCTACTGTAAGCTCAAAATGCCCGGTCCACGCAGCGTCATCACAGTCCATGGCAAGGACGAACCTTCCTTCGGCACCAACAAATACATCCCTGCCTTAGCAGCAGGAACACCGAGCAGCACCTTGCAGCCAAACCTCGAGTCGACACCTAGGCTCCCGGACACCGTCAAGGGGCTCCGAACTACTTTGCGGGAGAGTACCCCGGCTCGTCCAGAGCTCAACTAAACACTCCGGCGAAGGCCATGACAGGCCACACTCAGCGGTTCAACCGCCCTCCAGCACACAAACATTTCTTATATTTCCTTTGTAGGTTCACCTTCGCACTGACCAGGACGGACTCCACAGAGGCAGCTCGAACGCGTCAGGGGATTCCTTAGACATTCCCCGTAGCGAACGTCGGGCTACAATACGGATCCGCACTCAACCTCTTCCCCCTAGTCACAGTAGGTTCTGCTATCACAACCTTTTTTCACATTACTTGTACCCATACGCATAGACGTATTATTCAAATACAACATGTGGATTCATATGACGTTTACCTGCTGATTATTTCTTATCGAAATCATTTCATCAAATGGCATCCGTACACGGCGATATGCCTTAAATACGCAAGGGGCTTTGTTTTCCCCGTAACATGGCAATAAAATTCCGAACACCTTCATGGAAGTTCGGCACCCCGAACTTATAGCATTATATGCATCAGCTCCGAATCATGTCTTGGGTCAATAGTTGGGTTTGCCCGGCTCCCCGTAACATGGCAATAAATGCGCGCAACGTTTGTGCATACCTTGTTTATCCCTCAACTGCATTTTTAATTGGCCAATTTCTTCCATGGCCCGCTCCAGACTTTGATTCAGTCCGAAGATCTCCGCAGTGCGAGAGGCAGCAGCCGCTGCAGGTACCTGCTTGGAACAGAAGAGAAATCAATATTACTCAATGAGTCTTCCTGGGATCTTCAATGCGATCCCCTGTCCGGTTCCTTCTTTCATCGAACAGGGTATCAGGGGCTACTATCTATACTATGTCACTCTTCGGCAAACTCATAAAACATACCTCAAAGCCTCTTATAAGGATGATACAGGCTTCGTTCAGTCCACTCTCGGTTGACTGAATTTTCTCAATCACCGCACCCATAAGGGCACGGTGTTCGTCAACAATGGAGGCGTCTCGTAACGCCGCCAGCAAAGCATCGGACACCTCTGGATGGACAGAGGTCGCCGGCGGAACAGGCACGCCCCCTCCAGCTGAAGGAGGCTGCCTTCTCAATTCTGGAGCCGTATAAACCTCTAGAATCACATCCGGTGAGGAACCGAACTCAGGGTCGCCCCCGCCGTCAGACCCTGTGGGAATCTTTTCCCCCACGTGTCCGACCCCTATGGTTTGACCTCCAGGTGCCGCCTTCACAGTTTCTTCCTTTCCTCCTTGGCCGGGGTCCTTCTGGGACGAAGCCTCGGTGTTATGCACCTGTTTGGAGGAAGGGGCCTTTTGGGGCGTCCCACTCTCCATAGCATTCGAGCTCAGCAGGTCCTCTGATGAGGATTGTTTGGTACGGGACCTCACCGGACTACCAAAAAATTTGGCTTAAGGTTAAAATACTAAGCCACGGTGAGTCCGGACGCTTAAACGTACTCGAATTTTATATACTTACGAGTTAACCAGGGGCTGGGCCCTGGGATCCCATGCCAGGCCGCTGTCGGTGGCGGCAGTGGACTCCTCCGGAAGAGAAGCCCTTCCCCTTTTGGGCAGTTCTGCCTCTAAGGGTGTAGAGCCCGTCCTCTTCCTCCTTCCCCCCGCAGGGGATTCATCTTCCTCCTCCTTTTTATCCTCTTCAGAGGCGGAGTGGGCATCAGAGCCTTCGGGTATTGTGTCCGAAGTGCTGCGACGATGAAGGCTGCCCCGGGTCTTTTTGGCCTCCTTTTCGGCCATCTTCTTCGGCACCTTGTAGGGCACCGGGACCAGAATCTTCGCCAGAAGTGGAATGGTCGGGTCTTCGGGCAATGGGGCCGGACAATGGATCCGCTCCGCCTTCTTCGTCCAGCTCTGGGGGAGTTGAATAAACATGCGTTAAGCGCTTCCTTTGGGTCATGCGAGTAAAGTTTAATAAACTCACTGAACTTGCATGACGGGACAGTTGGTACCCGCGATCTTCGGCGGAGTCCGGCCATGATTCGCCGGACTTGAAAAGCACCTTCCAAATGTCCTCGTGCATGGAGCCAAAGAACCTTCGCAAAGTTTGGTGCCTGGCCGGATCGAAATCCCATAGATTGCAAGTCCGGTGTTGACATGGCAGTATACGACGGACTAACATCACCTGGACTACGTTGATAAGTTCAATGTTCTTATCTCCCATATCTTTAACACGCGTCTGAAGCACCGACAGTTTGTCGGACAAGGACCAGTCCAGGCCTTTCTTGACCCAGGATGTAAGCCGCAGAGGGGCGCCGGAGTGAAACTCAGAAGAGGCGGCCCATTCCTTGTCGCACGGCTCAGTGAAGTAAAACCACTGCTGTTGCCACTCCTTGACAGAATCATTAAAGGTTCCCGTTGGCCACACGACGTTGGGCATCTTGCTCACCATAGCGCCCCCGCACTCGGCATGCTCGCCGCCCACCACCTTGGGCTTCACATTAAAAACCTTCAGCCATAAACCGAAGTGCGGCGAAATACGGAGAAAAGCCTCGCACACGACAATGAATGTTGATATGTTGAGGAAGGAGTTAGGGGACAGATCATGAAGATCGATCCCATAATAATACATGAGGCCACGGACGAACTGGTGAGAGGAAAACCTAGCCCGCGGACAAAATGAGGGAGGAATACAACCCTCTCATGGGGTTCCGGAGTAGGGACGATCTGTCCCGCCGTCGGGAGATGGTGGTTGATTTTCTTGACCAGATACTCGGCTTCCCGAAGCTTTTTGATATCCTTCTCTCGGACGGTAGAGGCCATCCATTTGCCTCCCGCTCCGGATCCAGACATCTTTGGAAGACCTTTTGTGGGTAGAGAAGGTGAACGCCATGGCGCTGGAGCCTGAGCAGAGTGGAATGAATTGGGAAGAAGGCGTGGGCGAAAAGAATGAATCCTAATCCCTTTATAAGGGGGGAAGAGGCGATGCACCCCCCACTCGCCTGATAAAACCTCTTATTCCCCAAGCGTCGTAATCGATGGCGCGGTTGAGTTATCCGCATCCGTATTGATGAGAATCCCGTGATAAGGGGACATGATCTTTGCTTTGACAAGACGTGCTAAGAAAACCACCTCGCGATGTGCGCAGTGGCTTGTTGGGAAAAACGGTTCGAATAATGACCGAGCCATGACATGATGTCAAGCTGTCAAACGTATCAGCAGATTGGATTTGTGGAAATATTATTCTCTCTATGATGGTATGTGGAACTTGTTTTGCAGAGCCAGACACTATCCTTGTGTTCAAAATATTTTATGGAGTATTCGGAGGAGGAACCCGCCTTGCAATGCCGAAGACGATACTGCGTGCCGGACTCATCGTCATTGAAGCCTGGTTCAGGGGCTACTGAGGGAGTCCTGGATTAGGGGGTCTCCGGACAGCCGGACTATATCCTTTGGCCGGACTGTTGGACTATGAAGATACAAGATTGAATACTTCGTCCTGTGTTCGGATGGGACTTTCCTTGGCGTATAAGGCAAGCTTGGCAATACGGATATGTAGATCTCCTCCCTTGTAACCGACTCTGTGTAACCCTAGCCCCCTCCGGTGTCTATATAAACCGGAGGGTTTAGTCCGTTGGACAAGAGACAATCATACCATAGGCTAGCCTCTAGGGTTTAGCCTCTCTTATCTCGTGGTAGATCAACTCTTGTAATACTCATATCATCAAGAACAATCAAGCAGGACGTAGTGTATTACCTCCATCAAGAGGGCCCGAACCTGGGTAAACATCGTGTCCCCTGCCTCATGTTACCATCCGCCTTAGATGCACAGTTCGGGACCCCCTACCCGAGATCCGCCGGTTTTGACACCGACAGCCGCCCAGACCCTATGCACTGTTGGGCTGCCAGTTTCGGCCCGATCAGTGTTTTTTTCCTTTGGACGCATTTAATCTTTTATCCCAGGTTTTATAGATTTGCAGAAAAACCCCTAAGCTCCATGCATTTAATAACTTCACAACCGTGCATCGGATTAAAAAAAAACTTTATATGAAAAATGCTTAGATTTTTGTGTAGATTCATATTATGCAACTTTCATCTATGTTTAAAATGTTTAAGATGTTGTTTGTCTAAATTTGCCATATTGCCATGCTAAAATGATTTAATACATAACTAAACAACCGTAGCTCCAAACTTTTAAACTTTATATGTAAATGGGGTAGAAAAATGCCTAGTTTAACATGGTGCACTCATATTGCATGGTTAACAACTCTAAAATATGCTTTAGGACAGAACAATACCAAATCCATAAATATGCACATGAGGATTTTCCGGACTTGTTGTTTGTTGTTCCGGCCTCATTTAAAATTGCGTAGTTAAGTAGTTTTATTATGCTTCACCTCTTGCCATGATTAACAACATTTAATATTGTTGGGTACCTAAACGAGAGAGAACTAAATAAGTTGTGTGGTGTTTCGTCAATATGCAACTCGTTGCATATTGAGCTCCACTTAACTTGTAGTTTTGCTTGTGCACTTTGCCATGCCATGCCTCATTAAACCGGACATGCATCATACTTAATTATGCATCATGCCATGATTATGTGATGGTTGTTTACTATGTTGTTTGCTTCTTTCCGGTGTTGCTTCTTCGGGTTAGTTCCGATAACGTCGCGTTTGTGAGGATCCGTTTGACTTCGTTCGTTTGTCTTCTTCATGGACTCGTTCTTCTTCCTTGCAGGATCTCACGCAAGATGACCATACCCTCGAAATCACTTCTATCTTTGCTTGCTAGTTGTTCGCTCTATTGCTATGCCGCGATACCTACCACTTGCTATATCATGCCTCCCATATTGCCATGTCAAGCCTCTAACCCTCCTTTCCTAGCAAACGTTGTTTGGCTATGTTACCGCTTTGCTCAGCCCCTCTTATAGCGTTGCTAGTTGCAGGTGAAGATGAAGTTTGTTCCATGTTTGGAACATGGATATGGTGGGATATCATTATTATATCTTATTTACTTTAATGCATCTATATACTTGGTAAAGGGTGGAAGGCTCGGCCTTATGCCTGGTGTTTTGTTCCACTCTTGCCGCCCTAGTTTCCGTCATACCGGTGTTATGTTCCTTGATTTTGCATTCCTTACACAGTTGGGTGTTATGGGGACCCCTTGACAGTTCGCTTTGAATAAAACTCCTCCAGCAAGACCCAACCTTGGTTTTACCATTTGCCTCACCACCACCTACCCTTCCCTCGGGTCGGCCAACCCGAGGGTCATCTTTATTTAACCCCCCCCCCCCCCCCCCCCCCCCCCCCCCCCCGAGGCCAGTGCTTCTCTAAGTGTTGGTCCGAACCAGATCAACTTGCGGAACCACCTCGGGGAAACTTGAGGGTTGGTTTTAGCTATACGTAGTGTTCATCCGGTGTTGCCCTGAGAATGAGATATGTGCGGCTCCTATCAGGATGTCGGCGCATCAGGCGGTCTTGCTGGTCTTGTTTTACCATTGTAGAAATGTCTTGTAACCGGGATTCAGAGACAGATCGGGTCTTCCCGGGAGAAGGAATATCCTTCGTTGACAGTGAGAGCTTGTGATGGGCTATGTTGGGACACCCCTGCAGGGTTTGAACTTTCGAAAGCCGTGCCCGCGGTTATGTGGTAGATGGGAATTTGTTAATGTCCGGTTGTAGAGAACTTGACACTTAACTTAATTAAAATGAATCAACCACGTGTGTAGCCGTGATAGTCTCTTCTCGGCGGAGTCCGGGAAGTGAACACGGTTCTTGTGTTATGCTTGAACGTAAGTAGTTTCAGGATCACTTCTAGTTCACGACCGTTGCGTTGCTTCTTTTCTCGCTCTTATTTGCGTAAGTTAGCTACCATATATGTTTAGTGCTTGCTGTAGCTCCACCTCACTACCCTTTCCTACCCATAAGCTTAAATAGTCTTGATCTCGCGGGTGTGAGATTGCTGAGTCCTCGTGACTCATAGATACTTCCAAACAGTTGCAGGTGCCGATGAAACCCGTGCAGGTGACGCAACCGTGCTCAAGTGGGAGCCCGATGAAGATCTTGGTCGTTGTTTTGTTTCGTTTCCTTTTGATCAGTAGTGGAGCCCAGTTGGGACGATTGGGGATCTAGCATTTGGGGTTGTCTTCTTTTATTTTGGTTCCGTAGTCGGACCTTTGATTGTACTCTGGATGATGTATGTTTAACTTGTATTTGTGTGAAGTGGCGATTGTAAGCCAAATCTTTATCCCTTTCTTATTCAGTACATGGGATTGTGTGAAGATTATCCCTTTTGCGACAAACCTACCATGCGGCTATGCCTCTAAGTCGTGTCCCGACATGTGGAAGATATAGCCGCATTGTGGGTGTTACAGGTTGTTACTGTAAGGTGGCCAGGTTGATACATTATTTTTTCTATGTTTATGCAATATCTTAGAGGCTTGATGGCAATGCCCCTCAATCAGTTTGCCTCCTACCAATTGGTGTGTGCTCGCATTGTGCCCGTTCAAAGGGAGGAACACATCTCATTTGATTGTTTAAGTATAAGCCAATCTCTTGCGACTGGATTATTATGATCTGATGGTTGTATGGTACTTGAGAAATAACGCTATCTTCACTATTAAGACGCCTGAAACTTGACATAATTCGTAACTTGTAGAGAGACGTTGAGTTTTCTTCTTTTGAAATACGATTTCTTGCATAGCAGTTTCGGTTCACTACTTCTTCCATTGAGCAACGGTAACTTAATCGTTTGCTGTGATGAATCACAAGGGCGGTATATATCATAGTAAGTTGGTTGTTGTAGAAGGCTGATTTCCCTGATTATAAATCCTAAACTGATCATAAACTCTGAGCAAACATATTCATTGTTCATTTTCCTGTAGCATGGTTGTGTGTTGATTAGTCTCGAATATTTTAATGCCATAATTTTGTGTCGTGTCCATTCGAGAGAGACTTGAATCCCTTGTTTGAATATTACAGGAGAGCATGTGTAGAGAGAGAAAAACCTGGAAGTCATGGTTGTTACAGTCTGAGGGAACTTGCTATTCTCAAGGGCCACGTGGAGTCGGTTGTCAAGCTGAAGGGCCTCGACATTAATACCATCCAGCAGCCCGTACATGGTGTGATGATCTGGACTTCCATGATTGCCTTCTTGGCTACAGCTACTTAGGCGAGTCCCTGATCTCTCTTTCCTCCCGTGTCTACTCTAGGAATTAGCTTTTGAGCTATGGTCATCGAGCCAGTGATATAGTGCATGTGGTCTTCGGTGACAGTCTTCTGGCCATCAGGTCGATGGTTCAATTGTTTGGAACTGTGGTGGTCTTCTTGCCACCACGAGCTTGCTTCGAGTCTATGCAGTATATATCTAGACACAGATTTTGATCACTTCTTTCTGCAGGTCTACCATTGAGGGCCAGCATGGAGCTCCGTGGTGACAACTTGGTGCCATACTTTGGCCCATCTCAACTACAACTACTTATGTGAGTCCCTTAGTTTCTCTTTCCTCTTGTGTCTTCTCCTGGAGCTAGCTTTTAAGCCATGGCCGTCTAGCCATAAGAGCTAAAAAACCTAGGCATGTGGTGAGATACATAGGTACATTCTTGTCGAGAACGATGGGATAATTGGGTGTCATGCAGGAGATGTGTTTGATGCAGGTATGAGTCAATTCAAGTAAAGGTTAGGCCCGTGAGCGCTCTGCGAGCTAGAGATCGGCCCCTTTTTTTGATATAGATAGATAGATAGATAGATATAGATTAAATATAGATATAGATAGATAAATAGATAGATAGATAGATAGATAGATATAGATTATTAGGTATAGATATAGTGTATCTGTACTGTTATAATTGATGAATAGATTAAAAATTTCTTTCTGAAAAAAACATATGTATTGCCAAATGAAAAAAAACGATGCATACGTTTCGCAATCGATCATGTGCACTGAAAAGAAAAGAAAAGAAAAGAAAAGAATCGATGGAGAGCACGGAGCACAGCCGGCAGCCCGTCACCGCCAATCGCGCTCTTTCCACCTGCTGCGCCGAACCACCGTCGTCGGCTACTACTACTAGTCATACCGCACGCGGTACCCCGAGCCCAGTCCACGTCTTCCTTGCTGCTCCGGTGGTTCGCCTCGCAACCACTCGGAAGACGCTAACCCTGCCGGGCCGTTCCGAGCGTCGGTCGGTTGGCTCCGCCGCACACTCCCGGCCTAACTCCAACTAACCACGTGAAAAATCTAAACAGTCAACGCGCTTACTGCTGCTTATACTGACAGCGTGGACCTGTGTGCTCGGCCGCTGCGTGCCAAACCGAAAGCGACTCGTCGTCCAGCCACCCCTTATAACACAGCGGCCTTCCCTAATTTTCAGCCACCTACCTACCCGCGCGCACAAGCCGCGAGCGAGGCACCCAACCACCGCCGGCGGCCGCGGTCGGCAATGGAGCACTACGAGAGGCTGGAGAAGATCGGCGAGGGCGCCTCGGGCGTCGTCTACAAGGCGCGGGACCGCCGCACGGGCGCCACCGTCGCCGTCAAGCGCCTCCGCGGCGGCGGCTTCGGCGACCACGACGGCAGCCGGCTCTCCGAGGACCTCCTCCGCGAGGCCGCGTGCCTCGAGGCCTGCCGCGGCCACCCGTCCGTCGTCGAGCTGCGGGCCGCGCACCGCGACGGCGCGGGCGGCGCGTTCCTCGTGATGGAGTACGTCGGGCCCAGCGTGGCGCAGGTCATGCGGGAGCGCGGCCGGCCCTTCCCCGAGGCCGACGCGCGCCGGCTCATGCGCCAGCTCCTGGACGGCGCCAGGGCGATGCACGACCTCGGGGTCCTGCACCGCGACCTCAAGCCGGACAACGTCCTCGTCGACGCCCACGGCGACCTCAAGATCTGCGACTTCGGGATGTCGCGCTTCGCCGCCGGAGGTGCCGCGACGGCGCCGCCCTACACGTCGCCCGTGGTCACGCTGTGGTACCGCGCGCCGGAGCTCCTGCTTGGCTCCACGGAGTACGACGCGCGGGTGGACACGTGGGCGCTCGGGTGCATCATGGCCGAGCTGCTCGCCGGCGCGCCGCTGCTGCCGGGGAGGTCGGAGATGGACCAGCTGAACAGGGCGTTCGACACGGTCGGGGCCGACGACATGACGGACTGGCCCGGCTTCAGCCGGCTCCCTCGCGCCGGCTCGCCGCTCTGCCAGCGCAGCAGGCCGCCGAGCCGGCTGCGGGAGATGTTCCCGTCGCTCTCCGCCGCGGGCTTCGACGTCCTCAGCGGGCTGCTGGCATGCAGGCCGGACAGGAGGCTCACGGCTGCGGACGCGCTCCGGCGGCCCTGGTTCACGGACGCCGAGTCGGCCGACGCCGACCAGCCTCTCAACGCCTGCCGCTTCACGGCGCGCGTCGGTGGCGTCGCTGACGCCATCGTTGTGTAGAAAGCTCTAGATTCGCCATGATTCAACATTCTTTTAATCGGCTGGAGATTCGCTTGGCAGAGTGTACAGTTTTGGTGGCGGCTTTGGCGCTCCTGTCCTCTCATCTGCGTTGTTGCACTGTCGTCTTCAGTTCCGTTTAGGCTGGTGGGATAGCCGGTGAAGTGGCACGGGTTCCTCGAGGGTCCTGCCGATTAGTTCATCATTTTTTTCCTCCTCTTGTTTATGTTGTCCTTGCAAAGCAATCGCAGCGAGCATCTTGTGATACTGTAAACAAAGCAATACTACAATAGGGGCAAAGCTCTCATGTCCGTGAAAAACTGTCCTTGTTGCTTCAAATCTGTCCGAATTTCACAAGCTGCCTGCAAGCATACACACTGAGAGCACACCCAGACTGGTAGCTGCACACCAAAACACCACGCGCGCACAGATACTTGCCGACAAGAATAAATTGTTGGAAACCTAGTAGGCCAGAGCGTTAGGCTCTCAGAGATGGTCCTGCCTATGGTGTCCAGAGACGTCGGCCGTCGGTGTAGCCATCGGGACGCCGGCCACGTCTCCCGTCCCGTCCCGGCTCAAGTTGGTCCCAGTGCTGAAAAATGAAGCAGTACTAGGCGCCAAACCCGCCATGTGTGGCGACCGTGCCTCACGTGTGATCCCGGCGAGCCACCGGGGAAACCGCGCGCGACTTCCACGAGCACGCCGCCTCGTGGCCTCGTCGGCGGCGTACGGACGCGCGACCCAGCTGGTCCCCAAGATCGCATGGTGACCCGTCGTGATTTCGCCGCTCTCCACTCCACGTGATGTTGTTGCCCCGGGCTGCTCACTGCATATCTCACGCTCAGTACAACGAACGGAGCCGCACACACGGCTTCCCAAGCCAGCCGCCGCCGTGGTTCAATGGTGAACCTGGACGAGGAGCGTTAGGCTCTTTTGATCAGGGATCATACAAACTAGAAGGAAAAGACAGCGCGTTGCCGCGTCCGGTCTAATACAATCAACGATAAATAAATATCTTTTTAGTGAAAATGTATAAATATAGTACAAATAATGAAAACAGTAGTACCACTTGCTCACTCTCTTGCAAAATGCTCACTCAGACATACTCACATAAATATAGAGAAGTAAAGAAAGAAACATAATTATGTGAGTTGTAGCAAGAATATGTACACCACTCAAGAGATAGAACACAGGACCCTGTAAAAAAAAGTTTAAACTCTCAAATACTTAGTTAGACGATTAAAATATGACCAAAATTATGACATGCCATGAAAGGTAAATTGTGTACATGATTCTATGAAGATTCAATAAAAGAACTGAACAAATTTCCGACAATCTGTAGACAATGTATGACATATATGATCAGCAATGCAAACTCAAGAAATGATTATTCATGACTTGATTAGCCATCGAGACAAGGTCACATATTTATTGTAATGAAATCAAATAGACTTTTCTGCATTAGTTATCCCACAGTCAGTAATGGTTGGTATAATTATGTCCTGAGAAATTCAATCAATTCGATCGAGTACAATTGATACTATGTAAATGGAAGAATATTCTGCCGATAAATTCTAAATAATGAACACAAAAAATAGAGCAAGGTGAGATCTTAAACGGTTTATATGCCATTTTTTATCTAAGAATCAGACCCATATTACATAAAATAAAATATAAACATAAATAAATGGCATGAATACCACCAATAATTTTGAGTATATATCTAATTGCAGAAATGGCCATCTCTAAACATATAGTTTTTCATCTTCACTGTACTTCACATGCTATTTTATCATTGTACAGTCATGACTTTTCTGCACTCTAACGACTTCAGGTGAGGCTAGACACATATAGCTCCTTTTCAGTTGATGCATCCAACCATCTACCAAATAAACACACGCACTTGCTTACATAATACATTCTCTTAATATTAATGACATATAAACAAATAAAGTGTAGAGAAAAGGTTCACAAATAAATACACACATGATCTTTTTATCAGTAATTAGGTGGCATCCAACAAAATGCGTCTAACTCATCATACCACCCTCATTAACCATCGAATTGTTCCTCACGGTATCAACCGCAGCTGCCACCATCGCTGAGTCAAGCACCACTAACAGCAGCAGCGACATCGGCGACTGATGCGAGAGTTAACATGGGTATCACGTGCAATTACTGTGTGAGATGTAGGTAGTCTTTCACCTCATGGGCCAGCATTGGGTGGCCACATAAATATGCATCGACGGGGAGGTTACGTGGCTTGCAAGTTAACAATGGACTTGAGAGGCGACATTGGGAATGGAGGGGCTCCGTATTCCAAGGGGCTTAATGGAGCCATATGAGTGTGCGGAGAGGTGGGTAAAATTTCAGTGAAACGTAGTATGTTTTTGGTAGAATACAGATCGAGGGAAGCGGAGGGAGAGAAATGATGTCGTGTGGCTTAGCGCGCGTGATGCTATGGTGGGCGCTGGCGGCAGAGAAAGGATAAGTGAGAGAGTTGTCATAAATTACATGTAGCTTTGAGCTCACCATATTTTCTTTTTTTAGAAAAAATGAAACAACATGTCTAAGTTTCATCATTTGGAATAAAAGCATACAACTACGTGTACATGCTCTTGAAATTTCGTAAGCATTTTGTATTTTGGGCTACACAAAAAAGAGATTTTAAGGGGAATAAAGTTATTTTCTTTTTCATAGTCACAATTTTCTTTTTTGTGTAGCTGGGAATATCATTTTTTCACAGAAAATTTAGCATATATATATACAAAACTAATTTCCTGCCGACCGGAATTTCGCTTCGGATCCGAACGACGTGGTTACTGTTCGATCCAAATCGAACCATCAACAGCGACCCTCGTCCAACTGTCACAATTATCGTCTGCGGCCCCACTAATGTCTGGTCAACTCCGTAAATCACTCTTGATTTATAACTGTCCTAATATAATTGACGCGGCCCCATGTCAGATCGGGATTACTCCACAAATCGCGCCCTGATTTTAACTGCCTTAGCTAAATCGCCAACTGCTCTATCCAGTCAACTCATCACGTCGGTGTAGGCAAAAATTGTTACTCTTAATAAGACTTGAACCTACGACCTCTAGTAAATATTCCCGTGGCAATTACCAGTCGGACTAGCTCTCTTCTTTGATATACAAATAAGGTACATTCCACTTGTATGATATGAATACGAAAAATAAAGCTAGGAAGGTTGTCTTCAGATATGGGAATTTACATACAAGCATCATGTTAATTTTGAGCCGGCAAAAAATCGTTAAAACATATCTCATCTGAAAATACTAGTCAGAGAAATGGATGTATCTAGATGTATTTTAGTTCTAGATACATCCATTTGTATCAATTTCTTCGACAAATATTTCTAGACGGAGGAGTACCTCGGTAATATATATGTAAGTCGCATGGTATTTTACACAGCGCATGCCTCATAACTTATGCACCCAGGGCTGATTACTTTTTGACCTAGAGATAAAAGTTGTTGCAAAATATACCTCCGGTAAATTCTGTGTCAATTGCATGGCTATATATGCACCGCAGACTTGATAACTTAGATACAAATACCGCGGTAATTTTGACCCAGGTGCGAAAAAGTTATTTCAAAAATACCCCCTGCCACATCGATGTAAATAGATGATAATATACACATCACAGGCTTGATAACTTACGTACAAATACCATGATAACTTTTGAACCGGAGAAAAAAATAATTGTTGAAACCATGCCTCTAGTAACTACTGTGGAAATAGCACGGAAAATCATGCACTGTAGACCTGATAACTCAGGTACAAACATCATGGTAACATTTTAATCCAGAAGAAAAAGATGTTGAAAACATGCCCCGATAACTTATGTGTAAATTACATGGTAATATATGAATAGCTGACCCGACTTACGCACAAACTAACTTTTGACCAGGGCAAAAAATTGTTGAAAACATACCCACGGTAAATTCTGGTAAATAACACATGGTAACATACACACAATAGAGCTGATAACTCACGCACAAATACCACGGTAACTTTTCCCCCCGCCCACCTACCCTAGATAACTTCCGTGCAAGTAGCATGGTACTATACGCATCGTATACATGATAACTCATGCACAAACACCACGGTAACTCACGCATAAACACCACAGTAACATTGATTGGGGGTGGGGGAGGGGAGGAAGTTGTTTGAAAATATACATCCATCCTCCCGATAACTTTCATGTAAATAGCACGGTATATATGCACTGTAGATTTGATAACTCACATATAAACACCATATAACTTTGACCCAAGGGAGGAAGTTGTTTGAAAACATACCCTCAATATCTTAGGTATAAATAGTGTGATAATATACGGAACACAGACGTGGTAATTCATGCACAAACATCACAGTAACTTTGTCCTGGAAAACATGTTGCTGAAAGTGTACCACGGTAACTCATGTGTAAATAGCATGATAATATACACACATCAAAGATGATAACTTACTTATCCTGGGCCTGGTAACTACTAATTTGCAGGAAAATAAATCGTCAGAACATATCAATATGTGATCTAATTTTGTAGGTCTTGTCGTGACAGACTTTTTATGTGAAAACGATTTTTGATCGGACTGACGATACGAGCTATATAAGTTTTGTAATAGAGCAGAAACTAGGATGCCATCAAATTTCCCCCCTCTAGTGCACGCACTCTAATGTATGCACACATGTGCATATGATGAGAAGGTTGGTGGAACAATTTTTATGCCTTGATGATTTTGTGTAATCAACATAATAACTTATGTTCAACTGACATGATAACTTTCGTAGCTCACGCGTGATAACTTTTTACCCGAAAAAAAGTCATCGGAACATATCAATATGGGATCTAGTTTTGAAAGTCTCGTCGCGACAAATCATTTATGTGAAAAGAGTTTTTGGATCGGACCAACGGTTTGAGTTACAAAATATTTTGAAGTTTTGAAATATAAGAGAATCTAGAGTGATGTCATCAGTTTTGTCTTACATGCATGCATGTAATTAGGCTTTCTAATAAGTACCATGCACACGTACATGAAGAAAGAGATGCACTAATAATCACATGCATGTGAAGAGAAATCTCGTTGCATGCACTCGTGAAGCTAGGAATGGTCGTGCGGTTTTGTTGCTTAAATTCAGAACGGTTGGAAGTTAGCACAGTCCATATATATATATATATATATATATATATATATAACATGTGTATGTATTCAACTTTTTTTTGTAGTTGTGAACTATAGATGTGGTCCCATCGCAAAAAACAACTATAGATGGGGTCCATGATCCACCATGGTGTAGTATAAAGATTAGTATTTAACTAAATGATATCAAAGTGGGGTCCATTTTAATGTGGACATGTGAAGTAAGGAGAAGGCAAGAATTATAGGGAGCTTAGTATTTGTAGAGATTTGAACCTAATAATATCAAAATCATTTCAAATCAATCCTAAAGCAAACATACAACAATTTCATCAATCCAGAACATAAGATTGTAGCATAGTTCATCAAATCCACAAGACCAAGTGCGCGAGGATGGTTTATGTCGAATGCCTTGTGCACGAGGATGATGAAATCGGGCGGCTGCTCGTTGGAGCAAAGATGATAGTCGCGCCGGTCTCAGAGGCCTCTCCTTCGCCTCATTGATGTGTGCTAGTTGGGGGTTGCCCGTAATTTTGACGACGCGTCACCGGCGACGCCGAGCAAAGCATCGGCCGCTCGGCTCGGTAGCGGCGGTTACACAACTGCCCGCTGCAGCTCTGACGGTCAGAAGTCCTGCTTCAGACGACAGCCACGAGCTGTAGGAGGCATTACGAACGCCAACGCTCCGACAAACATCCAAATCAATGCCGCGACGGGTCCTTCGGCGACCGTGGGTGGCGGGGTCGCGTGGAATTCAGCGAAGGATGAATGAGCGGTGGCCGCAACCTTGCCAGGCAAAATCACCGGTGGCGGTGCTCGGGTGGAGGAGCGGGTGCGCACCAAGAATATTCCGCGCGATAGTTGAGGCTGCGCGACCGCTCGCCGTTTTCTTGAGCGGCATGATGCAAATTTGCATCACTTGCTGCCCTGTTTTACATCATGCCCTATCCTCGAGTAAATTTTTTTTTTTGCATCTCCATCATCTATCGGAATATCATTTTTGTCCTCCTCTGATGTAATATTTATTTCATCTACATCATTTGCTGGAGATGCTATAAGATGCTCGGTTTTGTTTTGAAAAAGGGATTGCCCCGCCCAATGCACATGCAGAGAATCTAATTTATTAAAAAGAATAAGTAGTTTTAGTACCCCGTAAAGTCAACTGAAGAAAAGAAAAGAACACAATCGGTTGTTAAAAATCATTACATGAGTCAACCATGTAATAATCTGTTGACACAATAGGCAAACCGGTTGAAAAGTGCAGGCGCGGCCATCTTCAGACGGTTGAACCCAAAGCATGTGCTCCTGGGCATCACACACCGAAGTAGAGCGTATGGTACCGCGCGGCTCGCGCCGGAGCTCCTGCTGGCGTCGACGGAGTACAACGCGCGGGTGGGCACGTGGGCGCTCGGGTGCATCATGGCCGAGCTCCTCGCCGGCGCGCCGCTGCTGCCCGGGAGGTCGGAGATGGACCAGCTGAACAGGGTGTTCGACACGGTCGGGACTGACGATATGACGGGCTGGCCCGGCTTCTGCCGGCTCGCCGCTCTGCCAGCGCAGCAGGCCGCCCAGCCGGCTCTTGGAGATGTTCCCTGAACTGTCCGCCGCCGGCTTTGACGTCCTCAGCGGACTGCTGGCATGCAGGCCGGACAGGAGGCTCACCGCCGCGGCCGCGCTTCTGGTTCACGGACGCCGAGTCACCCGATGTTCACCAGAGGCGCAACCCATGTGGCGGTCGCTTCACGGCGCGTGCCGGTGGCGTTGCGGACGCGATCGTTGTATAGAAAACTCTGGATTCGTCAGGATTCAATATTCTTTTAACCAGCTGAGGATTCGCTTGGCAGAGTGTACAGGTTTGGTGGCGGCTTTGTGGCTCCTGTCCTCTGCGTTGTTGCACTGTCGTGTTCACCTCCGTTAAGTTGGTGGGATAGCTGGTGAAGTGGCACGAGTTCCTTTTACCCCGCAAAAAAAAAAAAAGTGGCACGAGTTCCTTGAGTTCCTCCCTTTTTCTTCTTATTTATGTTGTCCTCGCAAGCAATCGCAACGAACATCTTGTGTTCCTTGTGTAGTACAAACAAAGCAACGGTGGCAAAGCTCTTATGGACGATTCTTCATGGTTGCTTCAAATCTGTACGGATTTGATTAGGAATAAATTTCAGGAGCCGCAAGCATACACACTGCGATAGCACGCCCACACTAGTAGTTACACCACAACACCACAACACCACGCGCGCACACAGGCACATGCCGGCAAGAATAAATTGTCGGAAACCTAGTAGGCCAGAGCAGAGCATCAGGCTCGGAGATTCCCGCGAGAATTTGATACTAGTAAGCTCATGGAGTCATGATTTGCTTGGATATAGCAATGCTTATGACGCCTCTGCCGTCGCCGTCGAAACATATATACCATCACAACATCATCACCGTAGAAACAGTCGTGACATCGTCGCACACTACCACGGAAGGAGAGAACACTATCACAACATTGTCGAAGTAGCCAGGCTTTCGTCGGAGCATCACCACGATCATCCAAGCATGCCTTCGCAGCATCGCCACGACCATTTGAAGCACGTAGCCATCACAGTTCGTCGCAACATCATCGCAGCCGTTGAAGCATGCCGTCACCACATCATCGAAGTAGCCAGGTTGCCGTCGTAGCATCATTGCGGGCGTCGAAGCACCCGCCGCAGCGGTCGCAACATCATTGAAACAGACATGTTGTCGCAATGGCATCGCCGCAACCGTCAAAGCGTACCACGAGCGTTAAAGCATGTCATTGCAACATTGTCGAAACAGCCGGGTTCCCATCGCAGCATCGCCGCGGCCGTTGAAGCATGCCGTCGCGCTATCGCCATGGCATTCGCAGCATGTCGTTGCAACACTGTTCCAAGAGACCGGGCTTCCGTCGCAACATGCCTCATAGCATCGCTGCCGGTGTCAAAGTGGTTGGGCTTTTGACATTGTCATCTCGGCTTGCAGCACGTCTGACCTCGTACGTAGCAGCCACGCCGCCGCTGTATTTGAAGCCGTTTGAAGCAGCAGCGCAATGGACGACTTGCTACTTGATTAATACTATTTCCTCCGTTCTTAAATATAAGTCTTTTTAGAGATTTCAAATGGACTATCACATACGGTTATATATAGACATATTTTAGAATGTAGATGCATTCATTTTGGTACGTATGTGGTCACTTGTTGAAATTCTAGAAAGACCTATATTAAAAACGGAGGGAGTACTTAGATTATACCTGAACTAAAAGCACCTTGCCGGGTCACGTATGGGTTGCTGCTATTGAACCAGTCGCATGGGTGTGAACGTGTGAAAGTAGTGTCGACCAGCACCCACGAAAAGAATGATTTAAACAGGCTGACTCGGTAGATCGAACGGCTTGTAACATGGGCGGGTCGAACGATCAGAGTGGCTGGCGACCCGGCTGATCCCACGCGCGGATCAGCCGGATGACGCCTAGCATCCGCCCGCCACGTACGCGCTCCGGCGCCCCTGGTTCACGGACGCCGAGTCGCGTGATGTTGACCAGCCTCGCAACGCATGAGGCGGTCGCTTCACGGCGCGTGTCGGTGGCGTTGCTGACGCGATCGTTGTATGGAAAATTCTAGATTCGGTATGATTCATTGTTCTTTCCACTAGTTGATGAAGATTCGCTGGACTGGAGTGGCCTAGTGCATCGTTTTGGTGGCGGCTTGGTGGCTCTGTCCTCTCATCCGCGTTGTTGCACTGTCGTCTTCAGTTCCGTTTAGGCTGGTGGGATAGCTGGTGAAGTGGCACGAGTTCCTCGAGGGTCCTGCTGATTAGCTCGTCCTTTTTCCTTCTTATATATGTATGTTGTCCATGCAAGCAATCGCAAAGGTATCTTGTGTATACTGAGTATAATAAACAAAGCAATAGTGGCAAAGCACCCATGGACGAATCTTCACGTCCGTAAAAGGCTGTCCTTGTTGCTTAAAATTTGTCCGAATTGACAAGGACCGATTTCAGAAGCCGCAAGCATACACTGTGATAGGTCGCCCAGACCGGTAGTTTTATACCCAAACACCACGCGCGCGCACAGACACATGCCGGCAAGAATAAATTGTGAGAAACCTAGGACAGAGCGTCAGGCTGAGAGATGGTCCTGTCTCCTGTGAGAGTGTCCAGAGACGTCGGCCGTCGGTGTGGCCATCGGGACACCGGCCACGTCTCCTGTCCCGGCTCAAAGTTGGTCCCAGCGCAGTGCTCGAAAATGAACTAGGAATAAACGCCAAATCCGTCCTGTGTGCCTCACGTGTGATGCCAGCGAGCCACCGGCAAATCCACGCGCGACTTCCACGAGCCCGGCACGCCGCCTCGTGGCCTCGTCGACCCCGTCCCGACGCGCCACCCAACCGGTCCCCGCAATCGCATGATGACGCCCGTCGTGGTTTCGCCGCTCTCCACTCCACGTGATGTCGTTGCCACACGCCACTCCAGCGGGCTGCTCCGTGCGGCGGCTGCAGCCACCTTCGCGGTCTCGCGCTCGGACTGCTCAATAACAATTCGGAGAGTCTTGGCGTTCTTTCGATGAAGCCATCGCATGTTCATCACTGCGGTCGTAAGTGATCGGCGATAGACCCATTCAAGAAGCCGCGCGTTCTTGTCGGGCTCTATCTATATCCCACGGCTGCGGTGCACGGACTGCTCCACCTCCCTTCTCTTCTTTTCACGCTGCCGCTTGCGGCGGGCGGCGCGCGCCTCTGATTCTGACGTACGCGTTTGACCGGCAGGACGGACACAAGTACCCACCGCTATTCACGAGGGGGAGCAACAGTCGGTAGGGCCAGGGAACGACATAAGGGAGGCGTGGATTGTGCAGGCCGCCTGTCGAAGCTATGCCCCGGCCTAGAGGGGCCAGCGTCGACGTCTGACCTACGCCGACGAAACATCGGAATCCTTGAATCATTTGATCAAGCTTCATCGATCGATACTCCTCGTCCGACGAAACATCGAAATCCATCATTTTCCCTAATAAAATCATAAAAAATCCGATCAGATAATCCGTTGAACACACAAGCGCAAGATGAAGCCAGAGAGTTGTCAGGCATACCGCGGTTCGTGACCTAAAGGAATCTTTGTTAGGGAAACCCAAGAATATTGTTGCATGAAATTAGAAAAGAAGAACCGATGGCTCTTAAGGCGGCGGATCTCTTAGCACGCCCCGTTCAGAGTTTTTTTAGGGGTTCGTACTCCATTCAAAGTTTCTTTTAGGGGTTCGTACCCCCCGTTCAGATGAAAACTGGGCCGTGTGCAAGCTAAGGAAGCCCTATTGGTTTCAAAAATAAATAAATAAGGAGGCGTACTGAAAGCCCACCGCGGCACCCCACGGCGTGAGGCAAGCAGGCTCGGAAGCTTGCAGTCAAAAAAAAAATGCAGTCAAAAAAGCAGGCTCGGAAGCTCAGTTGGCTCAAAAAAAAAAAGGCTCGGAAGCTCAGTGTCCAGCTCGACTCCGGTCTAGCGTCTCGCCGGCGCCCGGCCCCCCTGCCTGTCCATGCCGCCGGAGAAATCGCCGCAGTCCCCAGGTACGCCGTCCGCCGTCCGCAGCCCCCCGCCCCCGGCCCCGCTCGCTTTGAATAGAGTTTTGGGCGGATCCTTCCTGTGCTGGTCTCCAGCAGCTAGGTTTCTTTCGACCGGGATGATGCAGCATGAGATCGGAAAATTCCACACGCTCAGTACAAAATTCGGAGTCTACATGATTAATTCTAGCATTTCGGATTGCTATCTTCGCTTGCACCCAAACGTTTATATGGTGATTTAGCCAGGTCTCCGGGTTAGTACTTAGTTGGATCTCCTCAAGAAAATGTCAGGTTGTGGTGCAGTGGATTTAGTCTGACCATCAGGTTCTATAATTTTGTGGAGAGCTGTTGTCAGGCATTAGCTTGTCTATCTATAGTTCACTCAGTTGAACATTTGTGTCGAAGTTGGTCACCTGTAAGTTTGCAACAGAAATTTGCGGATTATCTACTGACAATCATGATATGGATCATATGCATCTTCTTGCCTTACTCATTTCATTGCAAAGACATAAATTAATACTTTATGACACTTGATCTGAATTTATGGGCTTCAGTGGCTTGTGGACAAAGAGTACTAATTTCGAACAAACTTGGGGAGAAGCTTGTTGGTTTATTACATGAAGCATGTTCGAAGGAACTTGTGATACTTTGTCATGGATTCAGAGCTACAAAGGCAAGTCTGTACCACCCATATGTCCATTTATCCAAGAACCTTCACTATTTTTGTTCTCAATCTTTGTATGGCCATCTTACTCTGTAATCGCTTCCAGGACGACAGTATCTTGGTCGACCTTGCCGCTGCACTAGCAAGTGTTGGAGTTAATGCTTTTCGGTTTGATTTTGCTGGAAATGGGTAAGCTGCTTCTAACAAAATTGTGGTGGTCATGGCATAGCTTCATACCACTCATCATGCAGACTTCCACTTTTGCTGTTGAATTAAAATGTTTCTGAATTAGGAATTAGGAATAGAATTTTTCATGCAATTTAGCTGTAGCAAGAGCCACAGTTTCCCCCACTAATATTTTTTATTAATAATACAATGTTCTTTGAGTACTTCCTTGCTGACTGCCACATTTGATTTGCCTACTGTTGTTGAATTAGGGGTTTGTTATCTCTCTCGCAGGGAAAGTGAGGGTCTATTCCAATATGGGAACTACCGAAAAGAGGCAGATGACTTGCGCTCTGTAGTATCTTATTTCTCAGAACAGAAGTATGACATAATTGCCCTTGTTGGGCATAGCAAAGGTAGATAATCTTTGGTGATTTTTTTTATTGAAGGGATTGCATCCTGATTACATACTGGAAGGGAAAATAACATTGTTATGCAGCTGTTATGACCGGTTTGGTCTATACTAGGAAGAGGCCCACCGGGCATTAGTATTAGGGCATCTACAATGGTCGACGCTTGTACGGGCGCTAGCAGAGAATAAAATAAATATCAAATAATTAAATGGGTGACTAAGCGCCTAGCCTTACAACGGCCGATGCTAATACACAGGCTAATTTAAAGGGTTTGGGCGCTTGCTGCGGGAAGGAAAAGGCTCTAGCGCCCGACGCAGAGTTTTGCGTCGACGCCTCACCAGACACTGGGATTCTGTCAATTAACCGCTAATTGGCCGGGAATAGTACCCTGGCGCCCATGCTAAGCGTCCGCATTGGACATGCCCTTAGGGGCTTGGCTCACAAGTTATCTTAGGCAAGTTATCTTAGGCTAAAGTTATAAATACTAGTTGTAAGACACCGTTGAGATCAAGCAATTAAGATATTATAATCTTCTGTTGCCCGGCTCCTTGAGGAGCCGGAACCCTAGCCGCCGCCTCCAAGCCGCCTCCAACCCTAGCCGCGACGGCGCCTGTCCGCCGGCGCGCCCGCTCCAGCCCTCGTCCCCCTCCTCCTTGCCCATACAATCTGCGCCGGAGGCCTGGTAGGAACCCTAGTCCTACCAATTTGGTATTCAGAGACACCAGCCCGATCATGTCGCTTCCTCCATCACCGCCTCCGCTGCCAAACACCACCGCCTCACCTACGCTGCCGCCAGCCCCGTCTGCGTCCATGCCGGCGCTCACGTCCGGGACTGCCACCCCGACAGCGCCGACCGCCACCGCGGCGGAGCCGTCCCCCATCCTCTCGCCCGAGGAGGTCTCGGGCACCCTTCGGGAGCTCGTCCAGGCGGTCAAGGGCATCAGTCTCTATCTCGCCGGGAACCACCCCCCGCCGCCGAGCGCCGCCACCACCGCCTACGGGCCGCCGCCGCTCCAGTGGCCCGCCCCGGCCTTCCAGTCGCCCTACGGAGGGCCGCCCCCGCCGCCGCTGCTGCTGCAGCACTACCCGGCCGCGGGGAACCCTTGGCCCGCGTGGCCAGCCGCCACCGCACCGCTGGGGGACCCTTCCCAGCAGCTTCTCCAGGCGCCCCCGCCGGCTACTTCGACTCTGGCTGCGGCGCCGCAGCTCCACCAGGCGCCGCCACCGTCGACAACATCACCACCCGCGCCCCGGCCCACTGGCCGGCCCATGCACCAGGTGCAGTTTCCGCCATCGCCATCGCCAATTCCCGCATGGGCGGCCGGCTCGTCTCCGGGCCCGGTGTATACCACGGCGCCGGAGCACCCAACGCCTTCCCTCCGGTTTGACCGTCCCTCCGGCTCGGCGACCTACGCCCCGGAGATCCCCGACCCGGCACACTCGCCGCCGCCGACTGCAGCAGCCCTCGGGCACGGTGGTCCGACACCCCCTCGCTTCGCCAAACCGGACTTCGCCACCTATGAGGGCACGGAGGACCCTCTCAACTGGCTCAACCAGTGCGAGCAGTTCTTTCACGGGCAGCGGACGCTCGCTTCGGATCGTACCTGGCTCGCGTCCTATCATCTCCGCGGCGCGGCACAGACCTGGTACTACGCCCTCGAGCAGGACGAGGGCGGCATGCCACCATGGGAGCGCTTCCGGGAGCTCTGTCTTCTCCGGTTCGGGCCTCCTATCCGCGGGAGCCGCCTGGCGGCCCTCGGCCGTTTACAGTTCACATCCACGGTTCAGGACTATGCCGACCGCTTCCAGGCCCTGGCGTGCCACGCGCCGAGCGTCTCCGAGATTCAGCGCGCCGAGTTATTTGTGGGTGGTCTGCCGGACCATATTCGCGTGGACGTCGAGCTCCGGGATCCCCCCGACCTCCAGACGGCCATGTACTACGCCCGGGCTTTCGAGCAGCGGGCCCAGGCACTGCAGCAACAGCCCGGACGGGGCGGCCGCCAGCCCAGTCGACCAGCGCCGACTCCTCCAGCACCGGGCCGGCCTCCTCCAGCCGCGACGGCCGCGCCCCCGGCCACCACACGGACTTTCCGTCGGTTGTCACCGGCCGAACAGCAAGAGCGTCGCCGTCAGGGACTCTGCTTCAACTGCGATGAGCCCTACACACCGACCCATGTCTGCCCCCGCCTATTTTACTTGGAGACGGTCGACTACACCGAGGCGGACGACTCGACCGACGCGACACCACCACCCGAGGCGGCCGCGGACAGGCCCGCGGATCCCACGACGACGGCGTGCGTCGTCTCCCTCCACGCCCTCGCCGGCATCCGTGGCGAGCGGACCATGCTGCTGCCGGTGACGATCCATGGCGAGCGGCTGGTGGCCTTGCTGGATACTGGCTCCACCCATAACTTCTTGCCCGAGGCGACCATGCGTCGGCTAGCCCTTCCGATGACGGGCGGGGAGCGCCTGCGGATCACGGTGGCGAACGGCGATCGCCTCCGGTGTCATGGGCTCGCCCGCGACGTTCCCATCTCCATTGGTGGCGAACACTTCTCCATTACCTGTGGAGGGATCGACCTCGGCTGCTTCGACTTCATCCTCGGGGTGGATTTTCTCCGGACCCTTGGTCCCATCCTATGGGACTTTGACGCGCTCACAATGACGTTCTGGCGGCTAGGCCGCCGCATCCGGTGGGACGGCCTTGGGGGCGCTGCGCCGGCCGTGCCACATCTCCAGCTGGTCGCCGCGTCCTCAGAGGCCGAGCAACCCCTGCTAGATTCCCTTCTGCAGCAGCACAGCGACCTCTTCGACGAGCCACGGGGTCTTCCGCCCGCCCGGGTGTACGACCATCATATTCACCTCATGCCGGGTACCCCTCCCGTGGTGGTTCGGCCCTACCGCTACCCTCAGCTGCAGAAGGATGAGTTGGAGCGCCAGTGTGCCCTTATGCTTGCCGCGGGCGTCATCCGGATCTCCACGTCACCCTTCACCGCCCCGGTGCTGCTCGTCCGCAAGTCGGACGGCACTTGGCGTTTCTGCATCGACTACCGCGCCCTGTACGCGCTCACGCTCAAGGACAAGTTCCCTATACCGGTGGTCGACGAGCTCTTGGATGAGCTCCATGGGGCGCGCTTCTTCACCAAGCTCGATCTCCGGTCGGGCTATCATCAGGTGCGTATGCATCCTGACGACATCGCCAAGACGGCGTTTCGCACCCACCATGGCCACTTCGAGTTCTTGGTCATGCCCTTCGGCCTCGCCAACGCCCCAGCGACTTTCCATGCCCTGATGAACGACGTCCTCCGGCCCTACTTACGACGGTTTGTGCTTGTTTTCTTTGATGCCATTCTTATCTACAGCGCCACCTGGGCCGAGCACCTCTAGCACGTCGCCATCGTCTTCAACGAGCTTCGGGCGCACCACCTCCACCTTAAGCGCTCGAAGTGCTCGTTCGGGACACCTACCGTCGCCTACCTCGGCCATGTCATCTCTGCCGACGGGGTGGCTATGGACGCCGACAAGGTGGCGGCCGTCTCCGCATGGCCGACACCTCGCTCGCCGCGGGCTCTCCGCGGGTTCCTCGGCCTCGCCGGCTACTACCGGAAATTTATCCGGGACTTCGGGCTCATCACGGCGCCCCTCACGCGGTTGCTTCGCCGCGACGCTTTCGCTTGGGACGACGAGGCGACGACGGCGTTGGAGGCCCTCAAGGGGGCCCTCACGACGGGCCCCGTCCTCCAGATGCCTGACTTCGACCGCCTATTCGTGGTGGACTGTGACGCCTCGGGCGCTGGTTTCGGCGTCGTGCTTCATCAGGGCGATGGACCCCTCGCCTTCTTCAGCCGGCCTTTCGCTCCTCGCCATCTCAAGCTGGCGGCATACGAGCGGGAGCTCATTGGCCTTGTGCAGGCTGCTCTCATTGGCGGCCGTACTTGTGGGGACGGTCCTTCCACATTCGCACGGACCACTACAGCCTGAAGTTCTTGCTGGACCAACGACCGTCGACCGTGCCACAGCACCAGTGGATCAGCAAGCTCTTTGGCTTCGACTTCTCCGTCGAGTATCGGCCGGGTCGCCTTAACACCGTGGCCGACGCACTGTCCCGTCGCGACTCCGACATCGCTACCTCCGTCGACGAGTCCGCCAGGGCGGTCCTGTGCATCCGCTCCGGGCCGACGTTCGGTCTCTTCGCCGACATCCGCCGCGCAACTGCGACAGCCGACGACGCCGTCCTTCTTCGGCAGCAGCTCACGGCCGGCGACCTGGAGGAGCCTTGGCGCTTCTCGGACGGACTGCTTCTCCATGGGCGCCGGATCTTTGTTCCGGCACATGATGATCTCTGTCACCAGGTGTTACAGCTCGCCCACTCGGCAGGTCATGAGGGTGTGCAGAAAACCCTCCATCGTCTTCGCGCCGACTTCTACATCCCTGGCGATCGCGCCCTGGTCCGCGACTGGGTTCGGTCTTGTCAGACATGCCAGCGCAACAAGACGGAGACCCTGCGGCCGGCTGGGTTACTTCAGCCCTTGGAGGTGCCGTCTCAGGTCTGGGCGGATATCTCCATGGACTTCATCGAGGGCCTCCCCAAGGTGGACGTCAAGTCGGTCATCCTCACGGTGGTCGACCGCTTCTCCAAGTACGCCCACTTCATCGCGCTCGACCATCCGTACACGACAGCGTCCGTGGCCCGGGCCTTCTTCGACGGCATTGTTCGCCTACACGGGTTCCCTGCTTCGATCGTCAGTGATCGGGACCCAGTATTCACGGGCCATGTCTGGCGCGACCTCTTCAGGATGGCGGGTGTCTAGCTCCGCCTGAGTACGGCGTTCCATCCTCAGACAGACGGTCAGTCCGAGGTGGTTAACAAGGTCATTGCCATGTATTTGCGTTGTGTGACAGGTGATCGGCCTCGCGCTTGGGTGGACTGGCTCTCTTGGGCGGAGTACTGCTACAACACCTCCTATCACTCCGCCCTACGCGCTACGCCGTTTGAGGTGGTCTATGGTCGACCACCCCCGCCTATACTACCGGTGGACCCGGAGACGGCTCGGACAGCGGTTGCGGGTGACCTTATCCGCACCCGTGACGAGATGCTTGCTGAGGTCCGTCAGCGTCTCCTTCAGGCCCAGCAGCTGGCCAAGCATTACTACGACGATCATCATCGCGAGGCGGAGTTCGCGGTGGGTGATTGGGTGTGGCTGCGTCTTCTCCACCGCTCTACGCAGTCACTTGACCCGCGCGCCAAGCGCAAGCTCGGGCCTCGCTACGCCGGGCCCTTCCCTATCTTGGAGCGCATTGAGAAGGTGGCCTATCGTCTTCAGCTTCCAGCCCGCGCTCGCATCCACGACGTCTTCCATGTGGGGCTGCTCAAGCCTTTCCGTGGCGAGCCACCGGCGGCTCCTCCGGCGCTTCCGCCAACCGCCGATGGTCGCATTCTTCCAGAGCCGGCAAAGGTGTTGCAGGCACAGCTCCGTCGTGGCGTCTGGTTCGTCCTCGTTCAGTGGGCGGGCCTTCCGGAGGAGGAGGCTACTTGGGAGCAGCGGGAGGATTTTCGCCAAAACACTATCCAGACTTTCAGCTCGAGGACGAGCTGTTTGCGCAGGCGGGGAGAGATGTTATGACCGGTTTGGTCTATACTAGGAAGAGGCCCACCGGGCATTAGTATTAGGGGCTTGGCCCACAAGTTATCTTAGGCAAGTTATCTTAGGCAGGTTATCTTAGGCTAAAGTTATAAATACTAGGTGTAAGACACCGTTGAGATCAAGCAATAAAGATATTATAATCTTCTGTTGCCCGGCTCCTTGAGGAGCTGGAACACTAGCCGCCGCCGCCTCCAACCCTAGCCACGACGGCGCCTGTCCGCCGGCGCGCCCGCTCCAGCCCTCGTCCCCCTCCTCCTTGCCCATACAATCTGCGCCGGAGGCCTGGTAGGAACCCTAGTCCTACCAGCAGCTCATCAGATAGCCCATTCCCAACTTTCCTTGTACCCTTAATATCCATCAGAGCCCCAGAACTGAGATTGTCCTGGTTTTTTCTTGGCCTGCGACAGAGTTTGATTACCGAGATACTTTTTCTGCAGTAAGCCCTGCCACACACCACCCTCATGTTCCAGCTTCCAAAGCCAATTAACCAGAAGTCTAATGTACATTAATTACAATTTAAGAACACACAGCCCTCCCATATCCTTTGATAAACAAATAGTTTTCCAGTTTACCAAATGATGTTTTCTGGACCCAAGATCTTCCTGCCATAAAAGCCTCTTCATAAAGTAGATCAACTCTTTTTCCACTCCCTTAGGAAAATTATAGAAGGAAGTCATATAAATTGGAATGGTCCTGTGTGCACATATCGCGCACAAGCGCTAGCTGCACTAGAATGCATAGTCGACATAAATAGGCGGTAGGAACTCATAATTGGTGTACTGCTTCTGTGTTTGCTCTTTGCTGCGTTCTGGAAGGACCTCTTCAATGTATTCATGTATAACTGAATGTAATCACAGAATATTTACATGTGCCATGCATTATATCCTGATCTCCTTGCTTTGTCGTGTAAATGTACCTGCCTCCTATGCTTTACATTTATGTTACTTTATACAGTATACTGCTATATTTCACCGCTTCTGTTTCTTGCTTTTAGGAGGAAATGCTGTGCTTTTATATGCTTCCATGTACCATGATGTTACCGTCATTGTGAATATTTCTGGCCGCTTTGCTTTAGAGCAAGGTATGGAAGGGCGGCTGGGGAAGAATTTCCTGCAGAGGATAAAGAAAGATGGATACATAGACGTCAGAAATAAAAAAGGTGTAAGTTTGCTACATTTGACATGTCATTATCTTGTTAAGTACTAAAAAATAAGCCTCACAATTTTGATAAAATACTACAGATCTGAAGCCTATCACATGTTTATGAATCAAACAAACTTTTCCCGAGTTTTCCAAGTAAAATAGTTTTGTGCTGATTCTGGTAGTGTATATCACAAGCCTTTTCAGTTTATCTGGTGAAACCAGTTAACAAGATCAGGTTATGACATGTGTTATGGGATGACTTACAATACATGAGAATCCATTGAATTGTATAGCTTAGTCAGTTATTTGTAAGCTTCATCATCCTTATGTCAACCATAGGTGGCATAGTTATTTTTGTTTCTCTGCTTATATCCACAAGACTGAACCTGCAAATATTGTAACTGAAAGATTTATTTTGAAAATGAGAGCCCCAGTGTTATGCTTACTTACCTTATTGCAATATTAACGTTGCTATGCCTTTGTGCAGGGAAGTTTGAGTACCGGGTGACAGAAGAAAGCCTGCGAGATCGCCTGAGCACTGATACCCTGCTTTCGAGCCGCTCCATAAGCAAAGACTGCAGGTTCTAAGCTGCTCTCTTGCACCTGAACCTACTCACATGAACAATTCAATCATTGAGAAAAATATGTACCGATCTGCAGGGTTCTCACGGTTCATGGCTCTGAAGATGAAACGGTCCCAGCGAGAGACGCCCTGATGTTTGCTGCGAACATCCCAAACCATGACTTGCATATAGTCGTGGGAGCCAACCATCGGTACACAGGCCACGAGCAAGAGCTGACATCACTCGTACTGGATTTCATCAAGCCCCGTCCTCGAAAATCATCATCCTTACGTCCGAAATTGTGATCATCTGACCATTGTGGGGCTTGATTGATGTACCATTTACTTGTTACATTACAGGATGACAAAAGGCCTGTGTATAGTCGTTGTGCTGTGCTGCACTAATTTCAGTAAGATTTCTTCATCTTACATTTTCTGAACGCAGAAAGAAGCTCAGACTAGTTATCATTTCTAAAAGTAGGAAATGTGTGAATTGGGCAATATCGCAAAATTACTTTTTTTTTAACCGGGCCTCAACCCCTTTCCATTAAAAGCATAACGGAAATACATAGTTCAGATATCCACAGACCCAAGTACCAACTACTCCCTCCGTTCCTAAATATTTGTCTTTCTAGACATTTCAAATAACTACTACATACGGATGTATGTAGACATATTTTAGAGTGTAGATTCACTCATTTTGCTCCGTATGTAGTCACTTGTTGAAATGCCTAGAAAGACAAGTATTTAGGAACGGAGGGAGTACATTGCAAGGAAACTAGAAAGGGGAGGCGAGTTCAAAGCACCACTGAGAAACCCACCATGAGCACTCGTCATCGAGCAGCTCATTGCGGGGCGAATGGTCTTGCAAAGGCTCATACATACGCTACAACTGATAGATACACATGGTCATACACCTCTTCCTATGGGGGTTTAGCTGTGATCAGCCCAGGATAATGTAGACAAATGATGATGTTAGTGATAACAAAGACTCGTGGTAAACCGGCCGGGATGGCATTTGGGTTTTGTAAGTACAATCTTCATATCATATTCTCTCCATTCGGAGTTACTTGTCGCAGAAATGAATGTATCTAGACGTATTTTAGTTGTAGATACATCCATTTCCGAGACAAGTAATTCTAAACGGAAGGAGTACCTTACAGCGGGAAGGCTTGGCACAGGATTGATTGTCTGGAGTCGACTTGTGGCCATTCACAAGCCATCTTGATGATAGCTTCTCTTCTTCTTCATAGTGCCTGATCCATCCCAGGGCCTGACATTGACTACTCATTGTGCCGTATGGGAGGAGGGGCTGGCCAGCTACATTACATGCACCGCCTGACCAGAGAAACAGAGTCTGCTACTCAGGTCAGAAACCCAATGCAAAAAACCAAGTCAAGTATAACAATGTTTTGCTGTGGTTATTATTATACTAGTGTGAAGAAACAGAGAGTTGGCCCAGTCAGGTTATTTACTTTCGCAAGTGCCACCACCTAACGAATGGTGCGCTATTAGTGAGGACCATTCACAAGCCGGCCCGCGCATGAAAGTTGGTCCAGTCAGTGCCCGAGCTCAGATGAGCTCGGGTGAACAGTAAAATCCAAAAAAAAAGAAATAAATTCAAAAAATTCTGAATTTTTTACTGACAAAAGTTTTCAACGCTTACAAAATTTAACCATGAAATGGCATTTGTAGAAGCCATGGATAAAAAACAAAATCGATGCTTCAAAAATGTTATTTTCAAAAGCATTTTAGATCGGTGTTTTTTTTGCCACGGCTTCTAAAAATGTCGTTTCACGCTGAAATTTCGCAAGCACCTAATTTTTTGTTAATGTTTGTCACTAAATAATTTAAAATGTTTTTCTAATATATTTTTTATTTTAATGTTCACACAAACTCATTTGAGCTCGGGACTAGAAGAGTACTTTCGCAGTCAGGGGCTGGATTTGACCCAAACAAGGGCACTTCTTCAGTAGTAAACATCTCTATGAGCTCCTTCGCCAGTACATCCTTGTCCATCTGATAACGCAGTTACAAGAAGAATACGAAATTAGAAAAATCCACATTTCAACTCTGGATTAACCACTCGATTTAATTTACAATCCTCATTTTTGAAACCTCAACTTGCCATAAAGTTTAAAAGACCACCCTGGTCTCGTTTTTGGGCTGGGGTCAACCGGTTTTGACCAAAGTCAAGACTGACTGGACGCCGACTCAGCAACCAACTCATGCAATGCAACATCTAAACGTATCCTCTCCCTCTGCCTCGATTCAGTCCACCCCGAGCCCTGCCGCTTGCCTTGGGCCTTGGCGGTGCTTCCCTTCATCCAGCGCCGTCGTTCATCGATCGGTGTCCCGGGTGCCGGAGCCGGACGGATTCGTGGTTGTCGGGGCCGGCTGCGATGGCGGCCGGCGGTCGTGTGGAGAGAGGAGCCAAGCTCCTTTGGATCGAGCATGCACACACAATGCAAAACACATGTCGCCTCGGCCATCTCTTCATTCATCCGGCGTGGTGTAGCATAGCATGCAGTTGGTTACATACCTGCACGTCCTGCGCGCTCACGTCACGTCCAGGTGCTCGGCGACGAGGAACCTGAACCGGCCTGGAGGAGTCGAGGTTGGTGCCGGAGCCGATGACGCGGCTGGCCGGGAAGCCCGAGAGCTTCCAGGCGACGTAGGTGAGGACGTCGACGGCGACGAGCAGCAGCGCGTCCGGGGAGTGCTCGGCCACGGGCGGCACGATCTTCCTCTACAGGGCCACGTTCCTCTGCAGCAGGTTGAGCCTTGTCTCCCCCGGGATCTGCCTGGCGGCTGGCGCCGACGAGGTCCGAGTTCTTGGTGCCGGAGACGATGCGGACGCGGGGGAGGAATGCGGCGGCGTGCTGCGGGTCGAGGGCGATCTCGTCGGCCAGGTTCTGGGTGAGGATGGTCTGCGCGATGGCCATGCCCGCGTTGCCGGAGAGAGAAGCACCACCGCCCCCCGCCGCTACAGCTCGCTGCCTGCCACATATGTGTCGACCACACCACCCCACCTCGACGGCGGAGCAGGGTGGAAGACCTTGCCTTGCGCGACGCTGCCGGTCTCCAGTCGCCGGCGGCGGGGGACCTGGGTGGCGGTTGGAGGCGTCAGGCAGGCATCCATCCCACTCCCAGGCGGCGGTGGCGGTGGCGGGGACTACGGTCGATCAGTTGCATGCGTGAGTTGAGTAGGCCACCAAATAAACCGGTTGACCACAGTAAAAAAACCCGCGGAGACGGGTGGAAGGGAGATGGAAACCCAAACCCAAAAAGAAAAAAAAAGGAAAATAATAATAATAATCCTGTGGCGTGGTAGCCACGTACCGGAAAAGGAAGAGGAAGCAGGGCCGAGGAAAGCAGAGGAGATGCAGAGGAAGCAGAGCTGAGTCTTGTCTTGATTGTCAAGTGTCAACAGCAATGGGATCGATGGCACTGCTGCTGGCTGCTGCTAAGCGCCGGTGACCTGCAGGTTACCTTTGAGAGCATTATCATCCATGGCCGCGACCCCTTGGTCAGTAATCCTTTGCTCCTGACCATCAGACAGACACAAGTTCTTCCATGGGCGGCTGCAAGAACTGCTCCTTGATCCTTCAACTCGTCGTTGCAGGTCACCGGCGCGTCTTGGCGTCCGGATACCTCCTGTCCATGGAGGCGTTCCTTGCCCCGGAGCGCTGCCATGCCGGAGTCCAGAAAAGCGACACGGAGACGTTGTGGTCCTGCTCGCCGCATCTCTGGCAGTTCTGAGCCGGATGATGGCGGCGGTGGCATTCGCTTCGTCTCTCTACTCCTAGCCGCCGGGGACAATCATTTTCTACTACCTCGAGCATGCACTTATCAAGAGCCTGGAGATTCATATATATGCACCTATGTACACCAAAGTGCTGTTCGGTAAAATCACAAAAAAATAGAAAACAAATTCAAAAAGTTCCAACAAAAATTTGTGTGAAGCATTGACAAATGTTTTCATAGCTTGCAAAATTTCATCATGAAATGACATTCGCGAAAAATGTGGCAAAAAAACAAAATCGATGCTCCAAAATACGCTTGAAAATAACATGATGAATTTTGTTTTGAAAATAACATCGATGCTCCAAGTAGAGTGGAGAAATTTTGTTTTTGATTTTTTTATGGGCGGTATGGGAACCGAAGTAGAGTGGCATATTCTGCAATGTTTTTCATCTCTCCAATACAGATCATGACAACTTTCACAATGAACCAGTGATTCCTTGTATGACCTCTTGCCACAAATAACAGCTGCAAGGGAAGAATAGAAAGAAATCCATATCCATTTATCTTCTTTCTCATCACTTGTCCTCCCAACTTCAACTCCTATTGAAGATTATACCAGCTACTAAATAGTATGTTGGAACAGAAGTACTGTCAATGTCTGATAGGATAGGGGTGAAGCTCCATCTCCACTCTACTTGGCTTGGTTCCCGGAACGAGAAGGATCAGATGATGCTGTCAGCCAGTGCAACTACACACCCATCTTCCAAGTGTTTTTTCATGCCTTTAAAAGGACATGATTGCCTCTTTTTCATGGATGCAAGAAGATGAGCTTCCCTGGACAGACAACAGCGAGAGTAAATCCTGCAATGCAAAAAAAGAGAGCCGGTAACTTTATTTCTGGAAGTTTAACCTCAGGCTTCCTGACACTCCTTGCATAGAAGAATCAAAACTGTGTGAGCTTCCCGGTCTATTTACGTACTCATCACTAGATTGATAAATGGTTCTTGTACACTTCTTTATTTCCTCACTTGAGGCATGCGACTGTGCTCTCTTTATGTTAGACAGGATACTTTGTGGTTCCTATGGAAGGTAGAAAAGAATGATATAAGATTCTGCAGCTAGCCTTCCAACAGGGCATACAAATAGAGAATGCAAGATTTATGTGAAGGCTGAGCTTGAACTTGGAACATGAACACAATAAAGTTATGCAAGATTAAGTTTCCCAACAACTGAGTATGTATTTTCACTTCGACTACTTCGAATGAGTTATATACAGTAACCTAAGGCCGGTATTCCTCACTAAGATGTCCATATACAGTATCGTAATGAAGTTAGTGTCTACTTAAAATGTCCATTTCTCCTAATTCTTCCTAAAGCCATAAGGAGAGATGATCATAATATAGTTAGGAACTTAGGAAAAACAACTACAAGTGTGATCATTTATGTTCGTTGTGGAGAAGTGAATAAAGCACATCAATAGAAGAAGAAAAGTCAATGGAGGTAAATTTGCTTAAATGGTTTATGGGGTTGGATGATTTCAAAAAAAAAAAAAAACTGATATAAGGCCAGCAATCTTCTAAACAATAACGCCTTGCTCTCTTAACTCATCTGGTCACTTCTAAGAACATCCAGCCTATTCATGTAGTCACATTACCAGGACAGAGCACTATACTCTGCTAGCAAACTCCAGGGAGCAGGTAGGGAGGAGGAAGAAGAAGAAGACTAAAATTGTTTTCTCATTTCTTTCATATATCGGACAAGTTGCTCGCTGGGGCTTATAGCAGCGCCCTGTCAGCGGGTCCCATAGGACAGACGACTTACATGGTCCACCCACAGAAACACGGCACCTAATCCTCACTAGTTGTCGACTTTCTCTGTTCTCCTTCGTCAGTTAGCCTTGCTGCTTCCTGCTTGTCGTCAGGTTGGTTGTCACTGGCAGGAGCTGCGACACTGCCCCCTCCATGAGATGCAGCTTGTCCCCAAGCTGGAGCAGCTGGAAAGCACTTGCGCAGCACCTCATAATCTTCCCATTTGGACATTGTATCAGGCAGTGAACTCTAGTGTACTAGTACTTGCAGATAAGCAGCATTACCCTTCTTGACCAGACGTCGATCAATGATCTGTAGTGGCTCTAGTTCAACTGTATCCAGCCCCAATGGTGTTGGCAGAGAGGTATACAGTGGGGGTGTGATCTGGATGTGTGAATAATTGAGATACAAACATGATGAATTTGACTTCCTGGTGGTAGCTCTAGAGTCTAGACGATATGCTAAAGGCCCGATGCGCTGCAAAACTTTGTATGGTCCAAAGAATTTGTAAGAGAGTTTAGGATATGATCTGTTCAACACCGAGTTCTGCACATATGGTTGAAGTCGGGAGGTAAACATGTTCTCCCACAAAAATTCCCTGTTGTCGTGTTCCCTGTCAGCCAAATGTTTCATGCGGACTTGGGAACGAGCTAGCTGCACTTTGAGCATATCAGCATGGCTGTGCTGTTCTTGGAATAGTTGCACAACTTCTGGATTGGTGTTGTGGGCTAAGTCAGGCAGCATGCCATACTTGGGTTCAGTTTTTATACAGTGCTTAAAAGGAGAGCATCCTAAAGAGCTGGAGTGAATTGCAAAAAACCACCACAATTGCGCAAAAGTCATCAAACACCCACCAAAATGCATGTTTTCTGGTGGTTTTTTTCTGAAGCATTGAAAACTCCGACCAAATTGTGGTGGTTTTTTGCAATTTACTCAAAGAGCTGTGATAGGACGTGTTATACCAAAACTCTGCCATGGGCAACCATTTCACCCAATTTGTTGGAGTTGCTTGAGTAACACATCTCAAATACTATTCTACACACTTGTTGACACGTTCACTTTGACCATCAGTTTGAGGATGGTAAGTTGTACTCAGTTGAAGCTCTGTTTGCAATCCCTTGAACAAGCCTTGCCAGAAAGAACTGGTGAAGATTTTGTCTGTCAGGGACAATGGACAGAGGAATGCCATGTAGTTTGACAACATTATACATGAAAAATTTAGCTACTTGAGTTGCGGTGAAGGGATGTCGTAGTGGCATGAAGTGAGCATATTTTGTGTATCTATCTACTACCACAAAAACAGAATTGTACCCCGCTGATTCAGGTAAGCCCTCACTGTAATCCATTGTGATGTCTTAGATGAATACTGAGAAGTGTGTGTATTGATTCAGAAACAGTCCAGTATATATACAAGGGGTAGTCCCTACATGCAGGGCACGTACCGTTGTGGGGCGATGGGCAAGGATCGCCCCCCTGAAGACTAGGACTACGTGGTTACACAAGATAACGATACAATGCATTATCGTGACAGTTCAACACCCCCCCCCCCCCAGTTGGAACGGCTCCCGACAAGACGTTCAAACTGGACCGAAACTCACAGAAGAGAGAGGACGGCAACCCCTTGGTGAAAATGTCGGCGTACTGCGATGATGTGGGAACATGGAGCACCATGGCTTCATCGAGAGCGACGCGATCGCGCACAAAGTGAAGATCAATCTCGACGTGCTTCGTCCGCTGATGTTGGACGGGATTAGTAGAGAGATACATAGCACTGACATTGCCACAGTAAACGATGGTCGCCCGGCGGGGCGGACAACGAAGCTCGGCGAGGAGTTGACGAAGCCAGCACGACTCGGCGATGCAGTTTGCGACCGCACGGTACTCAGCTTCTGCACTGGACCGCGAAACGGTGTGCTGGCGTTTGGAAGACCAGGACACCAAGTTTGCGCCCAAGAACACGCAGAAGCCAGATGTGGACCGCCGTGTATCCGGGCACCCAGCCCAATCAGCATCACTGTAGGCGATCAGATCGTGAGAGGAGGATCGGTAGAGCTGCAGGCCATGGTGAGATGTGCCGCGGAGATAGCGCAATACGCGCTTCACGAGCTGGAAGTGGTGATCCATGGGAGCGTGCATGAAGAGGCAGATCTGCTGCACAGCATAGGTGATGTCGGGGCGGGTGAGACAGAGGTACTGGAGGGCGCCGGCAATCGATCTGTAGTGAGAGGGGTCGGGATAGGGCGAGCCGCCAGAGCCCGACGCCTTGGAACGAGCGTCGACACGGGTGGAGATGGGGTTGCAGTGTAGCATATGGGCCCGATCCAAGATCTCAAGTAAATATTGTTCCTGAGAGAGAAAAAGCCCATGGGCGTTGCGGTGAACGTTCACGCCGAGGAAGTGGTGGATGTCACCGAGATCGCTCATGGAAAACTCTCGGGCAAGGGATGTAACGAGGGTGTTGAGTAGGGATGTGGTGCTAGCAGTCAAGATGATGTCATCGACATACAGCAAGAGATAGGCGGTTGTGGTCCCACGGTGAAGAATGAACAGAGAGCTATCACACTTAGAAGGGGAAAAGCCAATGGTGCGGAGAAACCCAGTGAACCGGAGAAACCACGTGCGAGGGGCTTGTTTCAGACCATAAAGGGATTTGCGAAGGCGACACACGTGAGTGGGATAAGAGGGGTCGACAAAACTGGAGGGTTGTTGACAATAGACCGTCTCGGGGAGATCACCATGAAGGAACGCATTCTTGACGTCCAACTGGCGAATGGGCCAAGAGTTGGCGGTAGCGATGCTGAGGACCACACGGATGGTAGCTGGCTTGACGACGGGGCTGAAGGTCTCGCCGTAGTCGACGCCGGGTTGTTGAGTGAAGCCACGCACGACCCAGCGAGCTTTGTACCGGGCAAGCGTGCCGTCGGGATGGAGTTTGTGGCGATAGATCCACTTGCCGGTCACCACGTTGACACCTGCAGGACAAGGCACCAAAGACCAAGTGTCATTCCGCATTAGCGCATTAAACTCGTCAAGCATAGCAGCACGCCAATAGGGATCCTTAAGGGCCGCACAATAAGAGGAAGGGAGGGGGGAAATATCGGTAGAAACAGTTAAATTATAGTGTTGTTTTGGCATGAAAAATCTGGTTTTGGCACGAGTTAACATTTTATGTGGGTTAACGGGGGGTGGAACCGGGATAGACTTTTGTGGTAGGGGTGGTTTGGTGGGGGGCAACGCAGGACGGGGCGAGGAACGTGCGGCCGAAGCGGGATCAGGCGAGGGGATCGAGGGCGAACGGGGCGTAGCGGGCGGAGTCAGCGGGGTGCAATCCCGAGCGAGATTCGGGCGGGGGGACGTGCATGGGTGGTTGCGATCTCGAGGAGAGTTAGGAGTGGACGGGTGGGTGGGGCTAGCAGGCGGGTGCAGCGCGAGGGGCGGGTGCGGCGCGTGGGTCGGCTGAGCTGGCGGTGTGTGGGTGGTGGACGAGGTATGGGCGCGAGACCCAGGAAAGATTGGATCAGGTGGTGCGGGTGGAAGGTGGGGATCTGGTGTGGCCGGGCGATCCGTGGACGGTGTGTATGGAAAGGTTGTTTCGTCAAAAACAACATGTCGAGAGATAATGACCTTGCGAGTAGACAGATCGAAACACCTGTAGCCTTTCTGTTCACGGGGATATCCGAGGAAGATGCAGCGGGTCGAGCGCGGCGAAAGCTTGTGGGGAACCGTGGCAGCGAGGTTGGGGAAACATAGACACCCAAACGTGCGAAGATGGTCGTATGTAGGATGGGAGCCGTAGAGGAGAAAATGAGGAGTAAAATGGTGGATGGCACGGGATGGGCGGATGTTAAGGAGAGTGGTGGCGGTGTGCAAGGCTTCAACCCAGAAGGGGGGTGGCAAGTGTGCTTGGAGGAGCAGCGTGCGGACGACGTCGTTAGTGGTACGGAGGAAGCGCTCCGCTTTGCCATTTTGTGGAGAGGTATAGGGACACGAAAGACGGAACGAGACACCACGCAAGGCAAAGAATTCGCGAAGAGAGGCGGTGAGGAATTCACCTCCATTATCGCACTGCAAACAACGAATCATCACACCAAATTGAGTTAGGATAAAGGAAAAGAACCGTTGGAGAGTGACACACGTATCAGATTTAGCTCGCAAAGGGAACATCTATGAATAGTGAGAATAATCATCCAAAATGACAAGGTAATAATTATAACCAGAGAAGCTAACAACCGGTGATGTCCATAGATCACAATGCACTAACTGAAAAGGGGCGGTGGTATAGGAGGTAGAGGTGGGGAAGGGTAGGCGTGTGTGTTTGCCAAGCTGGCAGGCAGTACAGAGCATGGGATCATGAGCATTCTTATTACATGAGTCTAAGAAATCAAGAGAAAAACGCGCTAAAGTGGAGGAACTGGGGTGGCCAAGGCGGCGATGCCACAACTCGGAGGGTTGGACGGCGAGGATCAGCGCGGAGGAGCCACCATTATTGCTTGAAAACAAGTAGAGATCGCCTCCACTATTGCACCTCAGAAGAAGAACTTGGCTGGCCAAATCCTTCATGGAGAAACCAGCAGGGTCAAATTCCACAGATACAAGATCAGTTTGTCTAATTCACATCTAGATGTTTTTTAAGGATGTCACATCTAAGCTCCTACAAGTATATAATGTAGCAATAAGAAATAAAAAAACTAGGATAAAAAAATAGACCATAAACAGAGTGGACATCAGCTTAGATGTGACATAGTTATATCACATCTAGATGTGTCCTAAACAGACCCATACAAGATTATCATGAGTAAATTGTCGGACAGAAATAAGATTTTTAACAACATTGGGAGAAAGCAGAATTTTGGTAAGATGGAACGGACGTGGGGGAAGAAGAGTGCTACCGGTGGCAATAACAGGAAGGCGAGCCCCGTTGCCGACTATTATGTGGCGAGAATTAGGCGCTAATGAAGAACGAGACATGGTAAGGTTATCTGGATCCCCGGTGACGTGGGAGGCAGCGCCAGAGTCCATTATCCACTCCGGTGCCGACGGGAACGCAGCGCCATAGCTGGGTGCGGCGTGAAACATCGCGTTGGCGTCCCACGCGTAGGGCGGGGCGGCGTACGGAGCAGGAGGTGCAGCAGGGGCGGAGGAGTACATCACGGGGTAGGCCTGCGTCGGCACACCCGGTCGCGGCCCCAAGATGCCGGCAGAGTTGGGAGGGACCCACGGGGCGCGAGGCGGCGGGAATGGCGCCCCCAGGGGAGCGAAATAGCCGAGCCAAGGCTGCTGGCCACGACCGCCGGACGAGTCGCCGCGTCCCCCACCGTTGCGGCCACGGCCGCCACGTCCACGACCTCCACGACCGCGGGCGGCGTTGAGTTGGCCGCCGCCACGGCCACCACCGCCGCCACGGTCGCCGCCGCGGTCCTGGCGGTCTCCACGATCGCCGCCGCGGTCACCACCGCGGTCGCCACCGCCACTAGCGCCGCCGCCGCCGCCGGCGACATTGACAGCGAGCACCTGAGAGCCTGCCGTGCGGGCGCTTGTCGAGCGCGATCTCGGCAAGGACCAGGCGAGAGCGCGCCTGGACGAACGAAGGCAGCGGCACGGTAGCCTGCAGGATGGCCGCCTGCATGGCGAACTTGTCACCGAGCCCGTCGATCATCTGGAGCGTCAGGGTGCTGTCGTCGACGGGGCCACCGACGTCGGCGAGGGCAGATGCGAGTTGCTGGAGCTGATGGTAGTAGTCGTGGATGGAGCGGTCGCCGCGCACGCACGCGCGAAACTCCTGCCCGAGATGGAGACGACGCCCGGCCTGGTTGTCGAAGAAGTAGGCGTGGAGGCGCGACCAGATCAGGTACGCCGAGGAGTCTGGCGGGGCGACGACGTCGAGGAGGTCGCCCTCGATCATGGCGAGGAACCACAGCACGATAGTGTTGTCCACATCGCGCCAGTTAGGATCGTCGAGACGGTCGGCGCCCCCCCCCCCCCCCCCCCCCGCCC
>NC_053022.1:532509976-532642128 GCF_003073215.2 Triticum urartu
CAGAAAGTTTATAATTTTTGTGACCTAAAAGAAAAAATAAATCACTAAAAAACTATAAGTATTTAGTTCTAAGTAGAAATGAAAAAATAAATAGCAAAAAATAAAAAAATGCCACCTATTGGGCCACCACGGCCTGAATACGACTAGAAACCCATCCATGGGTCAGGATTCAGGCCTGCAGCAGGCCCAGTAGGCCCACAGGCATTGCAGTGTCCAATTAGGCCCGTAAGCCTGCAGTTCAGAGGAGTTCGAAAGGAAACACAGAGCAAGGCTTATAAACAGGTGCGAGAGCTCTTCAACTAGCGAGGTTGGACTAAAAATCCCACCACCGAGCCAGCGCAAGGCCTTTGGTCCCGGTTGGTGGCACAAACCGGGACCAATGCCCCCCTTTAGTCCCGGTTGGTGCCACCAACCGGGACCAAAGGCCGCCGCTTCCCACCACCGAGCCAGCGCAAGGCCTTTGGTCCCGGTTGGTGGCACCAACCGGGACTAAAGGGGGGCATTGGTCCCGGTTTTTGCCACCAACTGGGACCAATGCTTCGTCTATATAAGTAGCACTTGTGAAATTTTTCATTCAGTTCGTCTTCCCCGCCCGACGACACAGCCAGGCTGCCCCTCGATCTGCGCCTCGCCGTCGCCCTGCCTCCAACGCCGTGCCCCTCACCGTCGCCGTCGCCGTCGCCGCCCCATGCCCCCCTGCCTCCTCGCCGCTGACGCCGTGCCCCTCACCGTCGCCGTCGCCGCCCCCTGCCTCTTCATCGCCCGTCGCGCCGCGCCCCCTCACCGTCGCCGTCTCCGCGCCTCTCACCGTCGCCGTCGCCGCACCCGTCACCGTCGCCCCCGTGTCCTGCCGGCCTCCTCGTCGATCGTCGCACCGGTCCGTTGCGTAATTTCCTAATTTAGATGTGTAGTTAATTTAGATGCGTAATTTAGGATGTATAGTTAATTGAGTTGTTGTAGTTAATTTAGATGCGTAGCTTAGATGTATAGTTAATTGAGTTGTTGTAGTTAATTTAGATGTATAGTTTAGATGCCAAAGTTAGAATTTTTTTCTGTTCATACATTTTTTTGGTGATATTATTGTTGCATATGCAAAAGTTTGTGTGTTCATATATATGCAAAGAATATGTCAATTTTTTCATAGAATTTTTATGAATTTTTTTTGTTGTAATTTTGTTCACAGAATTTTTATTTTGTTCATAGATTTTTTATGATTTTTTTCTGTTGTAATTTTGTTCATAGAATTTTTATGATTTTTTTCTGTTGTAATTTTGTTCATATAATTTTTATGATTTTTTTTGTTCATAGAATTTTCTTTGTCAATTTACGTATATGTTCATATTGTGTAGGAATCTGAAAATTATGTATGATCAAAGTCATTTATGTATATGTTCATATTTAGAAGAAAAAGAAGAAGAGAAAAAAAGAAAATAAGAAGAGGAAGAAGGAGGAGAAGAAGAAGAATAAGAAGAAGAGGAGAGGAATAACAGGAGAAATAAATAAGAAGATGAAAAAAAAGAAAAAAAAGGAGAAGAAGAAGGAATAATAGAGGAGAAGAAAAAGAATTCTTTTTCTTCTCCTCTATTATTCCTTCTTCTTCTCCTTTTTTTCTTTTTTTTTCTTCGATCTCCTCCTCTATTCCTTTCTTCTTCTCCTCTTTTTTTCTTTTTCTTCCTCTTCTTATTTTTGTTATCGGGTATGTCGTTGTCGATATACCCCCCTCCCCGATAACTTTTAGTAATTAGTACTACTTAGGAAGTGTTTAATGGAATTAGTTAGAACTAGGTAAACTTGTTTATTTTTAGTAAGTACTACATTATTCTATTTATAGTAAGTGTTTATAGTAGTTGAATAGTTGATTTAATAAAACTGGTTTATTTTACTATAGTAGTAGTTTATTTTTAGCAAGAAAATTAATAGAACTAGTTTATTTTTTTAGTTAAAGCAATTATTCCCGCATCGACGTGGACGATGCCTATCCCGCATCCTCGTCGTCGAGTCGGCGGAGGACGACACCTGCTTGACTAGATGGGCCATGTCCGGGACTGGGCTCCGCCGGGGTGGTACTGGGAGGCGCTACCTTCCGGGGGGCGTAGCTTGGTGAGGAGCCAGCCCGTCGTTGACCCAATCCTTGTTTGGTGGCGGTCGCGTGGGCCAGTGACGGTGCCGAGGCTTCCGGACACCGCGGAGGTGGTACGTCACCGTGTCAGCGAGGAGGACCAGCACGTCCGTTGCTACATGGTTGCGTTGGAGGGCAGGTTCGAGAATACCTGGCAGGTTCTTCAGGGATCTCACTGGAGCTATGATCCTGTGATGGTTCCTTCCCTTTGGGTGTCCACCGCCCGCGCCGATACCTGTCGGGCGCTACGGTTCTAGCTGTACTGGTGATATGTATGATAGTATTCGACGTGTATTAGTGATAATATTCGATGTACGGACACATGAAGATGATGTAGTTTTTCTTATAATTGAATGCATCCTAATTTGAATACTACTTTATTTTGCGATTTGATTTTTCTTATTGAATGCTCAAATTGGAGAGCACTATGCAAGGCATATGCATATGATTAGTTGAATAATAATGATCTAATTTAGTTTTTGTAGTACATATATATATATATTTATATTTTTTATTTCAAAATAGTTGACAGCTTATTTTCATTGACAGCTTATTTTGAAGTATCAAAGAATGTGCAGAAGATGGTAGATAGAACTTACTACACCGATGGCTCTGAGTTAACTTACAAGGAGAAAACTCATCTTGTTGGATTTTTTAATGATCTTGAGAATTACAATATCTACAATCGAACTCCTCAACATTATGATCAATACGTGTCACTAGTGCACGTGTTGAACTACGGTAACTACTATGGAGATACCCTGGTAAGATTTTTTACTATTACGACATATGTGCATCTTTTGCATATTTCTATATAAAACTAGTACTTCATTGCTAACTATGAAGTTATTACTATATGTTTTTCAACAGATAATCCCAGAGGATTGTGTGCCTCATCTGATGTATGAGCATGGTCGCCTTGATGTTTTGAACATATATCCAGGTCATCCTACGAATCTCAACTGTCCATACCGGATTTCTAAAAGAAGTGGAGACATGCAAATCAGAGAATGGAAAAAATGTATGGACACTCGTAAAGAGGTTCTTGGACGCAAAAAGAAGCGGGGTGCAAGAATTGGAGACAGGATGATCTCCATTCTCCATAATGGAGAGTCAGGGTCTATACTGTTTTATGCTATTTTACCTTAAATAGGGTATTTAGGTCCTACCTAATACTGATGATCATGTTCTAAGAACAATTAAGTAGGGTTTGTGTTCGATGACTATGAGGATGATGATCGTATGACTTGTTATTATAATAACGAGTAGAAGTTCTATCATGATGATTAGTAGGACTTATTATTATGATGATGCATGATGTGAGTATGAAGAGTTATTATATATATACAGTGGGTGAAATGAACATGGATTAGATTGAAGTGAAGGCAACATGCATGTGGTGCATGTCGAAAGTAGTACTAATCCAAACTTGATCAAGTTAGGATTAATTAGTATTACTTTCGACATGCACCACATATGTTGCCTTCACTTCAATCTAAGCCATGTTTAGGCATAGCATAGCGTTGGTATAAACCAAGCACACGGAGACACTTCTCTTTATTAGCTAGCTAATAACAAACTAAATTAACCCCAAAACCCCTAAACAAGCCCCTTTCAAAAAAAACACAAAAATGCTGACGCGTGGAGGCCTATTGGTCCCGATTGGTGCCACCAACCGGGACCAAAGGCCCTCCTGCCTGGGCTCACAACGCAGGCCACGTGGAGGCCCATCTCTCCCGGTTCTGGTTAAAACCGGGACTAAAGGGTCGTTACTAGGGTCAGGGCATTAATAACGACCATTTATTCCCGGTTCTGGAACTGTGACAAAAGGCCCTTATGAATCGAGATAATAGGCCCGTTTTCTACTAGTGTTCCCTTGCAGATGCCGATCGTTTGGTGCCCAAGATGGCGGCCGTGTTTCTGATTTGACTTTGGCCCTCCTCCCCTGTTTGTTCCATTCTGATCAAGGTAGCTCCAGCGCCGCTGCAAGGCTGGTTTCGGCCGGCCCCAACGATCAGACCTGGTACATCGTTCTCTTTTTCATGTCCTATGTAGTCAAGACGCTTCTCCTTCTCCACGCAATAGAAATGAATTAATATGGTAGTTTGGGTCTGTTCGACGAGGCAAGCGAGCAGCCAACTTCCTACAGCATCCTTCGCTCATCACCTCCATGCCCAAATAATATCGTCCTCCTACACCAAGCCAACCTTTCCTATGATCCCACTATCCCACATGGACTTCACGGAGATTCTCTTGCACCATCTGAAGTAACTACCATGTTATTTTGGTTGTAGGTTTTTGATGGCCATGTAGGTTCTGATGGAGCATCCCACATGAAAAAACATGACATCAGGTTGTTCACTAAGGATTCAGAGTTCTATGTTGGAAACACATGGCTATGGAGATGTGTCATGATCACAGGTGAACATATGAAGCAGGGCGTGATGCTGACATAAGGTAGCATATATCCTTTTTTATTACACAATATTTGATTGCTAATGTATGTCTTTGTTTTTCTCATGCCTTTCCACCAATTACTAACATGTAATGGCATGATGCCTACCAAAACATTATTTTGTTTCCTTCAAAAATAAACATATGTCCCTTTTACAGTTAACTTTACAGATAACTAATAACTTTTACATTGAGGTTAGTTATTCATATATGGAGTGGTAAGTATTAAGACAGCCAAATTTGATCAAATTATATTGCAACTGATTCCCGCAGCAACGCGCGGGGTATCATCTAGTATATACTCGTTCTCGAGGCTCAATGATACATACTCCCTCCGTTTCTAAATATAAGTCTTTTTAGACATTTCAAATGGACTACAAGATACGGATGTATGTAGACATATTTTAGAATGTAGATTCATTTATTTTGCTCCGTATGTAGTCGCTTATTGAAATCTCTAGAAAGACTTATATTTGGGAACGGAGGGAGTACATCGCATAACACCAACTCTCTTCCCTCTAATCTAGTTACATGGTATGAGCCGCAAGTTCCTAGACCTGGCTCCACGATCACTTCCGTGTCGCGCTGCCCCTGGGGATGTCGATCTCCCTGAACTCCACAAGGGTTGCGTAACCCATAGCTAGGGTTTGTCCACCGATCATGTTGATATGCTTCCCGATCCATTGATTCGCTTTTTTCTCTCTCTATGGTTGTTTGATCGGCGTTTCTTTTTTGGTTTTCTTATCTAAGTCGGTTTGCTACTCCCACTTGACATCGACTACACCAGCTTTTTCTCCGACCAGGCGACCTCGCGCCACACTCGGCAGCCCTGAACAAAAGACGTCTGCGCATCCGTTTGCACATCATTCTTCACTGTATGTCGTCGCGCAGATCTAATCGGGACTCTTTGACCAACAACCCGCCTCCATCCATCTTAGCGCATCTACAGCCGGGAAAACCCACCTCAAACGAGCGGGCAGACCGCCCGGACACTGACCGGTCACAAAAAAGCGACCCACCCCGGCATCTCAAACCGGCCTCAAACGTCCGGACTGTCCGGCGCCCCTCATATCCCGCCGAAATGTAGGGCGGATATGGGGCGGCCCGGGTGCGTCCGCCATGTCTGCGAGACGCTAATTCGCGCGTGTAGATGGGCCAATCTTTCACGGTGGCAATTGGTTTACAGTTATTTCCTTTGTCCTTCTCACATCCTCCAATAACAATCTCCACCCGTGCACAATTAGTACACGAATAAAAATAATGATCTCCTTAAATCAACACGTAGGCGTCCATGTGATGATCAACCCTCCGTCGCTGGTAAATTTCCATGATGGAAAATCACATAGAACACACACAATACGGTATACCCCGGACTCGGGCGTTTCTATATTTGTCATAAACTCACGCAAAACAAATCTATTGATACATGGCCGAAGCCTAGCCTTTTATATGGCGTGACTCATGTTTTACAAGAGGAAGCCACGTGACTAACAAGAGATTCACGTGCCTCCACCGATCATTGAGCAACGTTCCTGGCCTCGACTATCGGTTTGATCACTTGACCGCATGTGATTTGCTTCATCTTTTTGAAGCTCTTAGCTAGTCCTTCGGCTCTTTATTTAGTAGGCGAAGGCATGTCTGACTCTATCGGATCAGACAGCCAGCCAGGGTTTACATCAAGAGTTACAATTAAATTGCTCATGCCTCATGGATAAAGCCTTCTTGGCAAGACGGTGAGCCACTGAATTAGTTTGGCGACTAGAGTACCGGAGCCTAAAACCTTGAAAAATAGCACTCGACTCTCTCATCTCGTGCAAAATATGAAAACCACCGGACTTCTCGGGCGATTGCCACAGTCGTTGTATATCTTGGCAGTCTATCTCAATGTGCACCCTCTGAAGGCCCTTCCGCCGCGCTAAGATAAGTGCGTCATGGCAGGTGAGTAGTTCAATCGAAAGTGGATCAATAATTCCTTCATACCGAGCACACCTAGCTCCCATAAAAGTGCCGGTGTGATCCCGAATGACCATCCCCGCACCTCCCATTCCTTGTCCGACATCCGTCGCCCCATCCGTATTTATCTTGTATTAGCCCGCCTTTGGGGCTTCCCACTTTGCCATGACCGGAAGTGGAACATTCTCCTTTGGTGGTAGTTGCAAGGCTCGGACAATTTCTTCAATAATAATCATCAACATCTGTGGTTGGTACTCCTTCTCTCCATGAGTATAGCTATATTGCGGAGTGCCATATCGCCCACATCAACGTGATCATCACAACAACATCATCTTTGGGAATAATACTGTAATCTAGCATATCTCTTGTCCACGTTACCGGATTTAACATGGGCATCTTCTGCTAAAAAAAGTGAGTTGCTGCCTCCCAGAACCCTCTAGCATGATCGCACTCCATCAGGCTATGAAACAAAGGTTCATTGTCAGTCCACACATTGGGCAGTTGGATAAAGTCTTGAGGTGCCTTCTCCGTAATTCGCTATAACTTGGTAGCAAGTCTTTGGCCCTTCAATCTGATAAATCGCTTGCACGCCCCACCATAAGTTTTTGTGAAGATCGTCATCGGGTATGCGTGTCTGTCCATCGATAGAGCAACGGGCTACTACTGTGTCGTCCATTTGGACCGCAGTTCAGGGTGGACACGGTCCGGTCCAGTCCGATCCCAGACCGAGCCTTCGTTTGGACCAGCCGCCGGCGGTCCGGACCGGACTGGACTGAGCAGGCGAGCGGTCATGTTTCCGGGGACCGGACCGGCGGCGTCAAAGCCCGGGCCAGACCGAGTGGACCGAATGGACTGGCCAGCAACCACCAGCGTCGATGTGTGCGGTTGCTGCGGCGAGGTGGCGTACGTGCGCTACTGCTACGATGAAGTGGACGACGTGCGCGAGCGCTGACCTGCGCGAGAATTGACTGACAACTGAAAGTTTGACGAAACTCACGAAGTGGATTTTCTGAATCTGATGAAACTGAATCTGACTGTTGGAATACCCCTACAAGACCGGCTGCACCAACGTGAGATTGTCTCACTCTCACGTAGCTCGCTCTCTCTCTCTCTCTCTCCGTAACAACTAGTCCTGGTCTCTAGTGCATGAAGTGAACTGCATGATCTCATGAGCTTATCTAGATGAGTTAGTTACGGAGGTTGTGTTGGCGTAGTGGCCGCACCTGCGTGCTCCTCTTCTCTGTATATCTGTAACACTCGACAGATGAATGAACATACGAGCTGTTTCTCTCCTGTTATTCCTTCTTTCACTGACGAAACTGACATGCGAGAGAAATCCCGAGAAGCATAGAGGGACTCCTCGAACAGCAGCGGCGGCGTCACCTTCAGAACGTTCGGATGGTGCCCAGTTATTCCTGGTGGTGCCGGCGAGTCGTTCGCCTACCTGGGGCAGCTGGTGGCCGGTGTACGTGATGTCTCCATGGCAGGAATTGGTGCCAGTTTGGGGTCGACTCCATGGTCGAGAACTTCAGATCGGCTGCGGTGCACGCATGGCAACGATGTCGAGCGGGGCCAAGAGGCTATGGCGCACTGGGAGGTGAGCAAGGGATGAGAGGGGAAGCACGGGGACATGATGGTTCACACGGGGGCTGCCGGTGGCCACGACGACGAGGAACGGCGGCAGCGGTGACTACCTTTTCTCGGTCCGACCGAGCGGCTCGGTTAAAGACCGGACCGGACCGACATTTTCTCGGGCTGGAAATTGCAGCTCGGACCGACCAGTTTTCCCACCGGTGTCATTAAGCTTGCTCGTGCCGTCCACCCTGAACCCAGTGCCGCCCCCCCGGAGGTCTTCCCTGCCATTACACCGACACGGCGCACATTCGGGCCATAGCGTTGCGGCATGCGATCCACCTTGCAGTGACCCGCAGGTTGACGTCTCATGTGGCGCCCGTGGCGCCGCCTCCCTAGACGTCGTCTCGTATATCAGCTGATCAGTGACATACATTTGAGCTAGAGATACTTTGTACTCCTTAGGTGCAGCAGACGTCTGAAAATATTCGTTGCGCTATCTTATCCACCCAACTGGGTCTTCTTCAGAAAATCTAGGGAAATCTAGTTTTGGACCCTTAATTAAGGACCTCATGAACTGAGCTTGCATGTCTTGTTCATAAGTCTCGTAGTATCCCTGCAATAGTTGTTTATCTCTATTCCGCTGATAGTACTGCTGGAAGGCATGGGTGTGCATATTGTTCCTTGCCGTTACTGGAGTTCCTCCTACCACACTAGTAGTTTCTTGTCTCAATTGATTGGCATAACCAAGAGGTGTTGTGGGCCGGTTAGTTCTAATAGGTGACAGATTGTGCACTTGCAAATCCTCCATTTCCTTAGTCTTCTCTTTCTCAACTTCTAGTTGCTTCCCTAACTGATCTGATCTGCCCAACTGTTCCTGCGTTTGCTCATTTTGCAGTGTAGGTGAATTTGACTATCTGACTAGAACTAGAAGATATATCATTTTGTCATACGTTTTGCACAGGTTTCACAAGTGTTTGCAGCACTAATTGGTCACTGATAACTGCTTATTCAGATCCAATAGCACTTTCTCCACACTGCCAACATGTACAGATATTTCTCCCTGTTTGGAACTGATGAACTGATCGCCTGCATCTCTTCCTGCAATTATGACACACTAGTAAGCATGCACGTGCAACACACGCCCCAATTAAATATACTCTACTATGAAACTTCATAATTCTGTCACAACATAAATCTACTTTTTGAACAGCCAAAATCTCACACAAAAAGCATATAATTCCTAACTGCATAACTGACATAATGTTAGTGCAATCTTAAGAGTCATCATTGTATCCAAACCGAAGTAAATTTGAGGTGTAATATTCCCAACCAAGAAAAATACAGCTTCAATCTTATTTTCTTCTAGGTCGTGCCTATGAACGGGCCACTGCCAAAAAGCACCAAGAAAAAAGATATGCAGGTGTGTGTACAGAGGCAATGAAATTAGTAGTTTCCACATAAGCTGATCAAATGAAATAATTCATCAAGGTTCTGAGATACAAGTTTGTTCATCTAAGAAACAAAACATTGCTAGTTAGCAAACCAAACTGCAGCAATATAACATCCTCGACATTGTGGCTGTGTTCCAAGCAAAATCAGGTACCCGTGAAACCAGCCTGTGAGACAAAGCAGATGCGCAAACCACTGTAGGTAGAACCACACTTACTCATAATCTAGAGGCATTTGTGGTCATTTACTGTTCATCCTTCCATGGCAAGGTCCAAAGCAACGAAGGTATTTGCAACCTGATATTTGGAAGCTCGCTTTTTTTTGCGAAAGCAAATAAACCACACCGCAGGACATCTAGTTTCCACATAAGCTGGTCAAATGAAATAATTCATCAAGGTTCTGAGATACAAGTTTGTCCATCTAAGAAACAAAACATTGCTAGTTAGCAAACCAAACTGCAGCAATATAACATCCTCGACCTTGTGGCTGTGTTCCAAGCAAAATCAGGTACCCGTGAAACCAGCCTGAGAGACAAAGCAGATGCGCAAACCACTGTAGGTAGAACCACACTTACTCATAATCTAGAGGCATTTGTGGTCATTTACTGTTCATCCTTCCATGGCAAGGTCCAAAGCAACGATGGTATTTGCAACCTGATATTTGGAAGCTCGCTTTTTTTTGCGAAAGCAAATAAATCAATCTCTAGGAGAGTATTAACACATATCACCATGTCTGATGATGAACATAACTCTGCAAAGAAAAAGGAATAAGTGGGGAGATGAACAAACGTAGCTGTACATATGCTACATAAATTTGCATCTAATCTTCTCACCTTGTTCCCGGTCTGCAGTATGTTGTCTTGCTCGTCCAACCTGAACTGACAGAGAAAGTTCCCTGTAGCACTTTATTTGTGAGGATATAAAAGTAGTCAACAACAAATTTATCATTGTTATTTCATGGGAAGATAACAGATCATTCATAAGTATATATTTTGTTGGCTGTTGATTACTCGAAAGTAATACTAATATGGGCTTACAAGTTTGGGCATGTTTCTTTGCAACGACGACATCTATTAGCAGAGGTAAATCATAATACTATAGACATATATTACTAATAGAAAATATTGAGAAAACACTACTTTTCTTTTTATATTACATAAATTAGAACAATCAATTTCTTCCATCTTCGGCTTTAATTCAACAATTTTCGGTTAGGATAAAATCATGGGTTTTCCCCTAAAAAACCAAGACCAATAATTCCCCTAAAAAAACCAAGACCAATAAGAAAAAAAAACAAGAATTCAAGCCTATCAGACAATCATGCACTACTGATATTCGGTCAACCAAACTCATATAATAGTTGCTCACCTGCAAATTCTTCAGTAGTTGTGCTAACATATGAAACATCTTCTTGATCTCCCTAACCTGAATTCTATGATAACACAGAGCTGAACTCGAAAAATAAAACCACACCGCAGGACATCTATAGGCTATTTTTACACAAAAAGAGACTCAAAAACACATACAATGAAAATGAGGCACCTGATTAAATAAGCCATTGAAACCAGACTACACATAGCTCAACATATCGCCTTGTGGACCTAGCTCAATATCAGCATTTCTTTGGGACCATTCCTCTTTGCTGATCTCAAATTAGTCATGTTAAATTTCACAAAATAAATGTCCTTACAACATTCACAATTCAAATCCTTTGTGTATTCTAACCAAGAAGATGGAATTCAATCTTGGGTGTGGCTTGCATCCTAGTGTCATAAGTAATACATTATCGTCCAGTTCTTGTGTTGTTGCCTACAAATATAAATTATTAAAGAACAGAACATGAAGAATATGTATTATAACATAATATTGTTAAATAAAAGATGAAGCTATACTTCTATGTTCATCGTCTTGTTGAGTTTAAAACACACAACTCGTTGTGTCGCGTGGCACAGGGATTTCCTTTTCTTGAGAGCCTTGGTGACAATCAGGTTCTAATTAAACGATTTGGTCAACATATTTTAGAACTCTGCAATCTCTAACTGAAATCTGCACTGCCATTATTAGAACCAAAAATGATGTCGAGGGAGCAACAACATATGGCAGTTGCTCACAGAAAGCAAACCATCACAATTTGCACAATTCCAACCAGCCATATAAGAACACATACAGATTTCCTTAAAGATCCATTCAAAGAAGGACATGCCAATTGAACACGGCTTCCTTGAGAAGACCAATTCAAAGCAAAACCATCAAACATGGCATTGGCGTACAACATTCAATGCAGAATGCAAGAGAAAGCCCATAAGTAAACAAAAATGCTGCACTAGAATTGGTTGTTGAAGCAAATTTACTTTGCCATACCTAATACTACACTGTTACTGCTAGTATAAACATCAGTAGCATCAGAGATTGCGTGCTGCATTGGAATTGGTTGTTCAAGCAAATTTACTTTGCAATACCTAATACTACACTGTTACTGCTAGTATATGTAAACATCAGTAGCATCAGAGACTGCTCACAAGGGCACAGCTGCACACCCTCCTATTTCCATACTCTAACGATCACAAAATAATCTCATATAGAGAATACAGAGAAAACCCATTTTTCACAGAGCCCAATATGACCAAAAACCACATACCGGGAGCAAATCATCATCTAGTCGACATAGAAATTAGTCTTCTACTTCTCCTTGTGGGCTCAACATTACCAGTGTTCTTCTGTGGAGAGATTATCAGCAGAAAAAAGAACAGAGAGAGATGAAATTCAGTTTGCATCCAAAGCTCTCTCCATTCCCCACGGCTGGAGGTCTCCTCGTCCCCAAAACATGCCTCCGCCAGCAGAGCACCCGTGCTCCTCGTTCCTCGCCTCGAAGCTGTTGGGGAACGTAATAATTTTAAAAATTTACCTACGCACACGCAAGATCATGATGATGCATAGCAACGAGAGGGGAGAGTGTGATCTACGTACCCTTGTAGATCGACAACGGAAGCGTTAGGTTGATGTAGTCGTACGTCTTCACGGCCCGACCGATCAAGCACTGAAACTACGGCACCTCCGAGTTCTAACACACGTTCAGCTCGATGACGATCCCCGGACTCCGATCCAGCAAAGTGTCGGGGAAGAGTTCCGTCAGCACGACGGCGTGGTGACGATCTTGATGTACTAATGTCGTAGGGCTTCGCCTAAGCACTGCTACAATATTATCGAGGACTATGGTGGAAGGAGGCACCGCACACGGCTAAGAATATGATCACGTGGATCAACTTGTGTCTCTATGGGGTGCCCCCTGCCCCCGTATATAAAGGAGTGAAGGAGGGGAGGGCCGGCCCTCTCTATGGCGCGCCCTAGGGGAGTCCTACTCCCACCGGAAGTAGGATTCCCCCTTTCCTAGTCCAACTAGGAGTCCTTTCATGTAGTAGGAGTAGGAGACAAGGAAGGGAAAGACGGAAGAGAAGGAGGAGGGGGCGCAGCCCCTCCCCCTAGTCCAATTCGGACTAGGCCTTGGGGGGGCGCGCGGCCTGCCTCTCCCTCTCCCCTAAAGCCCAATAAGGCCCTTATACTTCTTCTCTCGTATTCCCGTAACTCCCCGGTACTCCGAAAAATACCCGAACCACTCGGAACCTTTCCGATGTCCGAATATAGTCATCCAATATATCGATCTTTACGTCTCGACCATTTCGAGACTCCTCGTCATGTCCCCGATCTCATCCGGGACTCCGAACTCCTTCGGTACATCAAAACTCATAAACTCATAATATAACTGTTATCGAAATCTTAAGCGTGCGGACCCTACGGGTTCGAGAACAATGTAGACATGACCGAGACATGTCTCCAGTCAATAACCAATAGCGGAACCTGGATGCTCATATTGGCTCCCACATATTCTACGAAGATCTTTATCGGTCAGACCGCATAACAACATACGTTGTTCCCTTTGTCGTCGGTATGTTACTTGCCCGAGATTCGATCGTCGGTATCTTAATACCTAGTTTAATCTCATTACCGGCAAGTCTCTTTACTCGTTTCGTAATACATCATCTCGCAACTAACTCATTAGTTGCAATGCTTGCAAGGCTTATGTGATGTGCATTACCGAGAGGGCCCAGAGATACCTCTCCGACAACGGAGTGACAAATCCTAATCTCGAAATACGCCAACCCAACATGTACCTTTGGAGACACCTGTAGAGCTCCTTTATAATCACCCAGTTACGTTGTGACAGTTTGGTAGCACACAAAGTGTTCCTCCGGTAAACGGGAGTTGCATAATCTCATAGTCATAGGAACATGTATAAGTCATGAAGAAAGCAATAGCAACATACTAAACGATCGAGTGCTAAGCTAACGGAATGGGTCAAGTCAATCACATCATTCTCCTAATGATGTGATCCCGTTAATCAAATAACAACTCTTTGTCTATGGTTAGGAAACATAACCATCTTTGATTAACGAGCTAGTCAAGTAGAGGCATACTAGTGACACTCTGTTTGTCTATGTATTCACACATGTATTATGTTTCCGGTTAATACAATTCTAGCATGAATAATAAACATTTATCATGAAATAAGGAATAAATAATAACTTTATTATTGCCTCTAGGGCATATTTCCTTCAGTCTCCCACTTGCACTAGAGTCAATAATCTAGTTCACATCGCCATGTGATCTAACATCAATAGTTCACATCTTTATGTGGTTAACACCCATAGTTCACATCGATATGTGACCAACACCCAAAGGGTTTACTAGAGTCAGTAATCTAGTTCACATTGCTATGTGATTAACACCCAAAGAGTACTAAGGTATGATCATGTTTTGCCTGTGAGAGAAGTTTAGTCAACGGGTCTGCCATATTCAGATCCGTAAGTATTTTGCAATTTTCTATGTCTACAATGCTCGGCACGGAGCTACTTTAGCTAATTGCTCCCACTTTCAATATGTATCCAGATGAAGACTAAGAGTCATCCGGATCAGTGCCAAAACTTGTATCGACGTAACCCTTTTACAACGAACCTTTTGTCACCTCCATAATCGAGAAACATATCCTTATTCCACTAAGGATAATTTTGACCAATGTCCAGTGATCTACTCCTAGATCACTATTGTACTCCCTTGCCAAAATTAGTGTAGGGTATACAATAGGTCTGGTATATAGCATGGCATACTTTATAGAACCTATGGCCAAGGCATAGGGAATGACTTTCATTCTCATTCTATTTTCTGTCGTGGTCGAGCTTTGAGTCTTACTCAATTTCACACCTTGTAACACAGGCAAGAATTCTTTCTTTGACTATTCCATTTTGAACTACTTCAAAATCTTGTCAAGGTATGTACTCATTGAAAAAAACTTATCAAGCGTCTTGATCTATCTCTATAGGTCTTGATGCTCAATATGTAAGCAGCTTCACCGAGGTTTTCTTTGAAAAAATCCTTTCAAACACTCCTTTATGCTTTGCAGAATAATTCTACATTATTTCCGATCAACAATATGTCATACACATATACTTATCAGAAATGCTGTAGTGCTCCCACTCACTTTCTTCTAAATACAGGCTTCACCGCAAGTCTGTATAAAACTATATGCTTTGATCAACTTATCAAAGCGTATATTCCAACTCTGAGATGCTTGCACCAGTCCATAGATGGATCGCTGGAGCTTGCATATTTTGTTAGCACCTTTAGGATTGACAAAACCTTCTGGTTGCATCATATACAACTCTTCTTTAAATCCATTAAGGAATGTAGTTTTGTTTATCCATTTGCCAAATTTCATAAAAATGCGGCAATTGCTAACATGATTTGGACAGACTTAAGCATCGCTACGAGTGAGAAAATTTCATCGTAGTCAACACCTTGAACTTTGTCAAAAACTTTTTTCGACAAGTCTAGCTTTGTAGATAGTAACACTACTATCAGCGTCCGTCTTCCTCTTAAAGATCTATTTATTTTCTATGGCTTGCCGATCATCGGGCAAATCCATCAAAGTCCATACTTTGTTCTCATACATGGATCATATCTCAGATTTCATGGCCTCAAACCATTTCGCGGAATCTGGGCTCATCATCGCTTCCTCATAGTTCGCAAGTTCGTCATGGTCTAGTAACATGACTTCCAGAACAGGATTACCATACCACTCTGGTGCGGATCTCACTTTGGTTTACCTACGAGATTCGGTAGTAACTTGATATGAAGTTACATGATTATCATCATTAGCTTCCTCACTAATTGGTGTAGTAGTCACAAGAACAGATTTCTGTGATGAACTACTTTCCAATAAGGGAGAAGGTACAATTACCTTATCAAGTTCTCTAGTTCCTCCCACTCACTTCTTTCGAGAGAAACTCCTTCTCTAGAAAGGATCCATTCTTAGCAACGAATGTCTTGCCTTCGGATCTGTGATAGAAGGTGTACCCAACAGTCTCCTTTGGGTATCCTATGAAGACATATTTCTCCGATTTGGGTTTGAGCTTATCAGGATGAAACTTTTTCACATAAGCATCACAACCCAAAACTTTAAGAAATGACAACTTTGGTTTCTTGCCAAACCACAGTTTAGATTGTGTCGTCTCAACGGACTTAGATGGTGCCCCTTTTTAACGTGAATGCAGCTGTCTCTAATGCATGATCCCAAAACGATATTGGTAAATCGGTAAGAAACATCATAGATTGTACTATATCCAATAAAGTACGGTTATGACGTTCGGACACACCATTATGCTGTGGTGTTTCAGGTGGCATGAGTTTGTGAAACTATTCCACATTGTTTTAATTGAATACCAAACTCGTAACTCAAATATTCGTCTCTGCGATCAGATCGTAGAAACTTTATTTTCTTGTCACGATGATTTTCCACTTCACTCTGAAATACTTTGAACTTTTCAGACTTATGTTTCATCAAGTGGATATACTCATATCTGCTTAAATCATCTGTGAAGGTCAGAAAATAATGATACTTGTCGTGAGCTTTAATATTCATCGGACCATATACATCAGTATGTATGATTTCCAACAAATCTGTTGCTCGCTCCATTGTTCCGGAGAAAGGAGTCTTTAGTCATCTTGCCCATCAGGCATGGTTCGCAAGCACCAAGTGATTCATAATCAAGTGATTCCAAAATCCCATCAGCATGGAGTTTCTTCATGTGCTTTACACCAATATGACCTAAACGGCAGTGCCACAAATAAGTTGCACTATCATTATTAACTTTGCATCTTTTGGCTTCAATATTATGAATATGTGTAACACTATGATCGAGATCCAACGAACTATTTTCATTGGGTGTATGACCATCGAAGGTTTTATTCATGTAAATAGAACAACAATTATTCTCTGACTTTAATGAATAACCGTATGCAATAAACATGATCAAATCATATTCATGCTCAACGCAAACACCAAATAACACTTATTTAGTTTCAACACTAATCCAGAAAGTATAGGGAGTGTGCGATGATGATCATATCAATCTTGGAACTACTTCCAACACACATCGTCACCTCACCCTTTACTAGTTTCTGTTTATTCTGCAACTCCCGTTTTGAGTTACTACTCTTAGCAACTGAACCAGTATCAAATGCCGAGGGGTTGCTATAAGCACTAGTAAAGTACACATCAATAACACGTATATCCAATATACCTTTGTTTACCTTGCCATCCTTCTTATCCGCCAAATACTTGGGGCAGTTCCACTTCCAGTGACCAGTCCCTTTGCAGTAGAAGCACTTAGTCTCAGGCTTAGGATCAGACTTGGGCTTCTTCACTTGAGCAGCAACTTGCTTGCCGTTCTTCTTGAAGTTCCCCTTCTTCCCTTTGCCCTTTTCTTGAAACTAGTGGTCTTGTCAACCATCAACACTTGATGTTTTTCTTGATTTCTACCTTCGTTGATTTCAGCATCACGAAGAGCTTGGGAGTTGTTTCCGTTATCCCTTGCATATTATAGTTCATCACGAAGTTCTACTAACTTGGTGATGGTGACTAGAGGATTCTGTCAATCACTATCTTATCTGGAAGATTAACTCCCACTTGATTCAAGCGATTGTAGTACCCAGACAATCTGAGCACATGCTCACTAGTTGAGCGATTCTCCTCCATCTTTTAGCTATAGAACTTGTTGGAGACTTCATATCTCTCAACTCGGGTATTTACTTGAAATATTAACTTCAACTCCTGGAACATCTCATATGGTCCATGACGTTCAAAACGTCTTTGAAGTCCCGATTCTAAGCCATTAAGCATGGTGCACTAAACTATCAAGTAGTCATCATATTGAGCTAGCCAAACGTTCATAACGTCTGCATCTGCTCCTGCAATAGGTCCGTCACCTAGCGGTGCATCAAGGACATAATTCTTCTGTGCAGCAATGAAGATAAACCTCAGATCACGGATCCAATCCGCATCATTGCTACTAACATCTTTCAACACAATTTTCTCCAGGAACATATCAAAATAAACACAGGGAAGCAACAACGCGAGCTATTGATCTACAACATAATTTGCAAAATACTACCAGGACTAAGTTCATGATAAATTTAAGTTCAATTAATCATATTACTTAAGAACTCCTACTTAGATAGACATCCCTCTAATCCTCTAAGTGATCACGTGATCCAAATCAACTAAACCATGTCCGATCATCACGTGAGATGGAGCAGTTTCATTGGTGAACATCACTATGTTGATCATATCTACTATATGATTCACGCTTGACCTTTTGGTCTCCGTGTTCCGAGGCCATATCTGTATATGCTTGGCTCGTCAAGTATAACCTGAGTATTCCGTGTGTGCAACTGTTTTGCACCCGTTGTATTTGAACGTAGAGCCTATCACACCCGATCATCACGTGGTGTCTCAGCACGAAGAACTTTCGCAACGGTGCATACTCAGGGAGAACACTTCTTGATAATTAGTGAGAGATCATCTTAAAATGCTACCGTCAAACTAAGCAAAAATAAGATGTATAAAAGATAAACATCATATGCAATCAAAATATGTGACATGATATAGCCATCATCATCTTGCTTCTTTGATCTCCATCTCCAAAGTACTGTCATGATCTATATCGTCACCGGCATGACACCATGATCTCCATCATCTTGATCTATATCAATGTGTCGTCACGTGGTCGTCTCGCCAACAATTGCTCTTGCAACTATTGCTATCGCATAGCGATAAAGTAAAGCAATTATTGGACGCTTGCATCTTATGCAATAGAGAGACAACCATAAGGATTTTGCCAGTTGCTGGTAACTTTAACAAAACATGATCATCTCATACAACAACTTATATCTCATCACGTCTTGACCATATCACATCACAACATGCCCTGCAAAAACAAGTTAGACGTCCTCTACTTTGTTGTTGCAAGTTTTACGTGGCTGCTACGGGCTTAAGCAAGAACCAATCTTACCTACGCATCAAAACCACAACGATAGTTTGTCAAGTTGGTGCTGTTTTAACCTTCGCAAGGACGGGCGTAGCCACACTCAGTTCAACTAAAGTTGGAGAAACTGACACCCGCCAGCCACCTATGTGCAAAGCACGTCGGTAGAACCAGTCTCGCGTAAGCGTACGCGTAATGTCGGTCCGGGCCGCTTCGTCCAACAATACCGCCGAACCAAAGTATGACATGCTGGTAAGCAGTATGACTTATATCGCCCAATACTCACTTGTGTTCTACTCATGCATATAACATCAACACATAAAACCTAGGCTCCGATACCACTGTTGGGGAACGTAGTAATTTCAAAAATTTACCTACGCACACGCAAGATCATGGTGATGCATAGCAACGAGAGGGGAGAGTGTGATCTACGTACCCTTGTAGATCGACAACAGAAGCGTTAGGTTGATGTAGTCGTACGTCTTCACGGCCCGACCGATCAAGCATTGAAACTACGGCACCTCCGAGTTCTAGCACACGTTCAGCTCGATGACGGTCCCCGGACTCCGATCCAGCAAAGTGTCGGGGAAGAGTTCCGTCAGCACGACGGCGTGGTGACGATCTTGATGTACTAATGTCGCAGGGCTTCGGCTAAGCACTGCTACAATATTATCGAGGACTATGGTGGAAGGGGGCACCACCCACACACGGCTAAGAATATGATCACGTGAATCAACTTGTGTCTCTATGGGGTGCCCCTGCCCCCGTATATAAAGGAGTGGAGGAGGGGAGGGCCGGCACTCTCTATGGCGCGCCCTAGGGGAGTCCTACTCCCACCGGGAGTAGGATTCCCCCTTTCCTAGTCCAACTAGGAGTCCTTCCATGTAGTAGGAGTAGGAGACAAGGAAGGGAAAGAGGGAAGAGAAGGAAGGAGGGGGCGCAGCCCCTCCCCCTAGTCCAATTCGGACTAGGCCTTGGGGGGGCGCGCGGCCTGCCTCTCCCTCTCCCCTAAAGCCCAATAAGGCCCATATACTTCTTCTCCAGTATTCCCGTAACTCCCCGGTACTCCGAAAAATACCCGAACCACTCGGAACCTTTCCGATGTCCGAATATAGTCGTCCAATATATCGATCTTTACGTCTCGACCATTTCGAGACTCCTCGTCATGTCCCCGATCTCATCCGGGACTCCGAACTCCTTCGGTACATCAAAACTCATAAACTCATAATATAACTGTCAGACCCTACGGGTTCGAGAACAATGTAGACATAACCGAGACATGTCTCCGGTCAATAACCAATAGCGGAACCTGGATGCTCATATTGGCTCCCACATATTCTACGAAGATCTTTATCGGTCAGACCGCATAACAACATACGTTGTTCCCTTTGTCATTGGTATGTTACTTGCCCGAGATTCGATCGTCGGTATCTTAATACCTAGTTTAATCTCGTTACCGGCAAGTCTCTTTACTCGTTTCGTAATACATCATCTCGCAACTAACTCATTAGTTGCAATGCTTGCAAGGCTTATGTGATGTGCATTACCGAGAGGGCCCAGAGATACCTCTCCGACAATCGGAGTGACAAATCCTAATCTCGAAATACGCCAACCCAACATGTACCTTTGGAGACACCTGTAGAGCTCCTTTATAATCACCCAGTTACGTTGTGACATTTGGTAGCACACAAAGTGTTCCTCCGGTAAACGGGAGTTGCATAATCCCATAGTCATAGGAACATGTATAAGTCATGAAGAAAGCAATAGCAACATACTAAACGATCGAGTGCTAAGCTAACGGAATGGGTCAAGTCAATCACATCATTCTCCTAATGATGTGATCCCGTTAATCAAATAACAACTCTTTGTCTATGGTTAGGAAACATAACCATCTTTGATTAACGAGCTAGTCAAGTAGAGGCATACTAGTGACACTCTGTTTGTCTATGTATTCACACATGTATTATGTTTCCGGTTAATACAATTCTAGCATGAATAATAAACATTTATCATGAAATAAGGAAATAAATAATAACTTTATTATTGCCTCTAGGGCATATTTCCTTCAGAAGCTCCCCGCCAGTCCATGGTCACGGGCTCACGGCGACCCCGACGGGGGAGAGAGAGAGAGAGAGAGAGATGTACTCGACAACACCGGTGCCCTTGCTCAGCTGCCGCTGCCCAGATCCAAATCGCTGTCGTCGCCCCGATCCATGACAGCAGGCCGAGCTCCTAAGGCCAGAGTCGCGGTGGCAATGACTGCCACGGCCGAAGTGCAGCAGGCGCGCCGGAGTGGGGCTCAATGGTGGTGGCCTCGTGTCGAGGAGGCAACGGAGATGGTGGCGACAGAGGAGATCAGCGACGCTGGGCTCGCTTGGAGGCGATATGGTGGAGGGGATTGAGGGGACGACACGATTTGAAAGATGGAAAGGAAGGGAGCAGAGCAATTAGCGGCATAAACATCTCATTGACGCGATTCAGATGGATTCGATACGCTTTGTGAGCGGGGCCGTGCGGATCGGGGGCGCGGAGCGCTATGACTATCGGCAGACCACGGGCGTGTGGCGGCAGAACATTTGATCCGAGTCGTCGATCTGGCTAACAGATTATTGACGTAATATAGGCAGTAGGATATGTTTAGGTTGATTTGATCCGAGGGTTGTGGTTATCCTGTGTACAGTTTGTTGTGTGGTTTTAGGATAACTTACGTTTGCTCTTTTAATAGTACTATAGATATAGATGTGACTGCCCATTTTGCTTCACAAACAGCATGGTCTGTTAAAGAGGAACACCCCCCCCTGATGGCTCAGACCCCTAAACTCTAAAACCAGTTAAATCACCCCATCTGAACAATGTAAAACTGGATCAATTTGCCCCTAGGCGGTTTTGGACTAGATCTTTAGATGGTTCTGAGTTATTGATGCTGACCGGGCATGCTGGCTTCCCGCCCGTGTTGCCCATGATGTTGCTGTGCTTGACGGCGATCGAGGCCGAGCTTGTTGAATAAGAGGACCCACGGCGCCGATTGGCACGCCATGTTGAACAGGACGCAGACGCTTGGACTCGCTCTACCTGAACCACGTGGTCAGTAGGTCGGGCCCTTGACGTTGATGAAGTTGGGCCAGCTTCTCCGGGCCAGCAGCGTCTTGCTGCAGTTGGGTGTTGAGCTGTTTAGACCACCGGGCGGTAGGTTAATCAATTAGTTAACGACCAATACTTTTGGGTGTGTTTCTGTTATTACGTACTGTACTCCATTAAAAAAAATGTGTACAGTTGATGAGAGTATATCAATCAAACTGACCAATCATTTCCCCCTTTCTGAAGATCGACGGCCAGCACGTACGTCAGTAAGCAGCACGCGGGAGCCGGAGTATGCGCCTTCTGACGGCCAAGAAGGACATCACCTTGTCTAGTTAGTTCAGCTGCTTGCATTTGCATATACATACTCCTCAATCCTTCCAAGTAGAACCAACCTCGTGTACGGTAGTAGTATAGTACTCCTATATACAACAAATATTCAGTTTCAGGTTTGAGCTACAGGTGGACATGACAGAAATAGAATACGGTGGAGGTGCGTGTGCTTGCGAATGCGAATGCGCTCCAGGTGGATCTCGAGGCGGCTGACCTCCTCGGGCACGCCTGGCGATGTCGGTCGATCGATCTCCTTGTCAAAGCGGCCGAAGCATCCACGACCATGACCTGCGTGCGCGGTCCATCAGCGTGAGCAGCTGAGCCTGAGACACGACGTGCGTCTTGTCGCGGTTGGGCGTGATGGCGTCCGTCGATCTCGAGGTCCATGAACGAAGATGATGGACGGCGCCTTGGCCTGGGACTCAGCGAACGGCTTGCACTTGTTGGCCGCGCGCGACGTGTATGCCTGCCTCAAGAGCTCGCCGACGACACCTTCTCCCAGGACCGCCCACAGAGCTGGGTCCAGAGCCGCGTCGGAGCCCGATTCCGCTACCTTGCGCGCGTTCAGGTCATCTGTAACCACCAACAAGCACCGTCAGGCCGGTGTCTGCGCAGGACGGTGGTCGTGTCCTTGTGTGGGAGCTACGTTGGGCGTACGTGTTGTCAAGGCGCCGGATGTGTGCTGCGTGCATGCTCCGGTGTGGGTGCTCTTATTGGTGCAAGCCCAACGGCAAAGCTAGAACCACACGGCTGACGTATGCACGCCGGCGTAGCAGAACAGCAAGCGCGTCAACAAGGACGTGGAGCCTCTTTCATTTCTCCGAACAGCTTGTGGGCGTTCCTGGTGGTATAAAAAGTTTAGGGGCTTTGACCTATGTGCACCCCAGACACAAGTTCTTTGACCGGTTTGCACAAGTCTAGACGCTGACAAGCCACTGGCAGCTCGCAGCAGTAGCTTATTTCCTTGCAACAACCTTGTCTTCCTTCCTCGTCTGCTTCGCAGCAACCACGGTGGTCTACTTCCTCTTCCTCAGCTTGAGCATGTCGCCGTCGTCCACCTTGGAGGACCGTTTGGCTGGCTGGCTGGCTGCCGGAGCCTTCTTTCGTGCTACACTACATCTTACACTGCACTACATCTTGTTTTTTTGAAACAAGGCAAAAGACTTGCCATTTTCATTGATTAAGAGAGAAGTTTGTGAGATACACGCCGCTCAAGCGGCACAAACGCTAACTAATTACTCTCGCGGCATTACATTACACAAATTCTAGCACCCGCAATAGCCCAAAGCGCTGCCTCCTCCTTAATAAGGTTAACAATCACGGCCACCGGTGCCGCTTTATTTCTAAAAGACTGTTACGGATCTAGGTAGTAGATTACTCGAATTCGCTCAATCACATGAAGAATCAGAGGAATTGTAGCAGTATCTTGAGTCTCAGCAAGAAGGGGATCGGGAAGTGAGAGTCTGGAGGTGGGAGGAGAGATACATCGCCCAGCGGCGCCGATACGGTAAGTGATCCAACGATGCCAACCCTAGCGCCGGATTGCCCTCATATACCTACTTGGTCCATTCTGGGCCTTGCACCAGTGGGTTGGGCTTTGTCTTCCTCTTGGTCCTCTCCAGCTGGGTTGGGCTCTTCTGAACGGGGCCCACCATTCCCGTGACATTCCCCTCTCCTTGAGAATTGGCTTGACCCCAAGCCAGAGCTCTGGGAAACCTGGACTTCAGAGGTACTTCGTCTTCCCAGGTGGCCAACGAGTCGGGGAACCCGGACCAACGCACTAAGACCTGCTTCACTTGACGAGCCCCACGCATCACGGATCGATGTTGCAGTATCCGCTCGGGCACTTGCAGAGGAAGGAGATCCTTATCGAGCGTCGGCAGCTCCGGCATCACTTGAGTTGACGGAGGCACGCCCAGCCGAAGTTGCGAGACATGGATGACGGGGTGGATACGCGCTGCTTCAGGCAACGCCAGCTTGTATGCCACCTCTCCAACACGCCCCAGTACCTGAAAGGGACCAAAATAACGAAATGCCAATTTGTGGTTAGCTCTTGTTGCCACCGACGACTGCGCGTACGGTTGAAGCTTGAGGTACACCCAGTCCCCAACAGCAAACACCCGATCCGAACGCTTGCGATCAGCTTTGCTCTTCATCACTTGCTGAGCTCTGTGGAGGTGTTGTTTGACAAGTGCCATCACTGTTGCTCTTTCTTTAGTCCAAGCAGCCAAATCAGTCACAGCCTCCTCCGCTACATTGGTGATGCCAAAGAAACGAGGCTTGTGCCCATACAGGACCTCAAATGGAGACGATCGAAGAGCTGAGTGGTAAGAGGTGTTGTACCAAAACTCTGCTAATGCCAGCCAGTCTGCCCACTTGCTAGGACAGTTATGCACGAAACAGCGGAGATATAGTTCCATGCATTGGTTGACCCTCTCAGTAGTGCCATCTGTCTGTGGGTGCCGCGCAGAAGAGATGTTCAGTGTAGTATGCGTCAGCCTGCACAGCTCCTGCCACACCCGACTGGTAAAGATCCGGTCACGGTCTGACACCATTTTATCAGGCGGTCCATGAAGCTTGAACACATTCTCCATGTAAGCTTTCGCTACTTGCAAGGCCGAATAAGGGTGCTGCAAGGGAATGAAATGTGCATACCGTGTTAACTTATCCACCACGACCAAGATAGAGTTGAACCCCCGAGAAGCCGGCAGACCTTCTACGAAGTCCAATGTCACCATTTCCCAGGCCTGCTCCGGAACAGGCAAGGGCTGGAGGAGCCCCGGATACTTCGCATGCTCCGGCTTGGCCTGCTTGCATACCGCACAATTTGCCACAAAGATCTTGACCGTCTGCTTCATTCTGGGCCACGCGAAATGCCGCATGATACGATTGTATGTAGCGTGCACTCCTGAGTGTCCCCCCAAGGCTCCCGCATGCAACTCGTGCAACACCATCTTCTGAGCTATTACGTTGGAGCCAAGCCAGACCCGGCCCTTGTATCGAATCAGGCCATCGACTACCGTGAACGGGCCATCCAACAGCGCCCCTGAAGCTGCAGTTGCCAACTTGTCCAAGCAAGATGGGTCCTTCTGATAGCCTTTCTTCACTTCTTCCAACCACGTGGGTACGCATACAGACAAAGCACACAAGCTGCTCTCGGGCAAGCGAGAAAGAGCATCAGCAGCTACATTTGTAGCCCCACGACGATACTCAATCTTGTATTGAAGCCCTAACAGCTTAGTGAGCGCCTTATGTTGCCAGGGTGTAGTCAGCTTCTGCTCATCAAGACACGACAGGCTTCGGTGATCCGTTCTGATGGTAAACTCTGACAACAGAAGATATGAACGCCACCTGTCAACTGCCATAAGGATGGCTAGGCACTCTTTCTCGTAAGTAGAAAGCCCCCTATGCCTGGGACCCAAGGACTGACTAAGAAAGGCGATAGGATGTTGTTGTTGCATGAGAACCGCGCCAATGCCAACATCTGACGCGTCTATTTCGATGACGAATGGTTTGGAAAAATCCGGCAAGGCCAAAACAGGCGTTGTGGTAAGAGCAGTTTTCAACAATCTAAAGGCTTGATCTTGAGTAGGTGTCCACAAGAACGGGACCCCTTTCTTGAGGAGATCTGTAAGTGGCCTGCTGATTATTCCAAAGTGCTTAACAAACTTGCGATAATAGCCCGCCAAGCCCAGAAACTGCCTCACTTCTTTGGCCGATTCTGGTCGCTTCCAGGCTACAACCTTATCAGTGTTCTTGGGATCCGTACTCACACCCTTCGCGCTGATAACATGGCCCAGGTAACGCAGCTGCGGTTGTGCAAACGTACACTTGGACCTCTTCACTTTCAAGGAGTATTGTTGTAGTCTCTGAAACACCTTCAGTAGCAACACCACATGCTCTGCCAAAGTTTTGCTAAACACCAGAATATCGTCAATAAAAACCAGAACTCCTTTTCTCAGGAACGGAGCGAGAACCACATGCATACCCCCTGGAAGGTCGGGGGCCCACCCGTGACTCCATAGGGCATCACTTTAAACTCAAAATGACCATGATGAGTTTGGAAGGCTGTCTTGGCCTCGTCCTCGGGTCGCATCCGGATCTGATGATATCCAGACCGCAAGTCCAAACTGGTAAACACTGTTGCGCCATGCAATTCATCTAACAGCTCGTCAATGATCGGAATGGGGAACCGGTTCTTGATGGTGATAGCATTGAGGAAGCGATAGTCAACACAAAAGCGCCATTCACCATCTTTCTTCTGCACTAGCAACACGGGTGATGAGAAGGGACTGCGGCTGATCTGAATAATCCCTTGCCGCAACATCTCTGCTACCTGAGCCTCGATTTCATCTTTCTGAGCTGGGTTGTAACGGTAAGGACGCCGTTTCACCGGCTGAGCTCCAGGAATCAACTCAATTGCATGATCGAACTCTCGCTGTGGTGGCAACCCTTTTGGTTCTTCAAACAAGTCCAAGAATTCCATGAGTAACTCTTCCACTTCGATTGGGATTGGCTCAATTGTTCCCTCCGGCTTGGATGCTGCTAGAAGTATCACATGCGCCAGCTCTGTGCGTGCCTGCATTAATTGTAGCTCCGCTCCTGAAATGGGATGACAGCGCGACATCTCAGGTGTGGTCCCTGTCAACTGAATGTACTTGCCTTCATGATGGAATGTCATCAACTTCTCTCCCCAGTTAACTGTCATCAGACCCCGAGACTCGAGCCAATCCATGCCTAACACTACATCATAACTGCCCAATGGAAACAACTTGAGAGTGGAGCTGAATCGATGGCCCTGGATGACATACTCACAGCCTGGCACCTCTTGATCACATAGTGTCACTGCCCCATCAGCCACCTTGACCTTCAAAGGTGTGCGCATCGCTTGCACCCCCTCCCATTCCTGAGCAATCTCGGTGTTGACGAAACTATGAGAACTCCCCGAGTCCACTAGCATGAGTAGCACTTTGTTCCCAATCTTCCCAGACAAACGGAATGCTTTGGGCGCTTCCGTACCTTGGACAGCGGCCGTTGACAAAAGACAGAGGTCATCTTCAGAGCTTTCTGTCTGGGCGACAGCAGTGCCCGGAGAAATCGGAGGCGAGATCATGCCCACCAGTTCTTCCACGACATGTAACTGAACCGTGGATGCACATACATGCCCTGGCCCCCAGCGCTCGCCACAAGTGAAGCAGAGACCACGGGCTTTGCGAAAGGCCCGAAGAGCCTTGAGCTTGTCATCAGTTGTTGTGCCTGCAGCACTTGAGGGCGACTTGGCGATGTCCAGACCTCGTCGTGTCTCGAGTGGAGTGGAGACCGGCAGCGACGCGCTCGAGCGTCCCCCCGGAGACGCCGTCGGCACCGCCACGGACAGGGCTGGGCGTGAGGGAAAACGCCCAGTTCTGCTGTTGGATGCCCCAGAGCGCTGCGCCACAGTGGCCTCCTGCTCCTGACGCACCATCTCAACCACTTCTTCCTGCAATTCAGCCAAGGAAACAGCAGTATCGAGGTCTTTTGGGCGATGTAACATAACAGCCACTTTAATTTCATGAGCTAGCCCTTCAATGAATTGAGTAGTAAAGAACAAAGGATCCCAAGAGCTATGATGAGCTAGCAAACAGTGCATGGAAACATTGAACTGCTCTGCATAATCCAGAACTGAACCCTCTTGCTTAAGCTTCGAAAAACGACGCAACAACTGCTGAAACTCTGACCTACCAAACTTTTCGAGAACAGCTGTGCAAAAAGTATCCCAACTAATGGCCTCAAGATGCATCTTGGACCACTCAAGCCACAAGGCAGCAGCCCCAGTGAAGTGGACAACCACAGTGTCCACCCACACCGCTGGATCAACACCACACACTCGAAAGTAAGCCTCACAGCGAATGCGCCACCCCGTAGGATTATCGCCATCAAAACTGGGGCAGTCTACATGCTTATGATACCCCCGATGACTAGTCCCACTGCCAAAATCCAACAACGGCGGTGGGGGAATGGGAACTGTGGGAAAAGGAGTGCGGACCGTACCGTTGGCCGGGACCGGCGTGGGAAGGAGAGCCCCCCCCCCAACCAGTTCCAGTGGATTCGAAGCCCTGCGGTGGCCATCGGGCCCGTAGCCGTCGCCACTGCGGTGTTCCCCGAGCTCTAGCGTGTCCGCCACTGCCGAGCTCGAAGTTTCCACCATCTTGTCGCGGGGCGAGGAGTGCCGCGCCATCTTTTCCAGTTCCGCGCGGTCTCACCGAGATCAACCCGGAATTGCCCCATAGCCGTATCCACTCCGGGGTGCCACGCCGCCAGGTCTTGCACCACCGGCTCCAAGGAGGCCAGCGCGGGCTCCATCTTGCCGACCGCCGACTCCATGTTCTCGACCGCGGGAGCCATCCGATCCAACGACTGCTGGATCACGAGGAGGGCCTTGGCGATGCCGCTCCGCTCCGCCGCTGCTTCCTCCAGCTGCTTTTGGACGTCTGTCGCCGCCATGATCTCCTTCAGGCTGCGAGATTTCGGTGCCAGATCGAGCCGCGGAAGAGAAAATTGGTGGTGGATTTGGAGGCTCTGATACCAGATGTTACAGATCTAGGTAGTAGATTACTCGAATTCTCTCAATCACATGAAGAATCAGAGGAATTGTAGCAGTATCTTGAGTCTCAGCAAGGCGGGGATCGGGAAGTGAGAGTCTGGAGGTGGGAGGAGAGATACATCGCCCAGCGGCGCCGATACGGTAAGTGATCCAACGATGCCAACCCTAGCGCCGGATTGCCCTCATATATCTACTTGGTCCATTCTGGGCCTTGCACCAGTGGGTTGGGCTTTGTCTTCCTCTTGGTCCTCTCCAACTGGGTTGGGCTCTTCTGAACGGGGCCCACCATTCTCGTGACAAAGATGCGCGCGTTCCTTTCTTTCCAAATCTCCCATCCAACAAGGTGGATCAACGATGAGAGAGCCTTTCTTTGATGAGCAATGTTTATGATTCCTTGCCACCAAGCTTTAACCATGGTGAAGATATGCCAATTCGTCGTGTCAACTTGAAGATCCAGCCATGAGAACACCTCCTTGCAGACGCGAGTTGCGAACCGGTACTTGAAAAGGAGGTGGGCCGCCGATTCCTGCACTTGGCTACAAAGAGGGCATTGATCGCAATTGGGCCATCCTCTACGCTGAAGTCTATCCGCTGTCCAAATCCTGTTTTGAGTGACCAACCAAGCAAAAAATTTGCATTTGGGGGTGACCAAACCTTCCAAACCATATTCTGCAAGGGTGAGCGTAGATGTCCGGCGAATTGGGCCTTGTAAGCCGACGATGTAGTGTAAGTCCCGGCATTAGTGAGCTTCCAGATGATAGAATCACGTACTCCAGGTTGTATGTTGACATTGGCTAGCTTTTCCCATAGAGTGGCAAATTGTTGAATGTGAGCAAGCGTCATCCCATGCTGGGTATCGATGTGATTAACCCAAACATTATCCCTCAAAGCCTTGTCCACCATGGTCCCCTTTTTTCGCGAGATCTCGAAACTTTTTGGTGCAATGTCTTTGGGCCTCATCCCCTCCAGCCAAAAGTTGACTCCCAGAACCTCGCGGTGGCGCCATCACTAATAGTAACCTTAGTGGCTGCCGCGAAGATGTCCCGATCTTTGTTGTTGCACGGAGTTCCCAAGCCAAACCAAGCTCTCGGAGGGTCATCCCATTCAAGCCACAACCATCTTAAGCGCAACGCAGTAGCGAACTTCCCAAGGTTAAGAATTCTGAGGCCCCCAAACTCCCTAGGCTTGCAGACTAGCTCCCGGTTGATTTTACACTTGCCACCGGAGACCTTGTCCGAACCAGCCCAAAGATAGGCACGCCGCAAGGAGTCAATCTTCCTAAGCACCTCCATCGAAAGGTCAAGCGGTGTAAGATGGTAGATTGCCATAGCCGTGAGCACCGCTTTGACAAGGGCCATTCGACCCGCAATAGCAACATGCCTCCCCCTCCACGGTGCAAGCTTCCCGGCAGCTTTATCTTCTAAGTGTTGCAAGTGGACCCTCCTCAACCTTCTGATGGCAAGTGGTAAACCCAGATAATGGATGAGGAAGGAAGAGCGGCAGGCCGGGAAAGACTGCAAGACGTCATCGAGATTAACGCCCTCGCACCGGATTGGTGCAACCAGACTCTTAGCACAGTTGCTGGCCAAGCCCGTGGCCTCCCCGAAGGAGGCAAGCGTAGCGGTGAGGAACTGGACATTTTCCTTGATAGGGGCGCAGAGAACAGCAGCATCAGCAGCATACAGAGAAGCCCGGATGCCCGGTAGTCGACCACCAAGAGGGTGGAGGTGGCCCTGCGCAGTAGCCTTGCTCAAAATGTGGTGCGGCGGGTCGATGGCGAGAACGACGAGCAAGGGGGACAGCGGGTCGCCTTGGCGAAGGCCACAACCATGCTTAATCGGGTCACCGGCGATCCCATTGAGAAGAACCCGGGAAGAAGCAGAGGAGAGCAAGGCCGATATCCATCCTCGGAAGCGGGCGGGGAAGCCATGATGATTGAGAGTGTCCATGAGGTAGTCCTACCTAACGGAGTCAAAGGCCTTCTTAATGTCGAGCTTGAAGAGCAACATTGGCTTCTTAGTGCGGTGGAATTTTCGGGCCCTATTTCGAATATACAAAAAGTTGTCATGGATGCTGCGTGCCTTGATGAATGCACTTTGCGCGATGGAGACGATATCATTCATGTGCGGGGCAAGACGAGCAGCTAGGATTTTGGCAATGAGCTTGGCCACGGCATGGATGAGACTGATAGGCCTAAAATTTGTAATGTCCTCGGCACCATCCTTCTTGGGGATGAGAGCAATATTGGCCAAGTTTAACCAATGGAAATGTTCAGCGTGGAGGTTCGAGAAGTTATTGATCACAAGCATGATGTCATCTTTGATAATATCCCAATAGACTTTGAAGAATTTCCCGGTGAAACCATCAGGCCCCGGAGCCTTGTCACTGGGGAGGGCAAAAATCGCAGCCTTGACCTCCTCCTCTGTGATGGGGTCCCCAAGATGGGAAAGATCGTGGTCACCGGTAGGGATGGTAGCCCAGTTGATGCTCTGAGTGCGAGGGTTGCTCTTTTTTATCATGGCTGAGAAGTGATTCTGAACGATGCTCTTCTTGTGGTCGTGGTCCGTTACCCATCCATTCCCATGTTTAAGGCGATGAATCAGATTTTTCCGCCGTCTTCCATTGATCTTAAGGTGGAAAAAACGGGTGTTGGCATCACCCTCTTTAATGTTATTGATCCTGGAGCTTTGCCTTTTTCTAGCCCTCTCCATGACTGCAAGTCAACCCGTCTTTTGAGTCTTTTTCTCAGCTCTGGGTCATGGAGATATTCCAGGAAGTAGGTGCCAATGTGGTGGCCGGGTCATGCGGTAGTGACCGTTGTGGTGCATGCGTGCGTGAGTTAGGTGTGTGTGGCCACTGGCCTGTGTGCGTGGATGTGCTATATAAAGTGTACTCGGCTGCGAGGTCAAGGGTGAGGAGCTAGGAGAGATGTAGTCTCTGGTAGTCTTTCGTGTGGGTGTGGCTGCGGTATGTGCCGAGCCAGAGTTCGTGCTCAATGAAAATATTAGGCTGTTCGTGCGGCTGAGGCGCCGTTCGTGCGGCAGGCGTATGTGCGCCGGAAATATCTGTGTCCCTCTCCTTCCACCTACGTCCGAGCAAGTGTGAGAGAGAGGTAGTTCTAGGGCTGCGCCAACATTTGGTAGTGCAACTTAGCTCTCTGTTGTCTTCAGCCTCGTCCAGGCGAAGAATGATTTCTAGAGCCATATGAAGTTGAATTTTGGCATTGGAGAAGAGTGATTTACTCCATGCTTTCAGCCTGCGGCTAGTAGCTTTCAACTTATGGAAGAGTCGTTGGTAGGGCTCGGTGTGTGTGGAGGGCTCGCTCCACACGTCTTGAACAAGTTGACGGAAGCCGAGCATGTTGGTCCAGAAGTTTTCGAAACGGAATGTCTTAGGCCGCCTAGGACCATCATTATTTGCCAAAAGGAGAGGACAATGATCCGAGAGTGAAGAGGACAACGCATGGAGGATGTGCTTGTCGAAGGTAATGTCCCACTCCTCATTGCAGAAAAAGGCATCCAGCTTTGACATGGTAGGGTTGCTTTGCTCGTTGCTCCAAATATACTTCCTATTCTGGAGATGGACCTCCTTGAGCTCACAAAAGTTGAGGGCGTTTTAGAAACGGGCGATGCCGCTACAGTTAGCATTAGCGCGGTTCTTGTCCTTAGCACGGTATATCTAATTGAAATCACCAATGACAAGCCATTTATCACCATGGGGAGGTTTTTCATTTTGGAGCTCCTGGAAAAAATCATCCTTTTGGTCATGTCTAGTTGGGCCGTAAACCGTGGTGATTTTGAAGGAGACGTCGGAGCCAATCAAGATGACCTTGGCCGAGAGGGTGTAGGTGCCGAAGTGCACATCTTCCATTCGGACATGGTCAGCATCCCATAGCATAAGGATTCCACCGCGTGTACCAATGGCCGGTCGTTGGGCAAAACACTTCAGTCTATACGCTCCCAGGAAAGCAGCAGTCGTGGCGTCGACAACTTGGAGCTTGGATTCTTGAATACACGCAATATGGCACGCAGAAGCAGCAACTGTTTTGTTGACAGTAGTTCTCCGGTTTGGACAGTTAAGTCCACGAACATTCCAGTTCAACAGACTCAAATTGATGCTACTCATTGGAGAAACTAGGACACCTCTTACAAACACGAGCATTACTCCAGCAGTTAACAGCAAGGCCGCGCCAGGGCAGTGACAAGTAACAGCACACAGCAGCAGCTACAAACGGACGTATAAGGTTATATTTGCTTAACATAAGAACTGGGCTACATCAATTTCCTTGGAACTGAGACGATCAGGTCGTCTCCGAGGCTTCCTCGCCTGCGGCGGATGGCATCTCAGGGCCACCTTCTCCTCCATGTTGCAGCAAGGCATCCTCCACCACCGTCGCCAAGTCACAGTCCGGCTTGAACAGGGCGCGTAGCGCCGCGATCGCAATGTCTGCCAGCCTTCCCTCGAACAGGGCCACAAAACGTAAAATTGCCTCCTCTGTAACCTGTTCGCCCTCTCCTACAACACCCATCCGCTGACAGAGGAGCCTTTCCGCGAGTTGTGCAATGGGCATGCCCCTCTTCTTGGCACGCAGACGCGGGCTGCGCCTGTCGAGATTGAAGCTGCTGACTCCACGGCATCTCAGGCCGGTTCAGTGTCATATGTAGAATAACATGCATGTTTAAATTTTTAGTAACATTTCATATTAATATTTTCCCGTGGCATTGGGCCTTGGCGCCAGCTACACAGGTTGTGCAATTGTGGCATAGGACACACTATCTAGGCAGGGGGGGGGGGGGGGGGGGGGCAATGCCCCCCTTTAGCCCTAGAGAAGCTTCGTCCCTGCCCATAGATCAAACCAGTTAGGCCCTTTATATCACACTCTAAATAATACTTTCCATTTGGTCATATAATGTGTCATGGCTTCCTACTATGCTACACTTGCACAACATGTGTAGCTGGCGCCAAGGCCCAATGCCACGAAAAATATCCTGTGATGCTTTATGGTTAGATTAGAGGTGGGTGGGAAAAAAAACTCAAAAGACATACTTCCTGAATACAAAAAAGCAATTCAGAGTTTGGAGGTTTATAAGATTAACTTCACATACCTAGATGGAGGCAATATTCCATAAGATATTTTTGGAGTCTGAAAAATCATGCACATTTTGTAGAGGATTAATGATGAGATCTTGCCAAATGAGAATACATGGGCACCATCATTGTTGGTTAAGTAAATCCCATTTATGCAGGATTGTATTACCTCTTCGTTTGTATAAATCCCAAGGATACGCTACTTGGGACGATGCTCCTCCTCCTCGCAGTAGCCACCGCCCCTATCCTCGCAGCCGGCGTCTCCCCTGCCGTCAACACAAATGTGCCCCCGGCAGCCGCCTCCTCGAAGGACATGCTGCAGCGCGGCATCGTCGCCACCAACCAGATCGCGCATAGCGTGACGTCCACGCTGCACATCATCTTAGACCTGGTGCCCGACCTCAACACCTCCACTGGGTGCTACATGACCATGGCCAAGACGATGGCCGCCGCCCTCGACGACCTTCACGCCGGACGTGTTGTCAACGCGACCGATAAGCTGAACGACGCCCTGGGTGTCCCTAGTGACTGTGACATTGTGCTGAGCGGCGTCGGAGTAATCGGGAAGGTCGACCCTGATGCCATTCGGAAGAAGAACGACGAGAACGAACGGCTTGTCCACTTAGCCATCAACATCTTAACCCATCGAGAAGTTTTTTTAACACAGTGCAGACGCAAGCGCTCATACATAGACGCATACACTCATTCATATGAACACACGCACGCACACCCTACCCCTATGAGCATCTCCAAAAGACTGAACCGGCGGAGAGCGTGTGACCGAGGGAGGGTGGGTGAGCGGCGTCTGGCGGTGGCGACCGGCGTTAGCGCGCCAGGTCGAGTTCGCGGCCGTGGCGACAACGACGATGGAAGCAGCAGGCGGCACGTTACAGCGACGATGGAGGTGTTAAAGACGACATCGACGATGAGTCGGGGCTCCTGTTGGCAGGCTACGCGACGAGGTCATGGCTTAGGAGGAGAGTGTTAGACATAAGCCATGTGTGTGTGCGTGTGTCGAGCCGGGCGCCGGTGCATGGCCGCATCGATGGTTTTGGCGAGCGTGTCCGTTGCTGTGGTGATGGGTTGAGCAGGCGCTGCGTGCGTGAGTAGCAGAGGGCTACAAAGCCGGGCCACGTCCAGGTTGTTAGTTAGGTGCATGCATCAGATGGATATGACGCGCATGTAGGCTAGTTTGTTGGTTAGCTAGCGGGTCATGTGGTACCGGGTCATGTGGTTTGTTAGCAGGATTAGTGCTGGACGTGCGTGCGTGGAGTTGGTGGCGAGTCGCGTGTGTGCGCTAGCCAGGGTATAAAACCCTCCGCTGTGTACTGATGTAAGGGCGCTGGTGAAGCTTCTAACTGTGATGTAGCCTGTGTGCTGAATATAAAGAAGGCGTTTGGCGCCGGGTCGTTGGTCGCCGGGAAAAAAGTGTGCTTCTTCTTCCACCTCCGTCCGGCGTGAGAGAGAGAGCATGCCCGGTCACTGCCCTGACGGAGGTGGAAAAAGTTGGCTCACGAGAGAGAGCTATCCGGCAATCCCTATACTCAGCCCGTAGGTGGGGCGGGTATGGGGATATCCGGGCACATCTGGTCACTGTTGGCACATCAGACTGGCCCAGTACGGCCTACCTCGGCCCCACCGATGTCCCCATATATATACCCTAGCCGGATATGGATATGAGTGCGGACATACAGGAATTGTTGTTGTGCACAAATACAAAAGGTGTGTGTCCGGTCACTAACCATGGACGCGCCTGGCTGCATCCTGAGAGTATAGGCCCCAACGTAGGAAACTAGAGTTAGATGCTCTAATGACGTCCTCGGAGGCGGTGATGACCGCCGTTGTGTTTACTTCTTTCAGTCTTGCTAAATCCAGTCGGCGTATATATATTGATTATCTCTGAGTCGATGTTATATTCACAGATCATGTTAGGTAGGTTTGTTCATTTGTTTTTGATGACGTGGAGGCAGTGTATGTGTTATTTGACTGGTGGGGGCCGTCTTGTCAGGTGGGGCTCCTTGACCTGTCGTCGCCGTTCCTCCCTCGCGTGGCCAGCACGATCGTCGCAAGGGGACGTGCTGCCCGTGCGGCGGCCGTGGCGGTGCATGCGCAGGCAGCCGGAGCCATGAAGAAGAAGGTGCTGGTCGTCAATGCTGGAATTTAGTCTATTTTAGGCAGCCCAATAACTATTTTAGAAATTTTTAATAAATCCTATAGCCCACTTAGCCCATTTATGTAAGGCAAGGGATACTACTAAAGTTTAGTCCCACATTGCTAGTTGAGTAGGAGTTGGACCTCCTTATAAGGGAGGTTCTTTCCCCACTTGTACGAGCATTAGAATAAGAGGGATATCCACGCGCGCTCATCCTCCGCCGCACGCCTCGCCACGCCACGCCACGCCGCAGGTTGCGGGAATGAGCCGAGCCGATATCGACGACACCGATATCGACCCCACAGTTCTTTGCTCTAGATGTGTTTAGTTACAGTTCATATGTGAAGTTGTTCTTTACCTTCTCTTTGACAAATCGCATGACTTGCTTTATCACTGCTATACTAGTCGTGCTCTATCTAGTATTTCTGTTAATAAAATCATTTGGTAAATTGCTCATATTTCCAAAAACCTTATTATAGGCAATTTACACCAAGTGATTTTGCTGCTTCCATGAGACCTCCTATATTTGAGGGTATCCACTATAAGAGGTGGCGTGTGAGAGCAGTCTTATGGTTTCAAACCATGAGTTGCTATGACGCCACTCTTGGCAAACCTGAAGGGGAGCTTGATGCTCAACAGGCACAAGCCTTTCAGAAAATGGATACTTTGTTTAAGGCTGCTCTCTTGAGTGTTCTTGGTGAGAACATAGTTGATGCTTATGCGTCAATTGATAATGGAAAAGATATGTGGGATGCACTCGAGGCCAAGTTTGGGGTCTCGGATGCTGGCACTGAGCTGTACATCATGGAGCAATTCTATAATTACAGGGATGACTGAAGAGCGCTCCGTGGTTGAGCAAGCTCATGAGATACAGTCATTTGCTAGAGAACTTGAGCACTTCAGTTGTATGCTACCGGACAAGTTTGTTGCCGGAGGTATCATCACTAAGCTTCCTCCTTCGTGGAGGAACTTTGATACCTTACTGAAGCATAAGAGGCAGGAGTTTTCCGTTCTGGATCTTATTGGCACTCTTGATGTGGAAGAAAAGGTGAGAGCAAAGGACACACGTGCTCGAGATATTGAGGGAGGATCTAGTGCCAATGTGGTACAGAAGCAGAACTTCCAGCCTCACAAGTTCAAGAACAAGGGCAAGTTTGATGGTAAAGCAAAGTTTGATGGGAAGAACAAGGCTGTGCAACACACGAACTTCAAGAAGAAGAATGGCAAGAAGAAAGGTGCTTGTCATGTGTGTGGGGATCCTGATCATTGGGCTCCTAGTTGCCCTAATCGCTTTGACAAGCGTCATCCCGGGAAAGGCGGCAAGACCGCTAATGTTGTCATTGGAGACACTAACATGAAGGATGCTGGGTATGGTATATTTCCCACTATTCTTTCAGTATGTCATTCTCCTGACTGGTTGATTGGCACGGGTGCTAATGTGCATGTGTGCGGTGATATTTCCATGTTTTCATCTTATCAGACCGCGGGGACTTCAACCGTGTTGATGGGCAACGGTTCAAGTGCTTCTGTTCGTGGTGTTGGCACGGTCGATCTGAAGTTTACTTCGGGGAAGATCGTGCGGCTGAAGAACGTGCATTATGTCCCTTCCGTCAATAAAAATCTTGTTAGCGGATCTCTTCTGTGTAGAGATGGCTACAAGCTTGTCTTTGAGTCGAATAAATTTGTAATATCCAAGTATGGAACCTTTGTTGGTAAAGGCTATGAGTCAGGAGGCCTGTTTCGTTTATCCTTATCAGACGTTTGCAATAAAGTTGTTAATCATATTTGTAACAATAGTGAATCCAATGTGTGGCATTCACGACTTTGTCATGTTAACTTTGGTTGCATGTCGCGACTAGCGAAGTTGAATTTAATCCCTAGTTTCAACACTGTCAAGGGATCTAAGTGTCAAGTGTGTGTGCAAGCTAAGCAGCCTCGTAAGTCTCACACGACTGCGGAAACGAGAAATCTTGCACCACTAGAGCTCATACATTCAGATCTATGTGAAATGAATGGTGTTTTGACAAAAGGTGGAAAGAAATATTTCATGACGTTAATTGATTACTCCACTAGATACTGCCGTGTGTATCTTCTGAAATCTAAGGATGAGGCTTTGAACTTTTTCAAGATCTATAAAGCTGAAGTGGAAAACCAACTTGATCGAAAAATCAAGAGGCTTAGGTCCGACCGTGGTGGAGAGTATTTTTCCAATGAATTTGATGCTTTTTGTGCGGAACATGGTATAATCCATGAGAGGACGCCTCCCTATTCACCTCAGTCAAATGGGGTGGCCGAAAGAAAAAACCGTACTCTAACAGATTTGGTTAACGCCATGTTAGACACTTCGGGTCTCTCCAAGGCATGGTGGGGGAGGCGATATTGACTGCATGTCATGTCCTAAACCGAGTTCCCACAAAGAACAAAGAGATAAATCCATTCGAGGAATGGGAGAAGAAAAGGTTAAAACTCTCTTATCTACGAACATGGGATTGTTTGGCGAAAGTCAATGTTCCAATTCCAAAGAAGCGGAAACTTGGACCAAAGACTGTGGATTGTGTTTTACTGGGATATGCTTTTCATAGCATTGGCTATAGATTCTTGGTTGTAAAATCTGAGGTACCTGACATACATGTCGGTACAATCATGGAGTCGAATGATGCGACTTTCTTTGAAGATATCTTTCCCATGAAGGATATGGCTACCTCATCTAATCAGAAGATGCCTAGTTCATCGAATCAGGAACCAGTTACAATTACCGAACCTGCCATTTCGATGGAACACTTTGAAAGTCCTGTGGAGGAGAACAATGAAGTTCCTACTAGGAGCAAGAGACAGAGGACTGCAAAGTCCTTTGGTGATGATTTTCTTGTGTATCTCATAGATGACACTCCCAGTTCTATTTCAGAGGCCTATGCATCTGAAGACGCTGACTGCTGGAAGGAAGCGATTCGTAGCGAGATGGATTCCATCTTGGCGAATGAAACCTGGGAGATAACTGATCGTCCTTATGGGTGCAAACCTATAGGATGCAAATGGGTATTCAAGAAGAAGCTTAGGCCTGATGGTACTATTGAAAAGTACAAGGCTCGGCTCGTGGCTAAGGGTTATACCCAAAAGGAAGGTGAAGATTTCTTTGATACTTACTCACCTGTGGCTCGACTGACCACTATTCGAGTTCTACTTTCACTAGCTGCCTCGCATGGTCTTCTCGTTCATCAAATGGATGTTAAGACTGCTTTCCTAAATGGAGAGTTGGACGAGGAAATTTATATGGAACAACCAGATGGGTTTGTACTAGATGGTCAGGAAGGGAAAGTGTGCAAGTTGCTGAAGTCTTTGTATGGACTTAAGCAAGCACCCAAACAGTGGCATGAGAAGTTTGAAAGAACTTTAACAGCTGCAGGCTTTGTTGTGAACGAAGCTGATAAATGTGTGTACTATCGCCATGGTGGGGGCGAGGGAGTTATCCTGTGCTTGTATGTTGATGACATACTGATTTTCGGAACAAATCTTAATGTTATTAAGGAGGTCAAGGATTTCCTATCTCGTTGTTTTGAGATGAAGGATTTAGGAGTGGCTGATGTTATTCTGAACATCAAGTTGTTGAGAGACGATGATGGTGGGATTACTTTGCTTCAATCTCACTATGTGGAAAAGATCTTGAGTCGCTTTGGTTATAGTGACTGCAAGCCCTCTCCAACACCATATGATGCGAGTGTGTTACTTTGAAAGAATCGAAGAATTGCCAGAGATCAATTGAAATATTCTCAGATTATTGGCTCGCTTATGTACTTAGCAAGTGCTACAAGACCTGACATCTCTTTTGCTGTTAGCAAACTGAGTCGGTTTGTCTCAAAACCAAGAGATGTGCATTGGAAAGCTCTAGAGAGAGTTTTGCGTTATTTGAAAGGCACTGCAAATTATGGAATTCACTACACCGGGCATCCAAAGGTGCTTGAAGGGTATAGTGACTTGAACTGGATCTCAGATGCTGATGAGATAAAGGCCACGAGCGGTTATGTATTCACTCATGGAGGTGGCATTGTTTCTTGGAAGTCTTGCAAGCAGACCATCTTAACGAGGTCAACAATGGAAGCAGAACTCATAGCACTAGATACAGCTACGGTTGAAGCAGATTGGCTTCGCCAGCTCTTGAATGACTTGCCGGTTGTTGAGAAACCTGTACCGGGTGTCCTTATGAACTGCGATAATCAAACTGTGATCACGAAAGTGAGCAGCTAAAAGGATAACATGAAGTCATCAAGACACGTTCAGAGAAGGTTAAAGTCTGTCAGGAAAATGAAAAACTCCAGAGTTATTGCGTTGGATTATATCCAAGCGTCTAAAAATCTGGCAGATCCTTTTACTAAGGGTCTATCACGTAATGTGATAGATAATGCATCGAGGGAGATGGGTATGAGACCCACAATATGAGTTGTTCACAGTGGTAACCTATTCTTTGTGATCGGAGATCCTGTGAATTAGATGTGGAAGACAAGTTGTTGGTCAACTGAGAGGAGAGTATCCTTACTATTCAAAATACCACTCCATGAAGATGCAATACTCTCCTAATCTGCATGGCAGGTTGATGTATATCTTAATGTGTTCTAAGTGGCTTATTTAAGCAGAGATGTTATCCTACAGAACATCTTTTGAAGAACACACCTATATGAGTCTGATTGTCAAACGTCGCAATCTATGAGAGTAGGGTTCTCTCTAGTAAACTCATGAAAGGTCACGGAGTATGACGCATAAGCTCCACCCGCGGGGAAGACCCACGGTAGCCACGTATCGGTCAAGGCTTTATGTGAAGCTAGATTCGCAGAAAACTTGCAGTTCATGGCCCAGTCCACTGTTCAAGTTGCTTACTAGTGTAGCATAGAGTTCTAGATCAAAGTTCAACTTAACAGTCTCCACTGCAGTACTGGTATATAAAACAATGTTTTGGAACCAAAGGCAAATTTCTGTGTGCCTCTGGGATCTGGTAGGGGATTGCTGGAATTTAGCCTATTTTGGGCAGCCCAATAACTATTTCAGAAATTCCTAATAAATCCTAAAGGCCCACTTAGCCCATTTGTGTAAGGCAAGGTATACTACTAAAGTTTAGTCCCACATTGCTAGGTGAGCATCATGAGGTTGTCGATGAAGAGGGGTTGTTGATGACGACGGCGAGGAATCCCCCTCTCCGGAGCCCCAAACGGATTTCAGATCAACCCTCCCAATGAAGAACATGAAGTGGTGGCGGCTTCGTATTATAAAATGCGATAATTCCTTCTCTCCATTTTTTTTCTTGGGAAGACGATACTTATGGACTTAGAAGTAGGGCAAACGGGGACCAGTGGGACCCACAAGCTTAGACGATTCACCCGAGGGTGGGCGCCCCCTGAGATTGTGGCTCACATGTGCTCCCCTCGGGTAAGTTCTTGCGCCAGTATTTTTATTAATTCCAAAATAATTTTCCGTAAAGTTTCGCCCAATTCCGAGAACTTTAAATTCTCCACAAAAATAACACCAAAGTAGATCTGCTAAAAACAACGTCGGTCCATGTTAGTTTCATTCAAATCATGCAATTTAGAGTCCAAAACAAGAGCAAAAGTGTTTGGAAAAGTAGGTACATTGTGAGAGATGGTCTTCAAGGACTCATCGTCATCGAAGAGCAAGAAGACGACGAAGACTTTGAAACCGTTCTTGGCATGATTTTCAATAATGGTATTCGGCGGCCTAGGAGAGGATCACAGTTTGGCCGGATAAAATCAACTATAATAGTGCCAAGGGCTATGCCAATATCATGAGAGAATACTTTGATCCAAATCCAACCTATACGGCGAAGTACTTTCGCCGGCGCTTTCAGATGCACACAAGTTTTTTCTGACCATTGCAAAAGCCGTTGAGAAGTATGATGATTGGTTCAAGCTTCGAACAAATGCATGCAGAGACATAAGTGAAAGCCCTCTGATGAAGTGCATTGCAGTTGTTTGAGTCTTGGCATATGGGTGTTCGGCCGATGCAATTGATGACTATGTCCGCATTGGTGAAGACACAATCTTGGAGGCCGTTCGAAGGTTCACTAAAGCAGCGATCGATGTTTTTAGACTGGAGTACTTGAGAGCACCCAACGAGGAAGACACCCAGAGGCTGGTGACAGAGAGTAAAACAAGAGGATGGCCAGGGGTGCTTGGATCACTTGACTGTATGCACTAGACAGGGAAGAATTGTCAGTACAAAGGCCACTGCAACAATCCAACGGTCATTCTTGACACAGTTGCAATGAAGGATCTTCGGATATGACATTGATTCTTTGGTTTTCCTGGATCTTGCAATGACTTGAATGTGTTGTGGGGATCATCACTGTTTTCTAGGCTTATTACAGGGATGTTCATGGGATGTTCATGCTTGCAACTATTTCGTCAATGGGCACAACTACTCAATGGGTTACTACCTTGCAGATGGCACTATCCTGCATGGGCCACATTAGTCAAAACAATTCCGTGTCCAAAAGGTAGCAAAAATATTCAATTTGCCCAATGTCAAGAAGCGGCTAGGAAAGATGTAGAGAGACCTTTCGATGTGCTTCAAAAGCACTTTGCAATTATTCGTGGCTGTGCCGAGTACTGGGTATTCAAGGATTTATGGCAGATCATGACGTGTTGCATCATATTGTATAACATGATCATTGAAGATGAGAGAGATATGCCTACATCACCAACGGGACTCTTGTTGAGCCAGAATATGTTCCAAATAGAATGCAGGCATTTCTTGAAGGGCATCGCTGGATTGAGAACCAACAAGTTCATATTCAGCTCCAAGAAGATCTTATTGAACATCACTGGCATATTCATAGCACTTCGTAGTTGTGCTTTTACATGTTATTTGCTACATTTAAACCATTCCGTCTGTTTAAATTTGAATACTTTGGTTTATAAACTATATTCGTGATTTGCCTGAACATTCATATTTTATTTTTAGTTTTTATATAGTATGTGTTTATATGTAGTTGCAATGTAAACTAGAGTTGCATAATATGTTAGAAAAAAAATTATACTCTGTTATATTTAGGGAATCAGTTAGGTCCGACCAAGCTATATGTGCTAATATGTACCGAAAGTTGATAGGCTGGGGAGCTTTATTTGGCCGGATCCTCCTATAAAATAGAGCATCGGCGGAGAGACGGGGATGGAAACCTAAACCCAAAAAAAAAGAAAAATAATAATCGTGTGGTGTGGTGGTTGGATTATTTGCGCCGCAGCAGCAAGCGAACCACGAACGAGTGAGCTGCACTGTACCGGGACGAGGAAAGCAGGGGAGATGCAAGAGGTGAAATATAATATTGCACTAGGACAAGTTATATAGGCCTGGTCTCGTCCCGGAAGCTGCATCGGGGGCCAAGAGGCCTTCCTCCGATACTGTCTGTGAACTGCACCGGTACTGTTGGAATTTCTCCCACAGGATCGATCACATCAAATAGCACGAACGCACGCGCACACAAAACTGATAGTCAAGGACTCTTGTCGTGCCTTCTTTTCCTCCTCTTTATTTCGTTTTCTTCTTTTCTCTTGATTGTTTTTCGTTTTTCTGATGATTACAAACGACGCAAGGTGGTGCATATATATAGGTGCACGACCTGACTTCAAAACTAATGTGATACGGACACAAAGTCCTAACCGAACTCACTTGATTTACTTTCCTAATCTAAAACCCGGCAACGCTGATTGCACCGTACCAAATTTAGCTACCTAAACTTACTAGTACTCGGACTACTACTAGACATCCAACACGTATACTACTAGAGATTGTTTGGATTATCCAACAGGCACCGGCCCGGCGTCAGGTACGGGGTGCACCGCGCCCAGCTGTGCACCTTGAGGAACTCCCGGTCGAGGTCGGCAGCCTCGGACGCGTACCATCGGGTGGAGCTGGACGCGGCGTAGCCTGCGATGGCGTTCATGAGCGTGGCCGCGGTGCAGTCGTACACTCGTACCCTGGCTCCGACGTGGCGTTCGCCGTGTTGCGGACCGTCGTGCTGAGGACCACGCCCAGGGTGCCGGAGTCGTCGGCGGTGAGGAACTGGACGTTGGAGTAGCGGAGCATGCAGATGCAGGTGTCGTGGTAGATGACGGCGTCCTTGAAGCCGGCCGGGGCACACGTTCGGGATGTTGGCCAAGGAAGGAATTGACGAGGCAGCTGGAGCAGGACCTGGAGTTTGCGTCCCCGCGGCAGAGCACAAGAGCCGTGACCTTCTCCGGGACGGCGCCGGCGACGAGGTTGAGGTTGGCCTTGTACTCGCTCACATTGTTCCACACATGCATGAACCCTGTCTGTCACCATCTCCTTTTCTTTGACAGTGTACGTAGTGTAGTCATCCTTGGTTGTTGTTGATTCGTGGTTCCTCGACAGAATCATTCATCATCCATGGTTAAATTGACAACACCTTGCTCCAGCATCTGCTCATCGCACACCCACGGCATCACCATTGTGGATGGTTCCCAAGTAATAAGTGGCGCGTTGCTCCACTTCCTTTTCGCTTAGCAGCACCACCTGGTAACCTTTGACAGCATTATCACGGCTTGGGGTGGAGGTTTAGTCCGACCATGGGCGCCCAAGGAGGCGAAGGAGCAGGCGCAATGGGGGGCGGCGCGGTGAGAAGGGGAGGAAAGGGAAGCGAGATGAAAAGTTGAACCCGGAAAAAATGATATGAAGATGAAGTAACATGTCAGCTACGATACATTGGCACGTTCATTTCCACGACTGCAACAGTTATATTTTTCAGAGTAAATTTCCTACTGCAATGCATATTTCTTGCAACACAGATGATAAAAGAGTTATATTACATACAGTATATACTACTCCTACTTGAATAGAGCAATGTTCACTTGCAAGTTGCAACACAGATGATAAAAGAGTTATATTACATACAGTATATACTTGAATATTAAACCGATGTATGTGAAACAGAGCAATATATACTAGTGACAGTTGATTAATAATCTGTTACTCAGAGTAATGGGATGGTGGCTGCAAGCCCTGCTCCTTGAACTGTTCGTTGCAGGACACCGGCGCGTCTGTGGTGGCAGTCACCTTCGTCTTGGCGTCGGCATACCTCCTGTCCTTGATGGCGGCGATAGAGTCTGTCGAGGTCGGCCATGCCGTCCTGGAACACCTCCATGCATGCGACTGTGCTCTCTGTATGTTAGACGTGAACACAACAAAGTTATGCAAGATTGAGTTTCCCAACAACCGGGAAACGGCTATTGTATGTATTTTTACCTCAGATACTTCAAATGAATTATATACGGCAACCTAAGGCGGGTATTCTCCCCTTAAGATGTTCATATACGGTATCCTAGTGAAACTAGTGTCTACTTAAAATGTCCATTTCTCCTGATTCTGTGTAAAGCAGGTAATTCAGCAAAGGTTGACAGGAAACTGAATAATTCGGAGCCAACAGTAGAGGAATTCAGTGAACAGTAACAAGAGAAGAGAGAGATTCAGAGATTAGTTCCTAGTCGATCTTCAAGCTGTAGATGTAACAGGTGTAGATGATGATGAAGAACAGCCGGCGAGAGCTTGATTTGCAGACGGTCTGCAGCAGAGGTTGGGGTCTTGGAGAAGAACACTAGCTGAGGAGCCTCCGGGACGCACTACAGCAGAGACGATCGAAGAAGAGTTCTGTTAGAATAATTTCGAGGTCACCGTCGATCATCTGAGGACCAAGCAATCACATGAGCACGACACCGAGATTTGTTAACGAGGTTCACCGATATGGCTATATCCCCGGGGCCTGACTACGGGCGCTCCTCTCCGTGACACCGTCACAATACCGCGCACCGGCCACCCGGGCGCCGGCACACACCGCCGGCTCCCCCTTGCGCGCCTGTGCTATTATGTTGGCATATGGTTACAACGTGGGGTGCCTCCTCATATATAAGAGGCCAAGGGTACAATGTGTCCGACTCCGACACTACAAGTATCCTACCCACACCACAACACCAAGTCCAAGCGTAACCCAACTAGTACAAAATATTCGACACAAACACAACAAACTCCACCTTGACGAATATTCTCCACCACCTTGAATTTGTTCATGCGTCAAACTTACATGTACTCCGGACTTGTGTTGTCTTCTTCGTAGCTTACTGAGAGCTACTCGACGAGTCTGCCCTAGACCCGCCGCCGTCGTGAGACCCCGCTGCTACTCCCGCAACTCCAGTCTCCGTGACTCCACCTGCAATAATGCTCTCTTGCAGCTTGTAAAGATGCGAAGCCGTCCTCCCTCCAATCATCACGGTCACCTCATCTTCCATGATTCTCATGGTCTTCCTATCCCGATCACAACGGAGTACCATACCACCATCATGAAGAACACCAAGTGAAATTAGATTCCTCCTTAGCCCTGCCGGCTGCCCTGCACGCGCTTGCCGCCTGGGCCGCAGCCCTAGCGAGCGCTTTGCCTGCCTGCCTGCACGTGCTATTCTTTTGGTCCAACAAATCTGGGTCCTCTCCCGATTGCTATTCCGCGCAGAATTTCCTCGGCAAGCATCCACAAACGTCCATGACGGACGATCTAACTTACGAATTCTGCTTCACCTCTAGATCAACAATCGTAACCTCATAACAACCTAGCTCATGATACCACTTGTTAGAATAAATCCAAGGCACTCCGTTGATCATCCGAGGACCAAGCAATCACACGAGCACGACACCGAGATTTGTTAACGAGGTTCATCGATATGCATAATAGCACCGGAACACAGGGAAAGCCGGCGGCATGTGCCAGTGTCCAGGGCAACCGGGTGCGGTATTGTAGCGGTGTCATGAGAAGGAGCGCCCATAGTCAGGCCCCGGAGATGTAGCCATATCAGTGAACCTCGTTAACAAATCTCGGTGTCGTGCTCGTGTAATTGCTTGGTCCTCGGATGATCAACGGAGTGCCTTGAATTTATTCTAACAAGTTCGGCCTCCCAGCCCGTGTTCCAGTTGAAGTCCATGGGGTCGTCGCCGGATCCGGGGAGTCATCGGCTCTTTAATTTGGACCGAAAGCACGGCCTTTTTCATGGCAGACACGCTCCACTACATGCTCCTTGTGCTTTTCAGCAGTGAAATCACACTGTGCTGCTCCCTGTTTGTCGCGGGTCCTTTGCTCTACCATGTTGCCCTCAACATGAACAAGATCCATGTCCTTGCCTGCTACGTGGTCATCGCCGATGCATAGCTCAGCCTCATTCTTCAGATCTTCCAAAGTAGTAGTAGCATCACTGGGTGTACCCCATTTATCCATGATGGGAAGGACAAATTTGATAATTTGCCACCCTTTACCTCCCCCTTTCACAATTTGCCCCCCCCCCCCTAGAATGTCAGGTGGGGCCCGGGCCCGCCCTTCATTGAGACAATGGGTGGCAAATTGTGAAAGAGAAAAGTAAGGGGTGGCAAATTATCAAATCGCCCGATGGGAAGGGGGGGGGGGGCAACTTTGGAAAGGGAGATGGAAACCCAAAAAGAAAAGGCAAAATAATAATCCTGTGCTGTGGTAGCCACGTACGGCAAACCAGAGGAAGCAGAGCCGAGGAGATGCAGAGGTGAAATATAATATTGTACTCCCTCTGCAAGCTGTCGCCGCTGCCGGTGCCTACGCTACAGAGCTCGCGGACCATTCCGTTGATGAATGGCTTGGTCTCGTACCGGAAGCCTGCCTCCGATACTGTCTGTGAACTGCACCGACCCCGGCACGGCGTCAGGTCCGGGGTAATGAACGACACAACCTGCTGATCATCCAGAAGGTCACTCTCCACGGTTCCCAAGTGAGTCTTGTCTTATTGTCAACAGCAATGGCATCGATGGCAGTGGCACTTAGCAGCAGGTTACCTTTGCTTTGAGAGCATTATCATCCATGGCTGCGACCCCTTGGTCAATAATCCTTGCTCCGGACCATCAGATGTTCTTCCATGGGCCGCGGCAAGTGCAAGCCCTGCTCCTTGAACTCGTCGTTACAGGTCACCGGCGTGTCTGTGGTGGCGGCCATCTTCATATTGGCGTCCAGATACCTCCTGTCCATGGCGCCGTGGAACACCTCCATGCAGGCGTCGACCGGGGTCATCGCTGCTGGTCCTTCTCGCCGCATCTCTGGCAGGTCTGAGCCGGATGATGGCGGGAAGAAGAGGGCGACGGAGGTAGATAGGCAACGGTGACATCTTCGCTTCGTCTCTACTCCTAGCCGCCGGGGACAACATTTTCTACTATATACTCGATACAGAGCTATACAAGAAATTACAAATGAGATCTTTTTAGCTTAAACAACAACAACAACAAAATGGAATTGCCCAGCATAGTTCAGGCCTGCTAACACCTTTAGAAAATAAATTAATATATCATGCAATGTTCTGACCAAGATGCACCAGAAATAATCTTGTTAAGTGAGTATAAACTATGAAATCAATGCATTGTGGGCACCCTGGGGAATAGATAGATCCGGGCTCATTTTTGCATTATCCGTACAATCTCCTAAGAACAAGCAAAAAAAACAACGGAAAAAAGGAAGCCATGCCTACCATGTGCTTCACAATGAACAAGTGATTATTCTATAAATGGCCTCTTGCCACACTTAACAGCAGTACGGGAAGAACAGAAACAAGTCCAGATCCATTTACCTAACGCTTGCAACCTTTCCAACTTCAATATCTTCTCATCGCTTCTCCTCCCAACTTCAATCCCTACTGTTTGCAGATGATGCATTCTGAAGATTACCAACTAGATATGTTGGAACAGAGGCACTGTCAATGTTTGATAGGGGATTAGGGGTGAAGCTCCATCTCCATTAGTTGCTTGGGTCAATATGTTTGTTTCCACTGCTTGTCCCGGAACGAGAAGAATCAGATGCTGCTGCGAGCGCAACTACAAACCCATCTTCCAAGTGTTTTTTCATGCCTTCAAAAAGACATGATTGCCTCTGTTTCATTGATGCAAGAAGATGAGCTTCCCTGGTGCCTCTGATGTTCTAGGACAGACAACATCGAGAGTAAACCTTGCAATGCAAAAAAAGAGAGCTGGTAACTTTATTTGTGGAAGTTTAACCTCAAGTGATTAAATAAGAGGCAAATTTAGATACTACGCAAAGTTAGCAGGTGGGCAAACTGCGGTGAATCGATCACTTCCAGGTGACCATCTTCTGAGGACTCAAAGTAGACCCTACGATGCCCTGGATCATCTGCTCTACAAGGGCCAAGGAAGAGCCAGTAATTGTAATATCTGCAGTCTGATCCTAAGAGAACAATTTGTGGCTGATGTGCAAATCCTGTGGGTGATCCGTTAGCTCCAGAGTCAGCAATGTAATCCTGACTCCTCAGGCTTCCTGCCTGTCCTTGCATAGAAGAATCAAAACTGTGCGAGCTTCCTGTGTCTATTTACGTACTCATCACTAGATTGATAAATGGTTCTTGTACACTTGTTTATCTTCCCACCTGAGGCATGCGACTGTGCTCTCTGTATGTTAGACAGCACGCTTTGTGTTTACTATGGAAGGCAGTAGAAAACAATTATATAAGATTCTGCAGCTTCCAAACAGGGCATACAAATAGATAATAGAGCATTTGTATAAAGGCTGAGCTTGAACTTGGAACGTGAACACAACAAAGTTTTGCAAGATTGAGTTTCCCAACAACTGGGAAATGGCTATTGTATGTATTTTCACCTCGGATACTTCAAATGAGTTATATACGGTAACTTAAGGCGGGTATTCTCCCCTTAAGATGTTCATATACGGTATCCTAATGAACGTAGTGTCTACTTAAAATGTCCATTTCTGCCTAAAGCCGTAAGGAGAGATGATCATAATATATATAGTTGGGAAGTTGGGATAAACAATTATAAGTGAGATCATTTATGTTCGTTGTGGAGAAGTGAATAAAGCACATCAACACAAGAAGAAAATTCAATGGAGGTAAATTTGCATAAATGAATCAAGTAAATGCTACGGAGATACTCAATCAAAATTATATACAGAAGGGCAGCTATCATCGATATGAACAGTTTATTTCTGATACTACCTGTGGTGATTTGGCAAGTTCAGCAACCTTTAACAAACCGCTTCCTTTCTTAGAATAGTGCAAACAATTCACCTCTCAGTGTGCAAGGACGTGACCCATATTTAACCATTTGAAAAAAAATTCTCCTATAATTGAATAAAAGGATATATGTTACTTTGAAACAAAATAAGTACTCATAGGGGGAATCTATTGCTACAGCATATATACAAATATTGGTAGCTCTAACCTGAAAGGAATGCACACCCACATACAAGTGTTAGATCTAGAATAATGAGGTGTCTCATTAGATCTACAATAATGAGGTGTCCGAAAGGTTGCAAAGCCTGGGGTAGAAAAAGGGGGAAAATACTGTGGTTACAGGATGCAATTTCCTCTTCGAATAAACTCGTAATCGTAACAAAGTGGGTTTTTTAGTACTGGGCCTAGCAAAAGAGAAAACCTGGCATAGTATTTCAACCCAAGTGAGAGAATTCAGGGATTTGATCCATTAATTCACATTGAATTCTTGTTCTCTAACCTGAAAGAGAAACATAGAGGCAAACCATTTAGCTATTGCATTTTTCAGATAAGTTCTTCAAACAGGAAGCAGGTATGCAGGATGACAGTTCTCTTATGCATCCATTCAAGACAATCGCCCTAATGAAGCAGCATCTAATCTGAACTCTATCTAGTTACCCCCCATCGAATCTACAAGAAAAGAAAGCAAGACAATTACTAGCTCAGTGGAACTTAGACTCTGGTCTGCATTCTATGAGAAGTATCACAAGACGAACACCTCAACTGAAACAGAAGTGGTGCTGCAATTGACAAAGTCATGGAACTAAACAAATGGAAATATGAGAAGAACAGCATACTCAGTTTCTTCACATGAAGTTGTATGGTTTATCGGACCATATAGAAAGATAATGATCATGTTGATGTCACACTTATTGCACGATCACAGTTACTCAATGTAATGAATTATGATGAACACAAGTCAGTAGCCTCGTGCTACTAGAAAACAAAGTCGATTCATCCTACGCTGTCATTTATTAGACCCTGTAGGTCCATATTGTTCTTCAAGGAAATCATTAACTTGATATCCAGAGTAGACTGGAACAGGAGCATAACAAAAAAAAATGCACGATAATGAAATGGCTCTACAAATTGCTCAACTCCAGCACTAGTCTAAGACCATATACTTCGACTTCTGAATGCAGCAGCATCATATTCGAAATATAAATTTTACACAATGTGCAACAAACTCGCCAATACCTCTGCCAATATAAATAAGTATAAGACCAACAAGACACAATGAGACTGAAGAAAACTAATAAAATGAACCTACTACTAAGTGTTACACTCATTCAAAATTCATCTATGGACTGTCCTACAGTTCTGAAATGACGCCGCAGCATTGAAGTGTATTTTCCTCAGCAACGAGGAATCCTGGAGGTCACATTTGCACAATAAGAAAATAATACAACAAACTATGCTAATTCCAGGGAGTTTCAACAAAATTTGCACCTTGTCATGGAATGCTTGTGCGAACTCATCAAATGTAAAGGGATGAGCATCCATACTACCAAAATGTATGTAGACAAACAGGACAACCTGCCAAAAATGTTTTTGAATTAACAGATGTTGGACACAGTTTCAACATGAAAACTAGTAGAGGAAAAAGGTGGGCGCACCAAAATTTACTAGCACGACAGTAACACAAACAGTAAGTTCAGAAAGAATTTTTCAGTTAACCAAGTACATATAGGCTATTAAGATTTTTAACAACATGCTTAGGCCATTAATGTTCCAAAAGGACAAATATATTATAGGAGGCGTGTCTACATATACCCGCTACCGAGATGTAACTAAATCTGGTAAACTACTGGTTGGATTCATGAACAAAATTGGTAGCAGTATAGAAAGATTATTGGAGCCAGTCTTGTTCATGACCAGCATAGGACACATACGATCATTCACTATGCAGTAAATTCCATAAGTTAATAGAATATAGAAGTTGGACAGACTGGTCATGAGCTGTTTTTCATTTCATGTAAGGTAAATTCCATCAATGATGATAATACTACTCATGTATTCTCACAGTAATGTATTGCATATAACCTGGAAAAGCCTTTTCACCATTTCAGGTGATGACTCCCAAGGTTTTGTGGGAAATGGTTGTTTCATCCTGACACTTGATGGAGGAAACCTGGCAAGTAAATCTGCAAGAGAAGCACTAACACTTAAGTAAATTGGCTTATATTAGAAAAAAAAATGAGAACAAAGAGGTAGAGGATGATATTACAAACCTTTACAAAGGGGGCAGCCGTGTCTCCCGGTTGAAGAAAGATGATCTGAACATCTTAATGGGTTAGGACCTGCTGGTAACTCACTGAGCTCAAGCTCTTCATCATCAACTAAAGTAGCCTGTTCAGTTTGTAGTTCTGACGATTCTGATTCATCAACTGAAACATGGCACTCCACTCGAGGATGCTCTTCAAATCAGCAACTGCTACATGGCACCTAAAATAGCGAGAAATCACCGTGAGTGTTCTACACAGAAGGCAGACTAAGTTCCACTTAACCAGATTAAAAAATGTCAAATTGCAATATCTCCAAATGACTGCCATTTAATAGCTTTGCCTGTCAGACAAAGTTCCCTGGCTTTTAGGAGCTATACTGAAAAATGTATACTGAGTAGACAGATTAGAGGATGTGAATAATTTTAGCCAGTTTGGGCCTGGCAAGCCCCTTTCAGCCTGATCATCCATTACAAATGATACACATATAATAATAAAAACACAGATAAAAACTGTTGGAAACAAAGCTCATAAAATACTTAAAACTGCCTAGTCAAAAGTCAAATTTTCAATGTGTAACCCAATAGCAATGTCATTTTGATGACAGTCCATATACAATTCGAAATTCAATTAAATATTAGATGCGTGGGGATGAGATACAGAAACAATGTAACAATGTATGTTGATAAATGAGAACAGCAATTGTTAAACTTTGAAAGTCTTTGGACAGAAGGTCAAGAAATTAATCTCTGGATTTTGAGGTAACTATTAGGAAAAATATCTCAATCTTTGACAGGCTGTTTCTGTGGGCTTCTTTCTTATAGCTCAATATGAATGAAAGACGTTCACTGCCAAGAAAACTCTCTTTTCCCTCGCATCTCAAGGTGGACTCTAGTGCTATTCCTTCAAATTCGGCTAATATGCCAACCTACTGAGGAAAAAAAGATGGGTCTTATATGCCAATCAGCTAACATTAGTGTGAGAACAGTCACTGGCCGGTGCTTTTCATACCTGCATGTTCTTCTTCATCAAAACACCATCTTTATCTCTCTGGTTTAACATTTTTGTCTGATATATTATTTCCATAATTCTGCATTGTCGCCATGTACCTTTAGGATGAGAACCAAAGATACACTATAAGAAGCAAAACAGAGTAAAAGGAAGAACATCTTTATTTGAAGCGTAACATTACTTTTTGATTGCTATGCAGCGACCAAAACCTCGATCAAGGGATGATCTATTCATTACAATTGCATCTTCAATATCATATCCACTGTAACTCATGACAGCAACAGTTGCATTCTGCCCAGCCCCAAGCTTATCATATCCCACCTGGAAAGAAATGCAGTACAATGTGTGATACATAAAAATTAAAATGAGGATGGGAGAGGAGGGGGAAGGTGACGGACCAACTCGATTATTTTCATTGCAAGCAGGGGATACTGCGCAGACACTAACAAATATAGTAATGCTAGAAATGGCAGAAACAAGATAAATCCAAAACATCCTTTCAGAACAAAAATAGATGCAGATCACAAACAAAATACTCCCAATACAAACTAAGGGTGGAGCCTGCCACAAGGTGTATTATTTATACCATTCGCAATTTCAGGTACATCCACAGAAAGAGCACCATACTCACCGACTAAGACACCTAAATTACGAGACTGAACAATATAACCACTGTTTGCTTCACGTGAGTAACCAAAATATAAGATGAAGAGAATTATCGTCAACAATGTACAGCTGAAAAGGGTGTTACAACTTCTGGAGGGGCAAATTAACTCAGCAATGGTGTCACAGGATAGTCAGGTTTGGGGGGGGGGGGGGGGGGGATGCAGTTATATGACCTCTCCTAGATAACATGGAATACTAATACTAAGAATGTCATATCACTGCAAACAAAATGATCACAGGATACTACTGAATACGACATTTTCATAATATTTCTGTCACATGCCACAATTGCTATATAGCAAACTGATTCCATAAGGGAAAACAATGTCAACACAAGCTGATTTTCTCACATTTGTTATGTAGTGAGAATGTTTTTATCAAGCTGCTAAATATTATATATCTGAAGATCTTACTGTAGAACTGCACGTACCAGCCAGTTTACCCAAAAGATCAAGCTGATGGGGATTGGGGAAAGGTGGGATATGCATTTATACTTAAACATTAACCTGCAATTCTCTTGTGTTGAAACTAAGCTTGCAACAGTAGTTTCATTCTTTGGTACATAAGGCAGCATATAACAAGCTTAAACTAATAAATTCTAACTAGTACCATCCTAGATAGAGATGAACAACATGAGTTTGAAGCTTCTTTCGTAACTCCCAGCTCGCATACCACATTAATGAGCGAACAGCCCTAAGATGGAATAAGCCCACTAATATACCTAATGTACCCCCAGCAATATGATGAGAAGCTATTCCCCAAAGTCTGGAGATAAAGTATTGACTTCAGACATTAATGAATTTATTATATAAGAGGGTTATCCGTCAGAACAACAACCGATTCTTTTAGTTAGGTTTGACTTAATTAGGTAATTTCCCAGGAAGTGGCAGTATTGAGTAGAATCAGTTTCTGTTCTTGCTATTTGATATTCTCAAAACACACTGTTTATTCCTAGGAAAGTAGGAATACAAATTTTCATTAGCATGATGCTAGCACTCATGGTAAGCTAGTAGAAATCAAGAGAAAACAAACAATACTTGCTTCTCATTTACAAATGCTTACAGATCACACTGTAAGTTGCTATTTCAATGCAAGTTCCACATTGTAAATCTGCATGTATCGAGTCAAAAACTCCGTAGCTGCTATTTCAATGCACACAAAGTCGTATCTTGTATGAAATTGCACCCAGATACAATTGGTGAACAATTTGATTCCAAGTACACAAGTAAAAGAAAATGTAGAGTGAAGTGCACTGTAGGTACCTGAACTATTTCAGGGGTGTCACGTAGGCGCTCCGACTATGAAAATCATCATCCAGGTCCCCAAAGTGCAGTAAGTGTGTCATCGAGGTCTAAATTCAGTTCAACACTAAAGTAGTCCGAGGACTTCTATTTTGCCTAACATGACACACTTACTGTATTTCAAGGACCTGGATGATGATTTTCATGGTTTGAGGACCTACATGACACCCTTGAAATAGTTCAAGGACCTACTGTGCACTTCACTCGAAAATGTAGCCTTTTATTTTTGAGGAAATATCAACAATCTAGTTCTACAGAAGACTTGAATACACCTACATACAGGAGCTACCAACCAAAGGTATGTCCTCAAATTGTAAGCTATTAGCTAGTATTGCTTCTAAAGCTCTTAACAGGTTAAAGCAACAATTACCAGATTACATACCCAAGTACACACTCAAATTTCTGATAGGAAGCGATTTTCCTAAACCCTAAACACTAAACCAGATTACATACCCAAGTACACACTCAAATTTCTGATAGGAAGCGATTTTCCTTTGAAGCATCAGATTACTTGTGTATAAGTGTTGTAACTGTTGTATAAGAGATATCATCAATCCAAGCTCGTATGCCTTTGTTAATTTATCATCCTAGCTCTTGAGTAGTACTCCATCCGGAAAAGAATGTCGAGCCATAGTTCAATTTATTTTTTGCAAAAACCCCCTCATACATCTAACTCTCCTACTCATCACCCCGTCTCCAACTTCCCCCTTCCCCCGTCGCCACCATCGGGAGCTTCCACAAGCGCAGCTGCCGTCGGGCCTGAACCTTCCCCGCGCGCCACCAGGCCCAGCTCGCAGGACCAGCGCCGCCGCCGCATCCCTGCATCACGCATACGGCCGCCGCCACCTCGTCGGAGCCCCCACCGCTGGCCTACATCTCCTTTACCGCGCCGGCTCCCATCTCTCCTCAGTGCGGCACAGGTGGTGGCACACGTTGAAGAGAGGGCGTACAGGAGGCGCGCCCCGAGCTCCCCGCCGCCATCTATCCTCAGTGTGGATCAGTGAGAAAGGAGTAATCTGCGGTTCCTCTGGCTGCGTTGGCCATGATCCCTCGGTCTCCTCTATTGATTCCCCAGCGCCGCCAATGCTCTTTGCTTAAGCTGTTCTCTGTGACTAATTTCGGTAGAATTTTGGTTGCAGGCGACCGCCGCCGCCGCCTCCCGCCTCCACTGCTGCCTCTGCTGGTACTCCTCCCGTGAAATTACTTTCAATTGAGCAAGAAACAGTAGTATGGATCAGTGAGAAAGGCAGAAACAATAGTCATTCAGAGAAAGGCAGAAACAATAGTGTGGATCGGCAGTGAAAGGCAAAACAGAGAAAGCAATAGTGTGGATCAGTGACATCATTCATTTTTCAGAATATCCTTCAGAGATCTGAATGACTATCATGATATGCCAATAGGATCTGAATTCTGAAATGGCATGTTGTTATATGCCAATAGGAGCACTTCCAAAAATCAGTGATCTTGACAGTCACTAGGAGTACTTAATTCAAATGACAGGAGTAACTGGATTTTGTTTACTGAATTTTGGAGTATCATGCATATGGTAAAAGGACCAGTGCACAACTTAATTTAATTATTACTCCTACAACTACTACAGATGCTATATATACCAGCAGTTAAAAAAGGTTCAGAGCAGACTTCACATGGGAGTGTCAGAGAATTGGCTGGAAACAGCTCTTTGTTTAACTTATTTGGCCTTCCTAAATGAGTGAACAAAGTAAACCCAATCAAGAATTTGAGATAAGGATGTCATGATCCCTTGCAGTGGCAACTATAGATCTATATCTGATTGATTTGCAACTAAATTCTAGCCCCTCTGAATTATGAGCCTGAATGCACAGCAAGTAGTAATTTTAAAAAGTACAGCAAGGAGTAGCATCCATATGTTTAAAAAGCAATTCAGCTCTATTTCTGTGTGTATCCATATGCTCAATTCAGCTCTACTCCCATCTCTAGATAAATAAAAAAGGAGTAATCTGTACTGTTATTTCACAATAAACTGCAAATTTTCAGCACCAAACCAGAAAAATTATCTCGAACGATTATGGCCTGAATTGCGACAGTACTGAAAACATGCAAACATGCCTAAAGGTTCAGTGTTTCACTACTGAAGTGGGGTTAAAGGTTCAGTTTTTTCCAGTGTATTGACATTGTCTAAAGGTTCAGCACATTGAAGTACATTCAGTGTTCGGTGTTCAGCAAACAAATGAAGGTTCAGTGTTCAGCAAACAAATGAAGGTTCAGTGTTCAGCAAACAACTAAAGGTTCAGTGTTTCACTACAATTGTCACTTTGCAGTTAAAAAAACTCATGAAGTGGGCAAAGTTGAAACCTCCAGGCAACAGTTCAAACAGAACATCAAACATGTTTTGCCCAAGAAGTTCATATCAAGCCTAGGAGTATTTGGTTACAGTTAAGTGTTATAAATTCAGGTGTCCATTCAGTTAAGTGTTGTATAAATTCAGTTAAGTGTTATAAATTCAGTTAATCGACTCTGCTTGCCACATCTTTTTCAGCAGGGAGATGATGCTACTGTCTGAACAGAGACTACTGAACTTTGCCTAAAAGAGTTGCCGATTTAAAAGTCCTAGTGACTGCGAACCCAAAATTCATCCTCTGGTGGTTGAGGCACTGAATCTCACGCGAGAGGAAAGTCACCATGACCCATTTTGTTCCGTTCTGCTTTTGAAAGCTAGTTGCCGTTTTTGATGTGTAATCTGTCAGCGTCTACTAACCACGCACACACATCGAATTGTCCAAAGACATTTCTAGCTGAACTCTTGGAGGTTCTCTGCCTTCCACATCTTTTGCAACAGTGATATGCTACTGTCTGAGATTGCTGAGCTAATGGGCAAAGTAAGAAGAAAGAGGGGATGATGATCTAGCTCACCAGCTTTCCATGAGAACCTTCTCCTGGTTCATGAGCACCAGCGCCGACATGGAGAAGCTGTCCTACTTGGGGATGAGGAACTTGCACACGGGCACAGCGCCGTACAGCCGGGAGAGGCGGCTGTCCTTGCCCTCCTCCACCGTGTACGACACCACGTTGTACGAGGCCAGCAGCCGGAGCATGTGGTCCACCATGTCCGCCGCTTCCCGGTTCGCCACGGACGGGAGCTTGGCAGCCACCGCTGCAGGGGTCAACAACTTGCTGCCGGCAGCCATCAGGGTCTCGAGTAGTCCCAGCTCGATGGCGTTCTTCAAAGACGAGGCCAGCAGCCGGAGCATGTGGTCCACCATGTCCGCCGCTTCCGGATTCGCTGCGGACGGGAGCTTGGCGGCCACCTCGGCAGGGGTCAACAACTTGCCGCCGGCAGCCATCAGGGTATGCTACATGTCGTTAAAATAAGAACAAACTAATAAAACTATAACACCAAACAGATTATATGAACCATCCATGATACTGTATGTAAGTTTTCAGTTCCTTCCATTCCCCACCACGATTCTGTATGTCACATGGCATCATTAAAATTCTGTTGTCACAATTATTTAGCAGTACAAAACTCCCAACCAGAGAGGTAAATTATGCCTCATGGTGTGCTGCAGTTCAGTACCCCAGGTCCTAACCAATTCAGTCATCCGCATGGCATCATCTAATTTCAGCATGTCACACTTACTTAGTTAATCTATGACAGCGAACTACTAATAAGAACCATTCATGGTATTGTGCCAGGACCATACAACAGACCGGCATCTTGTTTATAATTAGAGGGTTATGAAGAAACCATGAGGAAGCCAATAGCATGATCTCCAATTATAATTCTGATGGTCTAAACAAATTTCAGCAGCAATGATATGTCCAGGTGGTTTACACCCATTTGCACCACTAAACGAAGAGGGAGGCATGTGGGTCATTACCTTTTAGTCCAGCCTGGAGCTTGAGGGTCGACCTTGCCTGTTGTCTGAACCGAAACTGCAAGCATCACTATCTTCATGGTCTTGAATCACTGCGCGCTGCTCGTCGGTTGCCCTGTTGAATCCTAGTCACAGTACTCCCAGTTCCTCATTGTCCGCTCGATGGCCGAGATCTAGGGCCGCCGCCAAAATCACTCTTGGCTGTGATGGCTGCCCCAACGAGGCTGAATCCAACCCAATCCTGGACTGCAAGCTGTCAGCAGTAAAATTTGAGCAGATCCTTGCAAGTACGCCTTTGCCCAACCTGTGCGCTTCATCTTGCAAATTCCAGCATCCATCAAAGCTTGGTCTCCTTCACCCATCTTAAGCCAGCAAAGGCTCTTAGTTGAGTACAGTGTTGCATCATCTGGGCAGCGGTCTGCTGCCTACATTAACAAACAAACAAAAAGTCACCACATTGGCTTATTAACTGCTATGACCCACATATACTACTGCGCTGTTCTCAGGTACGTACACAAGAAAATTGCCAGGGCAGGTTACCACTAGACTAGAGTTAAGGTGGTAAACTGGGCACTGATTACCTGAGAAATCAAATAATTGATACACGCTAGGATGCTGAAATTAAGACCCATTCATCCAAACAAGAGCTTAATTTGTTCCTCTGTCCTCTCTATCCAACAATTAGTATAATAAGATAAACTATTGACAATTTTCTATAACAGATATACTACTTGATGGTTTTATGCCAGAGTTACAATTGAAATTTTGAAGCAAATCTACAGTGATGTCCTACTGGGTTTTCTGTTACTAATGCAGAAAACCTTAGTAGCGTTGGCACAGCAGAAATTGCTTTCTGTAACAGCCATGCAGGGGATTTGCATCAATAGACTTTCTAAACATAAATGCAATCCTTATAGAAAGAAAATTAAAACAGCAAAAGAACAAATAAAGGACGCACATACACTTTAATGTTACTAAATTCTTACTAGAGATTCAAAATAATAGAAAGCATGTCAACTCTCAATTTAAAGCTTTGGTTATCACACAACAGCAAATTAAGTGTAGGCTAACTGGCTAAGATATGGTGCAAGTGCAATAATATACCATAGAGTAAAGTTTGACTGCAGTAGCATAATCGTTTCTCTTATTTGCCTTGCTTTCTTCTAACTTGAGATCAGCTGGATTCATGTTGTTCATGGAGTTATCCTGAAACAGCACACAAATCATTTGGCACAAGTAATGAGGATGTGTGGTAAGGAGATAAGACTTACATACTTACATGAGCTATATCAGAAGGGCATGAGAAAAAAATTAAAAGACAAAATATTTATGATGTGAACATTTTATTGATCCAGTTCACTCATTTATATGACTGCACAATAAACTGCTTATTTCACATACCACAGTAAACTTCACATCACATCCTCACACAAAGAATTGAGTACCTATTATTAAGTTATAAGGGCATGCTGAAGAACCTATAGAAAGGAACTTATATTGGCAGTGATGTCTCAAGTTATACCTCCACCGATGGCATTGATTTCACCAAATGAATTATCCATCAACACTCCAGTCCCGCGCATATGGAGTACGTGAAGTTACTCAAAGAAGGATCTCAACATATTTCTGTCTATTGTTATATGCAGCAATTTCTATTGGAAGATGGCCAAACTGTTATAAGAATAAAACAAAGATAAGTTTCACTGGAGCATTTGCAGAATGGTAATACAAAATAACAGAAGCACAGCCAAGGAATGAAGTGTGAACACAAGGTATATGATAATATATTTAGATATTCAACACTATGGTTCAAATAAAGAAGAAAAAAGAAACCCGTTCAGTTTTAATACAGCAACATCTTAAAGCAGTAATTACACATCTGACAAGAACTTCAGAAGATAATGCCTCAAAGCACTGAACAAGAACTCACTTATCATTCCACCAAATTATTGTCAGACACTCCAGAGACATCATCTTGTACAGATTCGCATCGTTCGTAAATGGTAGAAATATAAAATATTAACCACAAGGTTTGCACTTCAATTGGAACACCAGGTATGATGGTATATGGATCGATTGTGCATCTAAGAATAATGGTGTAAATTCATCCCTTCATGGTCACCAAGGACCAACCGGAATCATTAATGGACTTCTTAGGCTTTGAGGGTGAAAATAACAGATAACTAAGCTTTGCTTAGCCTTAACAACACAGCATGGTTTTGCATTAGTTTCTTAACATAATATTGCTGGAGTGAAAGTTAAAACTTACATCATTACGAACATCAGGATCTGCACCAGTAAGCACTTGTAGAAGTCAGTTAAGCCATTGTTGGCAGCAATTGTTAAGGGGGTTACAGTGCCAACACCCTTCACCTCAGTGCCAGCCTAACACAAGAAATGTTGCAAAGACACTTCTAAATAAGCATGACATCATTTATACTCCTTCCTTTTTCATGTGATACTTATCAAGAGTTCAAAAGATGTCAATGAAATGAGATGAATGCACCATACCTTAATCAGAAGCTTCACACATTTCAGCGAGCCAACATTGAGAGCCACAATAAGAGGTGAATAGGCAGTGTTGAATACCTTGTTACACTGAGAAGAAATATTAAGAAAATCAGTACCCTTACATGATGAATGTTCGGGAACATGTTTGATCTTTTTATCATTGAAATAGAGATATCTTTGTTAATATGGGCAGTTGACAAAGAGAAAGTAGTACCAGACAAAACAATCATGAATTTACTGATGTGGATCCTGTTAACCTAAGAAGGAAGGGTACATAAACAAGTGACGTACATCTGCATGGTGGTCCAACAAAATCTTCATAGCACCAACCTGCTTACAGAAAGCAGCCATATGCAGTGGTATCCCGGTATCACACAATGAATCAACATTGGCCCCTTCTGAGAGCAAGGCTTTTACTATTTCACAATTTCCTGAATGAGAAATACAAAGTAGGTTATTAATTCATAACAATATGGAAAACAATAGGTTATTTGCATAATACATAATATCCAACAGGTTATTTGGCATTGCTGCTGCTGCTGTTATTGTGACAGTACTTTTTGTTACTGAAAGCTTGTTAATATCATTTTATCATGGGCATATGCTGGAGACAGTTACCTTAGGGATCAAAGTTTCCAAAGCAATATGTGCACTTAGCTAGTTGTATTGGAATACTACCTCCGTTCTCAAATAAATGACATGCTAGAATGTGTGCAGTGAACTTGAAAAAAAAAACTTTTCATTTATACCACCAGCCTATGTCAATGACATGTAGGATCAGGCCCTATCTGTCATTGACACAACCTGGTTTTGTAGATGAAAGTTGCACCATAAGTGATGGTATGGATGAAAATAGTTACTCCACTTGCAGATTTATTAGGATTTCGCACATGAAAATGACCATGGATTTGTCATGAAAAATACTTCAATGTAACAAAACTTTTACTAACAAATAGTTATGAAAAGTAATGGCCAAACATGTTTGACTGAGACCGTGTCAATGTCCTCTAAATGGCAAGTAACAATGAACAGAGACAGTAATTAATGAGTATAAATTCTAAAATGTGTTTAAACAATTTAGGAACCCACGTGGTACCAAGTTGTCCAGAAAATAGGAGTGTATAGCCTCACACTTCTTTGCTAGATATCTTTGCTGTATATAAACATTGAAATCTGCGGAAGACAATTAGTGTGAACTACACCTCCAATGTTAAGAGGTTCATTTTATTACGTTTTTCATGCAACATAAGATTTGGATATGTATTCATTTACCTTAGGAAGTAACTGTAAAATAACTAGGTTGGAAACATCAGGAAAATTATTGCAATGAGAACCAAATAATCAAAGAAGGTACTATACGAATGTGGCATCACTCACTTATAAATGTATAACCAGCAACAGTAACTGTAAATAGTGGCTGTAAACAAGTCCATATTTGTTATCTTACAGCTGATAGGGACGTAAACAAGATAACTTCTGGATTGACATAATTGAATAGATGTCAGTGAAATACCCACAACAAGTATGAATAGTGACTTGAAACAAATTCATATTTTACTTTGTTTTCCTGACACAATAAATTATATCACTTCTGAATTTACCTATACTGAATTTATGTCAATGCAGCTCATTTTGAGACAAGGAATACATAATTCATGATACATACACACACGCGCATTGATAAAGGGTGTTTTTTAGACTTAAAAGATAGCAATTAATAAACAACTCATTTGTCACAGAAACATCTCTAAATGCTCAGATGACACTGTCATATCTATGCACATGCACAACCAATTACGACATGGGCATTTTCTACCTTCTTACTTATAATGTACATGATCCGTTTCAAGTTTCATTACATCACCCCAGAACACACAAACAAAGAATTTGAAGACACAGAGGAACAAGATAAGCACATGTAGGGAGAGACCTCCTGCAGCAGCCAAATGGAGAGGCGTAGACCCTTTTCCATCGGGCTTATCTGAATTAGCACCATGATCAAGAAGATACCGGAAAGTCTCCAGAGTGCCAGCAATAATTGCATTAGCCAGAGGTGTATAGCCTATCAGGGACATCAAAGAGAATAAACTGAATAAGAGACTCATAGACGAAAATTGCCCAAGAAATAGAAGAAAATCATGTAAAGGTTTTGCGATATAAACATGCATCTGTTTCCAGAATACACATACAAACATTTTACATACAACATCACATTCAGAAGTCAGAACTAGGAGGACAGAAATTTTAGGTTCCCTTTAAAAGTAATCATACATGAAAATATCTTGGCTCAAGGCACTCACACTTTCATTTTAATGATCCACAGTAGAATGAATCACCAAAAGATTAAAAAGGATAAAGAATTGAAAAGCCTAGGCTATAAGCGCCCAAGTCATGTGTATAATCAAACAAGTGTCATATGATTCCACTTCAATATGTACATATTATGCAAGTGCCGTGATGCCAAGATACTTTGTTACACAATACAAAGATCAGATACTACAGGTCGTTTAAAAGCCAGAGTATATTCATAAACAGCATTAAACAAGAAATAATGGAGGAGTTTGGAGTTCGTTGTTGATTCATCCAAATCAAAAGGTTTCTGTCAAAACAGTATACACTGCATCTGGAATAAATGAACTTCATGAGATTAATGCAAACAAAGGAGTTAGATGTATGTTTCAAAAACAGGGCCAATTGACAAGTTAAGCCTTAGATTTCTCAACAAAACAAGATAAATCCAGTCCCATTTTTGGCATAAATTAGTTCAATTCCCAGGCATATATAAGCTGACTTTACATAAAATTTCCCTCCAATTAAGGTAATCTACAAACCATTTTCTATGATAGTAGTTTGTAGACTGCCAAAACTAGAAAAATGAAACATGGAAACGACAGAAATAGAGGCATGGTTACTCATGATTGATTACGCATCGTGCAGACCGCATGAAATTCAACCCAATCTGATAGCCATCCTCATGGTAAGTGATCAGTCCCTCCCATTGCTTGGTGTCAAGGAAGCAGACAACCAAACAGCCAATCCATCACATCTGTCAAGAGGAGCTCAACGAAACCAACCTCCAGTCATCTACTCTAGTCTAGGGGGGAAGAAAACAAGGGTCTTGCTTTCGTAAGAGGAGGGAGGGAGACCAAGTGCCCACCTGTCTCGTCGGTGGAGCTCCTCGACCAGACCAGGTACACGCACACCGGCATCCTCCCACGGCGCGTGGCCAAGTGCAGCGCCCCGGCGCCGCGGAGCTTCACGGCCTCCGCCGCACCCCTGAGGCGTCCCTTCCCGCCGTCCAGCGCGCTCGCGGCCCCTGCGTGGAGACACGGACCCAAAAAAAATGGAAAAAATCTCCCAAAATCGGCGCTCGATCGAGCACCCAGAACCCAAAATCCGCGGGCGGAGCAGGATGCGAGCACGTACTCTTGAAGAGCTAGAGGTTGCCTTCGGCCGCCGCCCGGAGACGCCGCCGCTGCAGTGCACCGGGACCTGCAGGGGGAGAAGAGGGGTCGGGTGTTAGCGCTGGGGTTCATCCGCAGTTTATCAGGGGCCGGGCATGGGTTTGGGGGAGGAGGTCGCTTACCGGAGGCGAGGGGCGGCGCCATGGCCGCTGCCAGAGAGTGTGTCGGCGGTGGATTGGTGGGAGTTGGTAAGATTTTGGAGCGGGCTGCCTAAGGCCGGGCCGGGCTCGCAAAAAACCCAACCTGCCCGAGCCCAGCCCGAAGCCTGATACTTTTCAAGTTCGAGCCCAGCCCAAACACAGGCACGAAACCCAACCCCCGGCCTGAATGACACTTTTCATGCCTCCCGGGCATGCCCCTCCCGAAGGCCAAGCCCGGCCCAAAGCCGGATACTTTTTCAAGCCCAGCCCAAACATACTCCCGAAGATCGAAAACCCAACCTGATTGACACTTTCCATGCCTTTGGGTGCACACCCGGCCCAAACTATATTACGTGATTGAAAATGAGGCCTGATCTCGACTCAAATGTCAAGACCAACTCAGCCCAGCCCAGGTTTTTTGACCGGGCTCGGGCCGGGTTGTCGAGCTAGATTGTCTGTCCATCAAGCACCTAGAGAAAAAATTGACATCTATAATTTTTTAAATCGTTGCATCCTAAATGTGCTGCCATATCTCCTTTCTCTAACTGTTTTATATTGTTCATATTCTTTCTGTTTCTTTCCTGCGGCCTAACCGCCTCCCTCCCCCCTCCCCCCCGGGCATCTGACTAGCATTGCCACACGCCGCCTCATTGGTTGCCCTCCTCCCATCACCGTCTTGGTCGACACGCCCACCCATCCTGTACCCCCTCTTCCCATATGAAGAGCCCCAAGGACCACACGTCCCTGCCTCCCTCGGTTGGTGGTTGATGGTGGCCCCACGCCATGTTGGCACACCTACTCAAGACCGTGTTTGTATACAAACGCGATTTGCATCGTATATGCACACCAAAGCAAAGTTAAGGCATTAGTTTAATGTATGTCGCAAGTTTTAGCAGTAAACTAACTTTTCACTCCAAGTTTTAGCGTCGGTGGTGTAAATTGACTCTTAATTTGGAGTGCATGGATTTAACCAAGAATTGGCCCGAGGAGGAAAGGTGCCACGTCACCTTGACTTGCCCTACAAGTAGGCTAATGTTGGCACCCTTAGTGTGCAATGATTTCCAACAATTATTCTCAAAGGGAGTAACTTCCTTGTGAAAAAGCAATGTCGGCTGGAGATGAAGGCAAGGCCTCTGCTACGCTAGCAGTAGGACTGAGTGGGTTGGTGGGAGTTGGTAGGATTTTGGAGCAGGCTGCCTAAAGCCGCGACGGGCTTGCAAAAAAAACCGACCTTCAAACTCTAAGTCCGAGCCTCGTCCGAAGCTTGATATTTTCCAAGTCCGAGCCCGGCCCAAAACCTGGCCTAAATGACACTTTCCATGCATCTTTGGCATGACCCTCACAAAGGCCGGGCTTGGCCCAAAGCCGGATACTTTTCAAGTCCAAGTCCAAGCCCAGCCCAAGCATGCTCCCGAAGCCCAAAAACCCGACCTGAATGACACTTTCCATGCATCCGCGTGCACGCCCAGCCCAAACCATATTATCTACTTGAAAATGAGGCCTGGTCTCGACCCAAATGTCAAGCCCAACTTGACCCGGCCTAGGATTTTTTACCAGCCTCGGGTCGGGTCGTCCAATTGGACTATCTATCCATCAAGTACCTTAAAAAGTTTGGCATCTGTAATTTTTAATCCGGTCGTTGGATCCTGAATGAGTTGCCATATCTCCTTCCTCCAACTGTTTCTATTGTTCAGCTTCTTCCCATTTCTTCCCTGCAACCTACCCCCCCCCTTCCCCGGCATCTAACTAGTATTGCCACACGCCGTCTCACTGGTTGCCCTACTCCCATCATTGTCTTGGTCATCACCCACACCCATACTTGCACCCACTCCTCCCATATGAAAAGCCCCAAGGACCCCCACAAACCCCGTGCTCGACCCGCACCCGTCAAATTCGGACTTGCTTCCGCTCATGCATAGCTCAGCCATGCCGTGGCCCCTTTTGCCCTCATGTTTTCGCAGAAAAAGTGACTGCCGCCCAAAAAAAATTTATGAACCATTTTGCAAACGAAAAAATAAACATATTCAATTAGAACCTTCCACGAGGATGGATTGTGATGTTATATTTTATATTAATTCCTTGAATTGAGGTGTTAAGTAAAAATTTCATAGGACTTTAGGATCCTCGGTCGTTTGTTATCTATTATTGTCGTAAGGTGAAGGCGTTATCTCCGCCATTGATCATAACAGAACCAAAAGTCTTGGAATTTACAAATTGGCAATAGATGTAAATTGAGTATCTCCTGATCTAAAGCAAAAGTTTTTTTTGGAAAAGGATGGGAGCCCCCTGGTTGAATCGAGCTTGAGTACGATGTGAGACCCGGGGTGTCAACGGGTGTTTGGCCTTTTGCAGACCGCCTTGTTCAATCTTCGAGACAGGACCATTAGCATGTGAGACAAACATGTCACTGTAACATCAACACAGTACGCTAACCTCTTGTGTGGTAATACGGCATCATTCGGTCCATGAAAACTCAACAAAATAACAAGGAACAAAGGAAGACGCTACAAAGAAAACGGCACGGCAAGATGCACGTTTGCTTCTTAGCTAACTTTTTTTTAATAATACATTTTTTATTAACTTACAAAAATAATACACGGTTTAGATATTTGTCACAAATAATACGGCGTTTGCTTGCGGTAAGACGACTGGACCTAATCGTCTTACCTGTAGATGATTAGTGTCCAGTCGTCTCACAGCAAGTCGTCCTCTCTGAAAATGATTAGTTTCAGTCGTCTTCCCTGAAGATGATTAGTTCCAGTCGTCCTCCCTAAAAATGATTGAAACTAATCATCGTACCCGTGGCTAATTAGTTCCAGTCGGCTTACCCTAACACGATAGCTGCATGCAAGCAAATTTGTGAGCTAATGGAACTGTATTTCGTCCCATAATTGTATCTCAGCACCCTCGCTTGAGCCTGGCCTAATTGTCCACAACACTTCTTCATAACCGTGTTCCCGGGAACCCTTTCCCGCCATCTTCTTTCCTGCCAAAATCTGCCTTTCCCGCCATCTTCTTTCCCGCGAACCCTTCTGTTCCCGCCATTGTCTTTCCCGCCAACCCTTATGTTCCGCCAACTTCTTTCCCGCCAACCCTTATAACCCCCCCCCCCCCCCCCCCAGAAAGGTTGGTAAGTAGTGCATTGTAGTCTCGTCAAGATGTCCCATTATCCTCATTATCCTTTCGATCGTAGTTTCCACCCGGGTATGTCGAAATGTCTTCTGAGATTAGCCAGCAATTTCAAGATGACAATAGGATAATTCAATGGGACGAACTTATCAGTAGTGACACCATACCGAATGAGTTGGCTCATGCATTAAGTAGGTGCGGGTGGCCTGCAAGGACCTTTGAGGAGATACGGAAAGAACTTCACAGGTTGCATGTAAGGTGGAAGAAGCAACATCATAAGAGTGCAACTTTCCTAACAACCGCAACAGAGCATGCTTATTTATGGACTGACGAAAGCGAAGACGAAGACAATATCTTCATGCCGAGCAGCAAGGTCAAGACACCCGCATCGTCGAAGGGCAAGAGTGCCTCGTCGTCGAAGGGCAAGAGTGCTGCATCGATGGAGGATGACGATGATGTCTTCATGTAGTTTGTATGTTGTATTATCTAAGCTAAGTCGTACCATTTAATTTTGATTTACTTGTATCTTAATTATCTCTAGCATTCTCTCCTGAAATGTAACTTGATTAACAATGCGAATGAATAGAAATATGTCTCTCGCATACATAGGTAGAATATGTCTTTCGCAAACATAGATAGATATATGTCTGTCGCATACATAGGTAGAATATGTCCCTCGCATACAAAATATTACCGGAGCAAATAACATCTACAAGAGAAAATGTCTGTAAAATTATACCCTTGAAGCGTGCGAAGCAACGATGACGAACGGCGGCCTTCAATCACCGGAGCCAGAGCTTCACCTCCACCACACCGCCGCACCTTCACCTCCACCTCCAGCACCAACACAACATTCACCACCTCCACCAATATGCTCACCACCACCTCCACCAAAATGCTCACCACGACCACCACGAGCTACCCCATCACTAGATCGATGTCTCCCTTGCCTCCACCAACTATCTACAACGTATCTATGGTGGCAAATCAGAAAAAAAAACCCGGCTCAATTTGATGTACAAATGGGTTAGTTTTTGGGTGGGAAAGAGAAGAAAGGAAGAACAACAAAGAACAGAGGAAGAGGAGGATAAGTGAACGAGGAGGAAGAGAAGCGGGGCGACGCGCGGGGCTGGCACCCTGTCGTCCAACAGGCGGACGATCGTCCAGAGGGAGGACGACAGGCCCGTGTCGGCTGGGCCCCGGGCACCGACATCCCATGCCGGGACGAGGGGGGATGGTGCGGCGTGGTCGGGCCAATCGTCGGGTGCCACGTGGAAGACCGACCACCTGTCGTCCTCCGATAGGCCGACGTGGTCCACTTGTCGAGCAGTAGGCCGACGGGGTCCACTCGTCCTCCGGCGAGAGGAGGTCGTATTATTTTTAGAAAATAAAAGTTCGGCGTATTATTTCTGTAAATTAATAAAAAATGTATTATTTAAAAAAATTGCTGCTTCTTAGTTCTATGTACAACACTGGTCGTACTACCCTGCAATTAGCATCCAAACACGTCACTTAAGGTCTTTTTGGCCCGTGTGGAATTTTTGTACTATTGTAAGTGTAGTACTTGACACATTTCAATATGTTAATGATATATAGTTTGGCTTGCCCGATCATGCATTAACATATTCCCTATTTTTCACTCAAGGGTCATACCATGTTACCGTATGGGTATTATTGGACCAGGCAAAAACCCTTTGAGATTCTTAGTAATCTTCCACATAAAATGAATTCAATATTCTTACTAAAAACCAATAATTTTAAATATAAATTGGGATTTGGCAAAATAATTTTCCACATAAAATTAATTATGAAAAGTATTTTTTTGGAAGTTAAATTGATAAAGCATTCAATAAATATATAATTCTATAATTCGACACCTAATTCTAAACTTATTATTTATTAAATCATCTAAAATTTGTATCAGCACTTTGACTCGAAAAGAAAGAAAAGTCCCCCTTGCACGTTTCTTATATCCGAGAATGGATTGCTCAACTAGCTAGGCAACAAAATGAACGATCATCTCTCATTTCATCCCCTTCCCTTTTGAGCAAAGAAGGGTTTTGGAGCACTCAGAACATATTATATAGAAAGATGACCCTAGCAATACATTTCACATCAAGACCCCAACAAAAGAAATTACATAATATTACCAACTTCTACAAAGATGACCCTATACATAGAAAAACAGTTGGGTTTAGCACACATCATGATCGAATTCAACCACGACACCATCGAGGACGAAACCACTCAAGTTTGCCGTGATCTCCAGCACTTCGCCTCCAACATCCAAGCTCACTCGTAAAGGAAGCCATGGATTCCAACCAAAACCCGATGTGTCTTCCGTCTGGCGTCCAATGCGGGAGGGATGAACAAGGCCGCTCTTTGGCTAGAGAAATCGATGATGTGGTGGTGAATGTTGGTCGCCAACCTCTGTCGCGGGCATCATTGCCCTACCGCAAGCACCATCGAGGATGAGCTCCAAACCTATTTGTAGTATGCAACTTCTCACTCCCCTCGTCTCTCTGTCCAGCCTCACGGTGTCCTCTGTAGGAGAAGGTGAGCATAGGATTCTCATGAAATCCAGGAACAATAGAATCACATAGCCCAACATAGAGGATAGCCCATGAAGAAGGCCTCAGATCCGCCTAACCCTTCTTCTTTGGTGGCCACCGCTCTAGCCACCATGACAACACCCGTGACAACATCAGGGATGAAACCACTTGGGTCACTGAGAACTTTGCCTCCAACATCCAAGCACAGCGAAAAAGGAAGCCAGGGACTTTGAGCAGACATGACCTACCTTTTGTTTTGCATCCCATGAGCGAGTTGATGGAAGCCATGTACTAGAGAGGGAGTCGGCTTTGTCTGAGCTCAAGCCTTTGGCTGTTTTGCAACGGAGGCCGGTGTACATTGATGCAGCCCCCAAGGTTGTTTGAAGGATCTTGGGATGCAACACCTAAACCGGCCCAAACATTATGATGCAGCCCACGAGCCAGGTAAATAGGAGGATCTCTTTAGACTCCGCCTCAAAACCTACCGCGGGAGAGTCGGTATGTTCATATGAAAAAGAAAGTTGTGAAAAGGATGTGCCAGAATCACCTTTATTCGTAACTTTGCATGATCGAGCTAATGGGCGATAATCACGAACGCAAAATTGAAAATGTTTCAAATGAAATAAAAGACTAAGGTTGGGATCGACGCAATCTACTCGTGGCATCTTCCCGGTCTCCGCGGGGCTGGTTGACGTCTCCTCCTTTGGGCCTCTAACAGTTGCATCCGGTGTTATTAATATATTCTTGGAAGTTATTAATATATTAATGAATAATTTTCCCTCTCACAGACGGGTTCATTTGAAGGAAAAAATACCCAAACTCTCCCAGGGCTTCAACTTGGAAGCTTAATAACTAAATATATTTAGAGACTAGTAGTAGTCAATCGGTCATGGACGGAGCCACGGTACAAAATGGGTGTGCAACTTCTTTCTTTGTGAAAAATGGGTGTACATCTTTAATTTTGTCTCTCTCTTTTAACATGCTAGTTCATTCTAATTAATCGGGATAATACTAATTTTGAGATATGCATACTCCATTTGTAATAAACCTGGCTCCTACATCAAAAACTATGCGTCACACACTGAACTGTACGTGAAAAGACCTAATGCCCCGGTAGGTTAAAACATGAGGGGTTAGGGCTAGCCACGTGAACAGGAGACGACGGGTACCTTTGCGTGTCGCTGCTGCTGGTTTCCTCTTCCTTCGCTGGCCGCTCTGGCGGCGAGAGGAACGGGGAACCTCGGATCTGTGCGTCAGATGTTCTCAGTAGGGTTAGGGTTGAGGGAGTCGCTGTCGAGGTCGTCGTGACGACGATGCGTCCGAATAAATTTGCTCGGGCTCCGTTCGCGGCCAGGCGGTGCTCTTGCCTTCGTCTAGGAGTCAGCGGGGTGGGATCCCCGGATCTTATCAAGGTCGCGGGCTATGGTGTCTGGAGGTCGACCGGCATGTGGGGGGTTGGTCCTCAAATGGGTGGTGGTTGTGTAGAGACGAAGATTCTTCTTCCTCCTCGCGGGTATGATTTTTGTGTTGTTGTTCTTCCTACTTCTTTGTGTTGCTGCCGGATGGATGTCTTGCTTTGCCCAGATGGTTTGGCAAGCCGCTGCGTCAGAACCGGATCCTAGTTCTCTTCCATCAGGAAGGGGCACATATAGAGGTACTCAAAGCCACAAATGACGAAGGCCGGTGTAGGTGTGTCGGATGCATAAATGAATCCTTGCCTTTTCGACGCGAGAGTGAAGAAAAGAGGAAGCAGCGTGGCAGCTATTATGCCATGGTTGAAGATGATTATCTGCTTGGGTATGGTTGCAGATTACATTGCGCAATGCTAGCAAAGAGCTATGGAGATATTGGTATTTTACTGGTTGTGTTATGGTGCTCTATGTTTTTCTGGTTCATTACATGTGTGCTCGGGTGTGCTTATACGGGTTGGGGTTGGGTTAAAAACTTTTGTATAATTTCGTGATTTGAATATAAGCATATTTTATCTAAAGAAAAAAGACCATTCGAGACGCTGGGCAACTATCTCGTCGATGGAAAAATCGCGCAAATCAACGCGTACGCGGCGCGTTCTGACCGTTGGCACACGCGGGGCTCGAGGCACCAAGCAAGCAAGTGTCCGTTGGTTCGTCGTGGTCCCTCTCCTCTCTTCCACTAGCACGCACTGTAGTAGCCTATAAGGGCATGTGATGTCTGTCTATTCACCCCACACCTTGCACGGCACCGTGGTCTGATTGCTCTGCTCTGCACCTCCGGAGAGGAGGAAAAAGTGGAGCTGCCATCGTTCACAGCTCGCTCTCTTTGGCTTCCAGCGCGCCATATTTTTTTGTTTAAAGAACGGAGTGTGCCCTTTTGTCTAAAATTTCAGTTTGATTTGTGTAAAATGGACAACACATGGAAGTACATCAGAAATCGTGCCTCCCGTTGGCTTGGTGGAATCTCGTCTTGGCGGGAGCTTCTTTTCTTTTTCCCGCCTCTCCACCGTCTCTCTGGTCGTCTCTCTCAAGCGTGCCTTAGCTACTACTACGTGAAGGGTCTGGTCGTCCAGGCCTGCTGTGCAGTGAAGAGGCATGCTCACATGAGCATGAGCGAGCAGACGTGCCAGCCAAGGGCGCTCGCCTCGACCGGCGTGAGCACGCGGTCTCTTGCCTGTGCCCTCCCCAGTCACCAGTGGCCTTTATCTTTCAGCTCTTTTCCTACCCGTGAGAGCATCTACCCTCAAACTAAACCTGTTCATGGACAACCCGGCCCGGCAGCCCGAACCCGAAGCCCGACATTCGGGCCGGGCTCGGGCTCCAATTTCTTGCCTGAAGCCCGGCCCGGAATAAGCTCGAAATGCGTATATATATGTTTTTTATTTGAAATATAGGTATAATAAATTAATATACTATCCCGAATATTATTAATTTAATTAAAAAACGCCACTGTTCATGTGCTTCGGGCCGGGCCGGGCCGGGCTCGGGCCTGGGATTTTTTCATCGGGCTTTGCCAAGCCCGGCCCGGGGAATGATCAGGTCTACCTCAAACCCCCGCGGTGGTGGTGGCACTCCTAAATTTAACACAATTGCATCCTAACATCTTCCGTATTAAAAAATTAACAAACTTGCGTCCTGACATCTCATACTAGATTCTCAAATCCATACAAAAGCATGCAGACTATAAAACCTATGTACTACGTAGCTATTCCTCGCCGGAGATGTCCACTATCTCCGAGCCCGGCTCCGGGTACATGGGCGGCAGCTACAACTCCGGCTCCTGGGTCTCCTCCAACTCCTCCTCGCCGCCCGTTCCTACCAGATGAACCGTCGGTTGGCCTTAACATAGGCAGGACTCCGGGATGGCTGTTGCTCCAGCATCTCGTCTGCTTGGGTGACGGCGAACTTAGCCTCCGCGTCATCCACGTTGAAGCCCCGAGCCGACGTCAGTTCCTGCTCCGGCTGCTCGCCTCATCCTCCTCCGAATCCGCCACCTTCATCGGAGTCGGCTGCTGCTCCTCCGCCCGCTCCTCCTTCGGCTCCGGCGACTCCGAAGAAAGCCCGACAATGATGCGGGGGTCGCGTGCGACATGTCTCGTCCGGATCTCCTGGTCGGTCTGGTCCTGGCGCTCTGGCGTGAGCATTACGTAGTTGGTTATCTTCTTTCGGACAATGGCGAAGCCGGAGAGCGTGGCAAGAGCGCCGGAGCGGGAGAGAGGAGGTGAATGGGCTCGGGCTGGCACTTGGCGGCAGAGAGGGAGGTGGTCGATGGGCTAGGGTTGGGGGACATCGACCGGCTTAAATAACCGAATTTGGCTTTGGGTGGCGAGCCAAAGCGGCGTCATGTGGCGTTCACAACCCTCATTGTAGGAGACGTCCGTCGAAACGCCGGGTTTTCGGGCGATTCCGCGTGGGACCCATCCTTCGGGCCCGAACCCCCTGGCCTCATCATTTAGGCTGGATATGAGAGGTGTTTTAATACTCGTTTGAGATTGTATGTGTTGAATTTTCGTGATCGATGAGTGACCGAGACGTGGTGGTTTGAGGCGGGTTTAGGACGCCTCGGTGTAGATGATCTCATGTTTGGTACGTAGTGGGCTATAGTGGCGAGTGGTCGCGCGGCACCGTGGAAGAAGCAGCCCAGTGGTGCAGGAGTGAAGTCTGAAATAAACCCTGAGGTTGCAGAGGCCGACCCAAATGAACCCTCATCTTCGAATCCCTGAAGTTGATACCCTGTATTTACAAATCCCAGTCATGCCACGTCTCCGAGACGTCTCGTCACGCATGCAGGACGCCGCGACCGCCAGGCCTCAGCTGCATCGCATGTGAGCTCCGCTGGCCACGTCGCGCTCTACCGAAACCGAGACCCCGCCGCCCGCCTCGTAGGAAAATATAGAATGATCGGCAGTCGAGAGGGAAAGGGCGATCGGGGACTAAGAGGGACTAATATGACTTGTGGACCTATACTTGAGAGCAGCGGATAAACCCGGCTGAGATCGTTTCTATTCCCAATGCGCCAAACATGTATAGGGTTAGAATAGACCAGGATCAAAGAGGTTAGGGTACCAATTTTAGAAATTTAAAGATGAAGGTTCATTTGTGTCCGTCTCTACAAAGTCAAGGTTTATTTCAGACTTTACTCGTGGTGCAGTGGATATGTCACGAGCGGACCGGCGCCGCGCATGGGATTGTGTGTGGGACGCGCCGTCTGCCTTCCCCCCATCCCGGCTAGCTGTCCGGAGTATGGTGCAGCACTGTATGGTACAGTAGCGCCTGGTACACCACGCCATCGCGCCTCGCGCGGGCTCTCCCGGTCTCGCGTCGCCTCGGCTGTACATCGAGCTGGTACCATGTACTACTTGAAATACTACTTAATTTTTTTTGAGGATAAATACTACTAGTACTACTTAATTAAAGGGTAGAGCTTTACAACCGAGGAGTATCCATGCGCCCTAATTTCGTATCAGCATTAGGTTTAACTGTCTAAGTGTCTGACTATGTGGTAATTCCGCCAAAAGAAAAGGAAAATACTATGTTTTGGCGGCAGTGTTTCCCGCCTCCTCCGCGGCTGGCTCCTTCATGCGCGGGCGAATCCAAAAAGAGAAGAAGAAGATGCTCCTTCTCCTTCACATCAGTACTTTCTTTTGTTTTGTGCGTTTGCATGCATCGGGAGAGTGGTCTGTGGCCCTGTTTGGATCATGGGTTAGAGTTAGTTTGGGTTAGTTGAGGGTTCAAATAACCCAAAAATATCCAAATAGAGAGGATTAGAGTGAGTTAGTTTCATCTAACCCAACTATCTAAACAGGGCCTGTGTCGCGCGGCGCCTCAACTTGCGTGCGGATGCTCGGGCAGTCTACCTCCCATGGTGGTACAGTACTACTCCGGTAGCAGGCAGCAGCACATGCATGCACAGCGACAAGCGCTGGTGGCCAACGGGCAGAAACAGGCAGCGACCAGCGCCGGAGGCCAACGGGCAGAAACAGGCAGCGCTGCACCCAAACACCAAATCAAATCAACACAAACAAAATAATGTGCTACTTTTCTATGCCACGGGATAAGTTATAGAGAGCCGGGCTTTTGTCTCTTTTTTTTATAAAATCGGTTTTCCTAGTCTTTTCATGCATATCAATTCATCCACTGACAATTATCCATACACATTGAAATAAAATCAACTCCAACATACCCACACATTATATCCATTCAGTCATTCATTCATCCACACGTTCTGCTACCACCTCATATTAGATTTTTTTTTGAAGGTTAAACAGTAGGAAAGGCTCCTACTGCAAAATTATATTAAAGGTCAAATAGTCTTTACAAGGGGGGGGGGGGGGGGGGGGGGGGGGGGTGGGTAATGGAGAAAGAACTATACAAGAGTTAAGATTTACAAAACATGTCTCAGGGGGAAACTTAGCTAGAGTGGTCAAACTATAGAGTCTAGAAAGTCATGAATCAGATTTTTCTTATGCTCAGGTAGTCTGTAGACAATGTTTGAAAGATCAGTCCTGAATCTGGCCTTCCAAGATGAGAAGGAGGGAGTCACTTGTCGAAAGTAGTTGTTGTTTCTTTCTTTCCAGAGGCTCCAAGCAGCCACAAGGAAAACATCCATGATGAGTTTGTGTTGATGCCTTGATTTTAGGTATGTCATCATATCCAAGCGGTTGCCATCATCCGGCCAAGTAATCTTAAGATCACGCCAACAGTGTCAACTGAATGTGCAATGAAAGAAGAGATGCTCCACTGTTTCTTCCACATGTTCCCCGCAAAGTAGGCAGTCCAGATTAGTCCCGATGTTATAGTTCCTTCTCTTCAACATGTTACGTGTATTAAGGCGATCCACCAGGAGGAACCACCCAAACACTTTGATCTTGGGTATGCTTTTGGCTTTCCACAACAATCTAAAGGTAGCATGTGCAATGACCTCACGAAAGAAGAACTTGTAATAATCCGTGGTTTTGAAAACCTGTGCCCCCCACGTACATACCCATTTATCTTTGTCCTCTGAAAGGGTGATGGAGCTGATATCACTCTGGAGGGCTCGCAATTCTGCATGGGCCTGAATAGAAAGGGGAAGATGAAACGCCGCCCTAACATTGGAAATCGTGAGCATCGTGTTGACCGATGCATCTTCAAGTGTGGTGTAAGAGAACGCTCGGGGAAAGGCTTCCTGAAGAATATGTTGATTCCAATCATCTTTCCAGAATAAAGTCGACCGGCCATCTTTAATCAAGACTTTCGTGACCCCTCGGTAAGTTGGCACGAGTTTCACCAGCTCGCGCCACCAAAAAGATCCACAAGGGGTTGTCGCATGCGGGATCACATCCGAGTAGTAGGTGTCCCGGACAAGTTTCACCCAGGGCGTATCCAATCGGTTATAGAATTTGTGAAGCATTTTGAGCAACATCACATCGTTTTGAACTTTGAGATTGAGCACACCCAATCCTCCATTCTTTTTTGGTCGGCAGACCATATCCCAAGCAGCCAGTGGGTTGGATTTGTCACCTGTCTCGGTTTTCTTCTTCCAAAGGCCATGTCTTGGAATTTTATCAAGTTGTTCAACATTTTTTGGGGGAAGCCGCAGAAATCCCATGGGGTAAATGACTAGGGAGGTGACTAGTGAATTCATGGGAGCCAGTTTCCCTGCATATGACATGAGAGACATAGCCGCCGTAATCCTGCCTTCTGCTTTGCATACCCAGGGAGTCATGTCCAGCACCGATGGTTTGGTGGTTCCAAGGGGGAGACCAAGGTACGTGAAGGGCATGGCAGCCGTAATGCACCCAAAAATGGCAGCGAGCTCATTACATTTGTCTGCTGGTGTGTTGATGGGTATCGGCGTAGATTTGTGGAAGTTGATGTGCAGTCCAACCGAGGCAGCATAATTTGTAAGAATTGTCTTCATGATCACCGCTTGAGTAACGCAAGCAGACATGATGATGATCGTGTCGTCAGCGTATTGGATCACAGGGAAGTCTGATGTGTTGGAGGAAGCAATAGGCAGCTGCAATCGGTTGTCTTGTAGGGCCTCATTTATAGCTGACTGCAGTAGCTCCGCAGCAAGAACAAAAATGAGGGGAGAAAGAGGGTCTCCTTGGCGTACTCCGCATTTGCACCAAAATTGCTTTCTGGGTACCCCGTTTAACAACACAGAAGATTCTCCTGAAGATGAAAGACTCGTGATCCAGGATATCCACTTATCATTAAATCCCATGTTCCTCATAATTTGGATGATGGCGTCGTGTTCCACAGTGTCGAATGCTTTGGCAAAGTCTAATTTGAGGAGGATAATTTCACGTTTTGAAGCTTGACATTGGTGTATGTACTCAAAGGCCCAGCCAAGGCAGTCATGGATGGATCTCCCCTTCAAAAAACCATACTGATTTTTGTGCACAGTGTTTAAGATCACCTTTTGCTTGGCTAGGATTTTGGTAATAAGCTTGAGGCAACAATTGAGCAATGTGATTGGCCTGAAGTCATTGACAGTTTCGGGGGCCCTGGTTTTAGGTATGAGCGTGATGTACCCATAGTTTAGACTTTCAAGGTTTAAGTTGCCAGTGTGGAACTCGTCGCAAAGGCGATAAAAATCTTCCTTGATGATGGGCCAACAAGCTTTTAGGAACGCGCCATTGAATCCATCAGGGCCCGGAGTGTTGGGGAACGTAGTAATTTCAAAAAATTTCCTACGCACACGCAAGATCATGGCGATGCATAGCAATGAGAGGGGAGAGTGTTGTCTACGTACTCTTTGTAGACCGCAACGGAAGCGTTGACGCCACGTAGAGGAAGTAGTCGTATGTCTTCCCGATCCGACCGATCCAAGCACCGTTACTCCGGCACCTCCGAGTTCTTAGCACACGTACAACTCGATGACGCTCCCCGGGCTCCGATCCAGCAAAGCTTCGGGGATGAGTTCCGTCAGCACAACGGCGTGGTGACGATGATGATGTTCTACCGACGCAGGGCTTCGCCTAAGCACTACAACGATATGATCGAGGTGGAATATGGTGGCATGGGGCACCACACACGGCTAAGGAACGATCACGTGGATCAACTTGTGTGTCTAGGGGTGCCCCCTGCCCCCGTATATAAAGGATCCAAGGGGGGGGGGGTGCGGCCGGCCCTATGGAGGCGCGCAGGAGGAGTCCTACTCCTACCGGGAGTAGGACTCCCCTCCCGTTCCTTGTCCAACTAGGAGAGGTGGAGGGAGAATAGGAAAGGGGGGGCGCCGCCCCCCCTCCTTGTCCAATTCGGACTAGGGGGAGAGGGGGCGCGCGGCCTGCCCTGGCAGCCCCTTCCTCTTCTCCACATTAGGCCCATGAGGCCCATTAACCCCCCGGGGGGTTCCGGTAACCCCCCGGGGGGTTCCGGTAACCCCCCGGTGCTCCGGTTTTATCCGATACTTCTCCGGAACCCTTCCGGTGTCCGAATATAGTCATCCAATATATCAATCTTTATGTCTCGACCATTTCGAGACTCCTCGTCATGTCCATGATCACATCCGGGACTCCGAACTAACTTCGGTACATCAAAATGCATAAACTCATAATAACTGTCATCGTAACGTTAAGCGTGCGGACCCTACGGTTCGAGAACAATGTAGACATGACTGAGACACATCTCCGGTCAATAACCAATAGCGGGACCTGGATGCCCATATTGGCTCCTACATATTCTACGAAGATCTTTATCGGTCAGACCGCATAACAACATACGTTTGTTCCCTTTGTCATCGGTATGTTACTTGCCCGAGATTCGATCATCGGTATCGAATATCTAGTTCAATCTCGTTACCGGCAAGTCTCTTTACTCGTTCCGTAATACATCATCTAGCAAGGGGGAAGGAGAGGTTGATGAAGATCCAGCAGCACGACGGCGTGGTGGTGGATGCAGGGCGTCACGGAAGCAGGGCTTCGCCTATACTGCGAAAAGGAGACGTAACGGGGAGAGAGGGAGGCGCCAGGGGCTGGTGTGAAATCCCTCCTCTCCCCCCCACTATATATAGGGGTGCCATTGGGGGGGTGCCGGCCCTAGCAGATGAGATCTACTAGGGGGGGGCGGCGGCCAAGGGGAGGATTCCCTCCCCCCCAAGGCACCTAGGGGTGCCTTCCACCACATGGACTCTTCCATGGTGGAACCCTAGGCGCATGGGCCTATAGGGGCTGGCGCCCCAGCCCACTATGGGCTGGGTTCCATCCTATTTCAGCCCATGGGGCCCTCCGGGATAGGTGGCCCCACCCGGTGGACCCCCGGGACCCTTCCGGTGGTCCCGGTACAATACCGATAACCCCGAAACTCGTCCCGATGCCCGAAACAGCACTTCCTATATATAATTCTTTACCTCCGGACCATTCCGGAACTCCTCGTGACATCCGGGATCTCATCCGGGACTCCGAACAACATTCGGGTTTCTGCATATACATATCTTCACAACCCTAGCGTCACCGAACCTTAAGTGTGTAGACCCTACGGGTTCGGGAGACAAGCAGACATGACCGAGACGACTCTCCGGTCAATAACCAACAGCGGGATCTGGATACCCATGTTGGCTCCCACATGCTCCACGATGATTTCATCGGATGAACCACGATGTCGAGGATTCAATCAACCCCGTATGCAATTCCCTTTGTCAATCGATATGTTACTTGCCCGAGATTCGATCGTCGGTATCCCAATACCTCGTTCAATCTCGTTACCGGCAAGTCACTTTACTCGTACCGTAATGCATGATCCCGTGATCAGACACTTGGTCACTTTGAGCTCATTATGATGATGCATTACCGAGTGGGCCCAGTGATACCTCTCTGTCATACGGAGTGACAAATCCCAGTCTTGATCCATGTCAACCCAACAGACACTTTCGGAGATACCCGTAGTCTACCTTTATAGTCACCCAGTTACGTTGTGACGTTTGGCATACCCAAAGCACTCCTACGGTATCCGGGAGTTACACGATCTCATGGTCTAAGGAAAAGATACTTTGACATTGGAAAACTCTAGCAAACGAACTAAACGATCTTGTGCTATGTTTAGGATTGGGTCTTGTCCATCACATCATTCTCCTAATGATGTGATCTCGTTATCAATGACATCCAATGTCCATAGTCAGGAAACCATGACTATCTGTTGATCAACGAGCTAGTCAACTAGAGGCTTACTAGGGACATGTTGGTGTCTGTTATTCACACATGTATTACGATTTCCGGATAATACAGTTATAGCATGAATAAAGACAATTATCATGAACAAGGAAATATAATAATAATGCTTTTATTATTGCCTCTAGGGCATATTTCCAACAGTTCTTGACCGCTGTCCAGTGATCCACTCCTGGATTACTTTGGTACCTCCCTGCTAAGCTTATAGCAAGGCACACATCAGGTCTGGTACACAGTATTGCATACATGATAGAGCCTATGGCTGAAGCATAGGGAACATCTTTCATTTTCTCTCTATCTTCTGCAGTGGTCGGGCATTGAGTCTGACTCAACTTCACACCTTGTAACACAGGCAAGAACCCTTTCTTTGCTTGATCTATTTTGAACTTTTTCAAAATCTTGTCAAGGTATTTGCTTTGTGAAAGTCCAATTAGGCGTCTTGATCTATCTCTATAGATCTTTATGCCCAATATGTAAGCAGCTTCACCGAGGTCTTTCATTGAAAAACTCTTATTCAAGTATCCCTTTATGCTATCGAGAAATTCTATATCATTTCCAATCAGTAATATGTCATCTACATATAATATCAGAAATGCTATAGAGCTCCCACTCACTTTCTTGTAAATACAGGCTTCTCCGAAAGTCTGTATAAAACCAGATGCTTTGATCACACTATCAAAACGTTTATTCCAACTCCGAGAGGCTTGCACCAGTCCATAAATGGATCGCTGGAGCTTGCACACTTTGTTAGCTCCCTTTGGATCGACAAAACCTTCCGGTTGCATCATATACAACTCGTCTTCCAGAAATCCATTCAGGAATGCAATTTTGACATCCATCTGCCAAATTTCATAATCATAAAATGCGGCAATTGCTAACATGATTCGGATAGACCTAAGCATCGCTACGGGTGAGAAGGTCTCATCGCAGTCAACCCCTTGAACTTGTCGAAAACCTTTTGCGACAAGTCGAGCTTTGTAGACAGTAATATTACCGTCAGCGTCAGTCTTCTTCTTGAAGATCCATTTATTCCCAATTGCTTGCCGATCATCGGGCAAGTCAACCAAAGTCCATACTTTGTTCTCATACATGGATCCCATCTCAGATTTCATGGCTTCCAGCCATTTTGCGGAATCTGGGCTCACCATCACTTCTTCATAGTTCGTAGGTTCATCATGATCTAGTAGCATGACTTCCAGAACTGGATTACCGTACCACTCTGGCGCGGATCTCACTCTGGTTGATCTACGAGGTTCAGTAGTATCTTGTTCTGAAGTTTCATGATCATTATCATTAACTTCCTCACTTATTGGTGTAGGTGTCGCAGAAACAGTTTTCTGTGATGTACTATTTTCCAACAAGGGAGCAGGTACAGTTATCTCGTCAAGTTCTACTTTCCTCCCACTCACTTCTTTCGAGAGAAACTCCTTCTCCAGAAAGTTTCCGAATTTAGCAACAAAAGTCTTGCCTTCGGATCTGTGATAGAAGGTGTATCCAATAATTTCCTTTGGATATCCTATGAAGACACATTTCTCCGATTTGGGTTCGAGCTTATCAGGTTGAAGCTTTTTCACATAAGCATCGCAGCCCCAAACTTTCAGAAATGACAACTTTGGTTTCTTGCCAAACCACAGTTCATAAGGCGTCGTCTCAACGGATTTTGATGGTGCCCTATTTAACGTGAATGCGGCCGTCTCTAGAGCGTATCCCCAAAACGATTGCGGTAAATCAGTAAGAGACATCATAGATTGCACCATATCCAGTAAAGTACGATTACGGCGTTCGGACACACCATTACGCTGTGGTGTTCCGGGTGGCGTGAGTTGCGAAACTATTCCACAATTTTTCAAATGTACACCAAACTCGTAACTCAAATATTCTCCTCCACGATCAGATCATAGAAACTTTATTTTCTTGTTACGATGATTTTCAACTTCACTCTAAAATTCTTTGAACTTTTCAAATGTTTCAGACTTATGTTTCATTAAGTAGATATACCCATATTTGCTTAAGTCGTCTGTGAAGGTGAGAAAATAACGATATCCGCCACGAGCCTCAACATTCATCGGACCACATACATCTGTATGTATGATTTCCAACAAATCTGTTGCTCTCTCCATAGTACCGGAGAACGGTGTTTTAGTCATCTTGCCCATGAGGCACGGTTCGCAAGTACCAAGTGATTCATAATCAAGTGGTTCCAAAAGTCCATCAGTATGGAGTTTCTTCATGCGCTTTACACCGATATGACCCCTAAACGGCAGTGCCACAAATAAGTTGCACTATCATTATCAACTCTGCATCTTTTGCTTCAACATTATGAATATGTGTATCACTACTATCGAGATTCAAAAGAATAGACCCACTCTTCAAGGGTGCATGACCATAAAAGATATTACTCATATAAATAGAACAAACATTATTCTCTGATTTAAATGAATAACCGTCTCGCATTAAACAAGATCCAGATATAATGTTCATGCTCAACGCTGGCACCAAATAACAATTATTTAGGTCTAATACTAATCCCGAAGGTAGATGTAGAGGTAGCGTGCCGACCGCGATCACATCGACTTTGGAACCGTTTCCCACGCGCATCGTCACCTCGTCCTTAGCCAATCTTCGCTTAATCCGTAGTCCCTGTTTCGAGTTGCGAATATTAGCAACAGAACCAGTATCAAATACCCAGGTGCTACTGCGAGCATTAGTAAGGTACACATCAATAACATGTATATCACATATACCTTTGTTCACCTTGCCATCCTTCTTATCCACCAAAGACTTGGGGCAGTTCCGCTTCCAATGACCAGTCTGCTTGCAGTAGAAGCACTCAGTTTCAGGCTTAGGTCCAGACTTGGATTTCTTCTCTTGAGCAGCAACTTGCTTGCTGTTCTTTTTGAAGTTCCCCTTCTTCCCTTTGCCCTTTTTCTTGAAACTAGTGGTCTTGTTGACCATCAACATTTGATCCTCCTTTTTTATTTCTACCTCCGCAGCTTTCAGCATTGCGAAGAGCTCGGGAATAGTCTTGTTCATCCCTTGCATATTATAGTTCATCACGAAGCTCTTGTAGCTTGGTGGCAGTGATTGGAGAATTCTGTCAATGACGCAATCATCTGGAAGATTAACTCCCATCTGAATCAAGTGATTATTATACCCAGACATTTTGAGTATATGCTCACTGACAGAACTGTTCTCCTCCATCTTGCAGCTATAGAACTTATTGGAGACTTCATATCTCTCAATTCGGGCATTTGCTTGAAATATTAACTTCAACTCCTGGAACATCTCATATGCTCCATGACGTTCAAAACGTCGTTGAAGTCCCGATTCTAAGCCGTAAAGCATGGCACACTGAACTATCGAGTAGTCATCAACTTTGCTCTGCCAGACGTTCATAACATCTGGTGTTGCTCCAGCAGCAGGCCTGGCACCCAGCGGTGCTTCCAGGACGTAATTCTTCTATGCAGCAATGAGGATAATCCTCAAGTTACGGACCCAGTCCGTGTAATTGCTACCATCATCTTTCAGCTTTGCTTTCTCAACGAACGCATTAAAATTCAACGGAACAACAGCACGGGCCATCTATCTACAATCAAACATACATAAGCAAGATACTATCAGGTACTAAGTTCATGATAAATTTAAGTTCAATTAATCAAATTACTTAAGAACTCCCACTTAGATAGACATCCCTCTAATCCTCTAAGTGATCACGTGATCAAAATCAACTAAACCATGTCCGATCATCACGTGAGATGGAGTAGTTTCATTGGTGAACATCACTATGTTGATCATATCTACTATATGATTCATGCTCGACCTTTCGGTCTCCGTGTTCCGAGGCCATATCTGTATATGCTTGGCTCGTCAAGTATAACCTGAGTATTCCGCGTGTGCAACTGTTTTGCACCCGTTGTATTTGAACGTAGAGCTTATCACACCCGATCATCACGTGGTGTCTCAGCACGAAGAACCTTCGCAACGGTGCATACTCAGGGTGAACACTTCTTGATAATTTTAGTGAGAGATCATCTTATAATGCTACCGTCAATCAAAGCAAGATAAGATGCATAAAAGATAAACATCACATGCAATCAATATAAGTGATATGATATGGCCATCATCATCTTGTGCCTGTGATCTCCATCTCTGAAGCACCGTCATGATCACCATCGTCACCGGCACGACACCTTGATCTCCATCGTAGCATCATTGTCGTCTCGCCAATTTTATGCTTCCACGACTATCGCTACCGCTTAGTGATAAAGTAAAGCATTATAGCGCGATTGCATTGCATACAATAAAGCGACAACCATATGGCTCCTGCCAGTTGCCGATAACCCGGTTACAAAACATGATCATCTCATACAATAAAATCAGCATCATGTCTTGACCATATCACATCACAACATGCCCTGCAAAAACAAGTTAGACGTCCTCTACTTTGTTTGTTGCAAGTTTTACGTGGCTGCTACGGGCTTAAGCAAGAACCAATCTTACCTACGCATCAAAAACACAACGATAGTTTGTCAAGTTGATGCTGTTTTAACCTTCGCAAGGACCGGGCGTAGCCACACTCGGTTCAACTAAAGTTGGAGAAGCAGTCACCCGCCAGCCACCTATGTGCAAAGCACGTCGGTAGAACCGGTCTCGCGTAAGCGTACGCGTAATGTCGGTCCGGGCCGCTTCATCCAACAATACTGCTGAACCAAAGTATGACATGCTGGTAGGCAGTATGACTTATATCGCCCACAACTCACTTGTGTTCTACTCGTGCATATAACATCAAACCATAAAACCTAGGCTCGGATGCCACTGTTGGGGAACGCAGTAATTTCAAAAAAATTCCTACACACACGCAAGATCATGGTGATGCATAGCAACGAGAGGGGAGAGTGTTGTCTACGTACCCTCGTAGACCGTTCGCGGAAGCGTTATATCAACGCGGTTGATGTAGTCGTACGTCTTCACGTCCGACCGATCCAAGTACCGAGAGCACGGCACCTCCGAGTTCTGCACACGTTCGGCTCGGTGACGTCCTCGCCTTCTCGATCCAGCAAGAGGGGCGAAGTAGTAGATGAGTTCCGGCAGCACGACGGCGTGGTGACGGTGTTGGTGAAGAACAATTTCCGCAGGGCTTCGCCTAAGCACTACGAAAACTATGACAGAGGATAAACTAGAGGAGACAGGGTTGCCGGCACACGGCTTGGTGTTTCTTGATGTGTCTTTGGTGCTAGCCCTGCCCCTCTATTTATATCTTGAGCCCTGGGGTTGAAACTTGGAGTAAAAGCCTCCACAAAGTCGGTTTCACCCGAAAGGCAAGAGTCCTTCTCGGACTCCAGGGCCAGAGGCCAGGGTTCTCGGCGTCTGGACCCAGACGCCAGGGACCCTGGCGTCTGGCCCCTGGACTCCGCAAAACTTCCTTTTGCGCTTTCCAAAAACCTTGTGGGCTTTCCCCTTTGGCCCAAATAAAGTGTTCTCGTACCCAAACATTTCGGGAAACATCCGGAACCCCTTCCGGTGACAAAACACTATGATCATATATATCAAACTTTATCTCCGGACCATTCCGGAGTTCCTCGTCATGTCTGTGATCTCATCCCGGACTCCAAACAACATTCGGTCACCAACATACATAACTCACATAGTACTATATCGTCAACGAACGTTAAGCGTGCGGACCCTACGGGTTCGAGAACTATGTAGACATGACCGAGACACCTCTCTGGTCAATAACCAATAGCGGGACCTGGATGCCCATATTGGCTCCTACATATTCTACGAAGATCTTTATCGGTCAGACCGCATAACAACATACGTTGTTCCCTTTGTCATCGGTATGTTACTTGTCCGAGATTCGATCGTCGGTATCTCAATACCTAGTTCAATCTCGTCACTGGCAAGTCTCTTTACTCGTTCCATAATACATCATCTCGCAACTAACTCATTAGTTGTAATGCTTGCAAGGCTTATGTGATGTGCATTACCGAGAGGGCCCAGAGATACCTCTCCGACAACCGGAGTGAAAAATCCTAATCTCGAAATACGCCAACCCAACATCTACCTTTGGAGACACCTGTAGAGCACCTTTATAATCACCCATTTACGTTGTGATGTTTGGTAGCACACAAAGTGTTCCTCCGGCAAACGGGAGTTGCATAATCTCATAGTCATAGGAACATGTATAAGTCATGAAGAAAGCAATAGCAACATACTAAACGATCGGGTGCTAAGCTAATGGAATGGGTCATGTCAATCAGATCATTCACCTAATGATGTGATCCCGTTAATCAAATAACAACTCTTTGTTTATGGTTAGGAAACATAACCATCTTTGATTAATGAGCTAGTCAAGTAGAGGCATACTAGTGACACTAAGTTTGTCTATGTATTCACACATGTATTATGTTTCCGGTTAATACAATTCTAGCATGAATAATAAACATTTATCATGATATAAGGAAATAAATAATAACTTTATTATTGCCTCTAGGGCATATTTCCTTCACATATTTCCAACAATCCAAAAACCTGACTATAGGCAATTTACTCCGAGTGGTTTTGCTGCGCATCTGAAGCCGCCTGCCTTTAAGGGGGCGCAATATAAGAGGTGGCGCACGAGAGAAGTCTGCTGGTTTCAGACCATGGGCTGCTATGACGCCACCAAGGGCAAGCCTGAGGGCGATCTAAATCCAGCACAGCTGGAAGCTTTTGAGAAGATCGATACCCTCTTTAAAGGCTCTCTTTTGAGTGTTCTTGATGACTCCATTGTGGATTCGTATATGTCGTTTGACAATGGCAAGGACATGTGGGCTGCGCTCGAGGCCAAGTTTGGTGCCTCGGACGCCGGCAGTGAGTTGTACGTCATGGAGCAATTCTATGACTACAAGATGACTGATGAGCGCCCTGTTGTACAGCAGGCTCATGAGATACAGTCGCTCGCAAAAGAACTTGAGTACTTCAAGTGTGTGTTGCCGGAGGCATCATTGCCAAGCTTCCACCTTCGTGGAACAATTTTGCTACTTCCCTGAAACACAAGAGACAGGAGTTTTCCGTTGCGGATCTCATTGGTACTCTTGATGTTGAAGAGAAGGCGAGAGCAAAGGACACACGTGGTCGAGTTGCTGAGGGAGGTTCTAGTGCCCACATGGTACAGAAGAAGAACTTCCAGCCCAACAAGTTCAAAAACAATAAGAACAAAACTCAGGGCAAAGGCAAGTTTGATACAAAGAACAAGCCATCACATTCTACCAACTTTAAGAAGAATTCTCATAAGAAGGGGAAGGGACTTTGCCATGCTAGCGGTGATCCTAATCACTGGGCTTCGAAGTGTCCTAACCGTTTTGAGGAGCACGAACATGAGAAGAGCGGCAAGTCGGCTAATGTTGTCATCGGTGATACTGATATGAAGGAATCAGGGTACGGTATTTTTCCTACCATCCTTTCAGTATTCCAAATCCCTGATTGGTTAATTGACATCGGTGCCAATGTACATGTTTGTGCTGACGCCTCCATGTTTTCTTCTTACCAGGCCACTGGGACTTCTCCCGTGCTGATGGGGAACGGGTCACATGCCATCGTTCGAGGTGTTGGTACGGTCGATCTGAAGTTTACTTCGGGGAAGACCGTGCGTCTGAAGAACGTTCATCATGTGCCGTCCATCAATAAAAATCTCGTTAGTGGTTCCCATTTATGTCGAGATGGTTTTAAGTTGGTTTTCGAATCCAATAAAGTTGTAATTTCTAAGTGTGGACAATTTGTTGGAAAAGGCTATGAGTGCGGAGGCTTGTCCCGCCTATCTTTGTTAGATATTTGCACTAAAGTTATTAATAATGTTTGCCACATAATGAGTCTGATATTTGGCATTCACGACTTTGTCACATTAACTTCGGTTGCATGACGCGGCTAGCCAATATGAATTTAATTCCAAAAATCTCTACAGTCAAAGGTTCTAAGTGCCAAGTATGTGTGCAAGCTAAGCAACCTCGCAAGTCCCATAAGACTGCAGAGGCAAGAGACTTGGCGCCACTAGAGCTTATACATTCTGATCTTTGTGAGATGAATGGCGTGTTGACAAAAGGTGGAAAGAGATACTTCATGACGTTGATTGATGACTCCACTAGATATTGTTATGTGTATCTTCTGAAATCAAAAGATGAGGCTTTAACTTTCTTCAAAAATTATAAAGCTGAGGCAGAGAACCAACTTGATCAGAAAATTAAACGGCTTAGGTCTGATCGTGGTGGAGAGTATTTTCCCAATGAATTTGATTTTTTTGTGCGGAACATGGTATAATCCATGAGAGGACGCCTCCCTACTCACCCCAGTCAAATGGGGTAGCCAAAAGAAAGAACCGAACTCTAACCGATATGGTTAACACCATGTTAGACACTTCGGGTCTATCCAAGGAATGGTGGGGGAGGCGTTAAGGACTGCGTGTCATGTCCTAAACCGAGTTCCCACAAAGCATAAGACCATGACTCCATTTGAGGAATGGGAAAGGAAAAGGTTAAAACTCTCTTACCTACGTACTTGGGGTTGTTTGGCGAAAGTCAATATACCAATTCCCAAGAAGCGCAAGCTTGGACCAAAAACCGTGGATTGTATTCTTCTGGGCTATGTGTCGGTGTCAAAACCGGCGGATCTCGAGTAGGGGGTCCCGAACTGTGCGTCTAGGCGGATGGTAACAGGAGACAAGGGACACAATGTTTTACCCAGGTTCGGGCCCTCTTGATGGAGGTAAAACCCTACGTCCTGCTTGATTAATATTGATGATATGGGTAGTACAAGAGTAGATCTACCACGAGATCAAGGAGGCTAAACCCTAGAAGCTAGCCTATGGTATGATTGTTGTATGTTGGAGTTGTCCTACGGACTAAAACCCTCCGGTTTATATAGACACCAGAGAGGGTTAGGGTCACACAAAGTCGGTTACAATGGTAGGAGATCTAAATATCCGCATCGCCAAGCTTGCCTTCCACGCCAAGGAAAGTCCCATCCGGACACGGGACGAAGTCTTCAATCTTGTATCTTCATAGTCCTGGAGTCCGGCCGAAGGTATAGTCCGGCTACCCGGACACCCCCTAATCCAGGACTCCCTCAGTAGCCCCTGAACCAGGCTTCAATGACGACGAGTCCGGCGCGCAGATTGTCTTCGGCATTGCAAGGCGGGTTCCTCCTCCAAGTTCTTCATAAAAGTTTGTAAACACTAAGGGTTGTGTCCGGCTCTGCAAAATAAATTTCCACATATTGCCATAGAGAGAATAATATTAACACAAATATAATCTGCTGACGTATTCCGCAGCGTGACATCACACTACGGCCAAGCCTTTATTCGAATCGTTTTACTTCCCCACCTCAGCGCATTTTGCGAGGCGGTTTCCTTGGCACGTCTTGTCAAAGCAGAGATCGTGTCCCCTTTATTTCTGGGATTCTCATCAATACGAACGTGGGTAACCCAATCGTGCCCGTTAGCATGTTTTCTCGATTAAAGGCGAGTCCCAAACGGTTACAGGGAGGGCTCTCGGTATTCAACCTCTTATAAAGAGACCAGCCATACTCCTTTTTTCCAATCTCAAACGAGTTCGCCCGTCACCTCGAGTTCCAACACCCTAGGCTCCAGATTCCAGGCACTCCGGACCTTCGACAATGTCCGGTTCCGACCTTCAAGGCCGATGGATGCCCTCCTCCGTCACGGAGGAGGACGTGCTAAAGTTGAGAGAGGCTAAGTTCTTGACCGGCGAAATTTCACATAGGTTGCCTGCTCAAGGGCAGGCTATTCCCAGTCCCCAGCCCGGTGAGAGCGTGGTGTTCATGTCTCACTTCCTTCGGGGGTTAGGCTTCCCAATGGATCCCTTTGTGAGGGGGCTGCTGTTCTATTATGGGCTGGAATTTCACGACTTAGCTCCGGAGTCCATCCTCCACATTTCTTCTTTCATCGTCGTGTGTGAAGCCTTCCTCCGCGTTGCTCCTCACTTCGGGCTATGGCTCAAGACCTTCGAAGTAGTGCCGAAGACGATCGAGGGGCGGCACGCAGAGTGCAGAGGTGCTGTTATAAGCAAGATTGCCGATGCTCCATGGCCCGAGGGCTCTTTCCAAGAGGAGCTCGGCTTGTGGCAACGAGAGTGGTTCTATATCACCGCTCCCAGGGGCACCAAGTGGGTGGCGCCTCCTGCCTTCCGCTCGGGTCCCCCACCACGGCTAGCGTCATGGATCAACAAAGGATTAGATTGGGGGTTATCCAAGCACGTGCCCTTGTTGCAGGGCCGCATTAGGGATCTCTTAGAAAGAGACCTCAGCCTGGTCAAGGTGACGCAGGTCATGCTGATTCGCCGAACCCTGCCCGGCAAACGTCGCTCCCTTCGCTTGTGGGAGTTCAATCCGGAGGGACCGCGAGCTCTCCAGCATTTCATGGGCGCAACGCCCGTGGAGATGTATAAACTGTTCTTCGGATCACAAGCAATGTGTCCGGATTTGACCGAGGACGCAGGTCTGAGCTGCAATCGCCCGAATACTCAAGTAAGTAGCCTTGTGCCCGGACTCGTTATCCATATATTTGTCATAAACTTGCCCCTAAAGAGCTATCCCTTTAAACAGGAGTTGATAGCGAACGTGAAGCTGATAAGGTGTCCGGCTCCTCTCCCTGAGACCAGGCCGGATTCCGTCCTAGTCAGGATGTTGAAGATTGTGCCTTTAAAGGAAAGTGAGGGAGGGGACAAGGAAGCTATGGCCTCCTCGAAGGAGGCTGTTCGGAGGGAAGGAACCAAAAGTTCCTCTCCTCCGGGGAAGAAAAGGACTGCCTCTGAAAACCCGGAGGCTATGGTCTCCAAGCAGGGGTGAAAATCCTCGTTAGAGGGTCCTACGCCGGGGAATCCCTCGGCCGAACTATGCCCTCAAGGGGACCAGCTCTCCAGTGAGCCGTAAGTAGAGAACGAGTATTTGAGAGAAAACTTGCTTAAACCTGAGAAGATTAACCGAAATTTTACCTTGTAGCTCGGACCTCAGACCTTCTCAGCAGAGCTCATCTTCGGGGGACTCTTCCGGAGATGATGGAGAGCGGGACGCCTCCCCTTGCCGTACCACCTAGCGAGGCGGGACCCTGAGGTGTCGTCAAGGAGGGTTTCTTCGAATCTGGCAGGAGCGGAAGATAGCTATGTGGCCCCCCAAGGTTCTCCGCGTCCGGCCTTCGAAAGAGGCCATAGGACAAGTCCGGCACCGTCTGGTGCTCGGCCGGAGGAGCTAAAGAATCTGTTGGGGCGAGCTTCTATCTCAGAGGAGCACCGTGCATTGATGGGCACGGTGATTGAAAGGATTTCATCCGCAGAAAGCGGATTGCATGAGGCCGTCAAAAGTTTACTGACGGGTTTTGAGGTACGTTAGATAATGTACACTTTTGTCAGTTGCGCATAAAAGATGCGCCCTGTGTAGATAGTAGCCCCTGAGACTCTGTGCGCGTTGTCAAGAAATGAACGCGCAGAGGATCATAATCCCAGGTCTAAAATGTCGCCTTTGAATGTAGGTGGCGAGGTGTCCGGAATCGAGCCGAACTGATGATTTTGCCGAACTAAAGCGGCAACTTGACATGGCAGATGCCGACATCGCGCTCGTCAACAAGCGGCTTGATGAGGCTCAAGGTATGCAATTCCTCGGGCGGCATCTGGTAAGAGGAGCTTTATGCCAGTATCTTACAATGTGTGTGCTTGACGCAGATGGTGCAGGCCGCCGTGGAGAGTCTTCGGGCGAACTTTCCCGGCTAGGAACAAGCCAAAAAAGTGATGCGGCTGCCGAGAAGGCCCTTGAAGAGCTGAGGGCCGAACAGCTGTTCACTGCCGAAACAGAGGAGATGGCCGAGATGGCCGTGGAAGTAAAGAGCGCTGCTGACCATTTGCAAGCTTCCTTGAGAAAGAAGACCGGCGAGACAGACGGACTTAGAGAAGGCCGTTGGCTGATGCCAAAGGACCTCCGCTCTGTGATGAGAGCTACGAAGGAGGAGCTGCGTCAGGCCGAACAGATTGCGGCTGGAAAGCCCTTTATGCTGCGGAGGAAGTTTTGCGATCCGAAGTTTGCTCCGTTGGACCGGATGTGGAGTGTGGAGGACACCTTATCTGGATTTGCAGCTAGTGCCTGCTGATGCGACCGAAACACTTTCGAGATCAAGAAGATCGCGAAGTGGAAAAACTTTTCTGGTCGCAGTTCCACAATCCAGAGCATCCACTTGAAGGAAATATGCCCTAGAGGCAATAATAAATTTATTATTTATTTCCTTATAATCATGATAAATGTTTATTATTCATGCTAGAATTGTATTAACCGGAAACATAATACATGTGTGAATACATAGACAAACAAAGTGTCACTAGTATTCCTCTACTTGACTAGCTCGTTAATCAAAGATGGTTATGTTTCCTAAACCATGAACAATGAGTTGTTATTTGATTAACGAGGTCACATCATTAGTTGAATGATCTGATTGACATGAACCATTCCATTAGCTTAGCACCCGATCGTTTAGTATGTTGCTATTGCTTTCTTCATGACTTATACATGTTCCTATGACTATGAGATTATGCAACTCCCGTTTACCGAAGGAACACTTTGGGTGCTACCAAACGTCACAACGTAACTGGGTGATTATAAAGGAGCATTACAGGTGTCTCCAAAGGTAGATGTTGGGTTGGCGTATTTCGAGATTAGGATTTGTCACTCCGATTGTCGGAGAGGTATCTCTGGGCCCTCTCGGTAATGCACATCACATAAGCCTTGCAAGCATTGCAACTAATGAGTTAGTTGCGAGATGATGTATTACGGAACGAGTAAAGAGACTTGCCGGTAACGAGATTGAACTAGGTATTGTATACCGACGATCGAATCTCGGGCAAGTAACATACCGATGACAAAGGGAACAACGTATGTTGTTATGCGGTCTGACCGATAAAGATCTTCCGTAGAATATGTAGGAGCCAATATGGGCATCCAGGTCCCGCTATTGGTTATTGACCGGAGACGTGTCTCGGTCATGTCTACATTGTTCTCGAACCCGTAGGGTCCGCACGCTTAACGTTACGATGACAGTTATATTATGAGTTTATGCATTTTGATGTACCGAAGGTTGTTCGGAGTCCCGGATGTGATCACGGACATGACGAGGAGTCTCGAAATGGTCGAGACATAAAGATTGATATATTGGAAGCCTATGTTTGGATATCGGAAGTGTTCCGGGTGAAATCGGGATTTTACCGGAGTACCGGGAGGTTACCGGAACCCCCCGGGAATCATATGGGCCTTAGTGGGCCTTAGTGGAAAGGTGAAAGGGCTGCCCATAAGGGCTGCGCGCCTCCCCCCCTCCCCTAGTCCTATTAGGACTAGGAGAGGTGGCCGGCCACCCCTCTCCCTCTTTCCCCCTTGGGAATCCTAGTTGGAATAGGATTGGGGGGAGTCCTACTCCCGGAAGGAGTAGGACTCCTCCTGCGCCCTCCTCCTGGCCGGCGCCCCCCTCCCCCTTGGCTCCTTTATATACTGAGGCAGAGGCACCCCAGAAACACACAAGTTGATCCACGTGATCTATTCCTTAGCCGTGTGCGGTGCCCCCTGCCACCATATTCCTCGATAATACTGTAGCGGAGTTTAGGCGAAGCCCTGCTGCTGTAGTACATCAAGATCGTCACCACGCCGTCGTGCTGACGGAACTCTTCCCCGACACTTTGCTGGATCGGAGTCCGGGGATCGTCATCGAGCTGAACGTGTGCTCGAACTCGGAGGTGCCGTAGTTTCGGTGCTTGATCGGTTGGATCGTGAAGACGTACGACTACTTCCTCTACGTCGTGTCAGCGCTTCCGCAGTCGGTCTGCGTTGGGTACGTAGACAACACTCTCCCCTCTCGTTGCTATGCATCACATGATCTTGCGTGTGCGTAGGAATTTTTTTGAAATTACTACGAAATCCCAACAGTGGCATCCGAGCCTAGGTTATTTATGTTGATGTTATATGCACGAGTAGAACACAAGTGAGTTGTGGCGATACAAGTCATACTGCCTACCAGCATGTCATACTTTGGTTCGGCGGTATTGTTGGACGAGACGACCCGGACCAACCTTACGCGTACGCTTACGCGAGACCGGTTCCCTCGACGTGCTTTGCACATAGATGGCTTGCGGGTGACTGTCTCTCCAACTTTAGTTGAACAAGTGTGGCTACGCCCGGTCCTTGCGAAGGTTAAAACGGAGTCTATTTGACAAACTATCGTTGTGGTTTTGATGCGTAGGTGAGATTGGTTCTTGCTTAAAGCCCGTAGCAGCCACGTAAAACTTGCAACAACAAAGTAGAGGACGTCTAACTTGTTTTTGCAGGGCATGTTGTGATGTGATATGGTCAAGGCATGATTTTTATTGTATGAGATGATCATGTTTTGTAACCGAGTTATCGGCAACTGGCAGGAGCCATATGGTTGTCGCTTTATTGTATGCAATGCAATCGCGATGTAATGCTTTACTTTATTACTAAACGGTAGTGATAGTCGTGGAAGCATAAGATTGGCGAGACGAAACGATGCTACGATGGAGATCAAGGTGTCGCGCCGGTGACGATGGTGATCACGGTGCTTCGGAGATGGAGATCACAAGCACAAGATGATGATGGCCATATCATATCACTTATATTGATTGCATGTGATGTTTATCTTTTTATGCATCTTATCTTGCTTTGATTGACGGTAGCATTATAAGATGATCTCTCACTAAATTATCAAGAAGTGTTCTCCCTGAGTATGCACCGTTGCCAAAGTTCGTCGTGCCCAGACACCACGTGATGATCGGGTGTGATAAGCTCTACGTCCATCTACAACGGGTGCAAGCCAGTTTTGCACACGCAGAATACTCAGGTTAAACTTGACGAGCCTAGCATATGCAGATATGGCCTCGGAACACGGAGACCGAAAGGTCGAGCGTGAATCATATAGTAGATATGATCAACATAAACGATGTTCACCATTGAAAACTACTCCATCTCACGTGATGATCGGTTATGGTTTAGTTGATTTGGATCACGTAATCACTTAGAAGATTAGAGGGATGTCTATCTAAGTGGGAGTTCTTAAGTAATATGATTAATTGAACTTAAATTTATCATGAACTTAGTACCTGATAGTATCTTGCTTGTTGATTGTAGATAGATGGCTCGTGCTGTTGTTCCGTTGAATTTTAATGCGTTCCTTGAGAAAGCAAAGTTGAAAGATGATGGTAGCAATTACACGGACTGGGTCGTAACTTGAGGATTATCCTCATTGCTGCACAGAAGAATTACGTCCTGGAAGCACCGCTGGTGCCAGGCCTGCTGCTGGAGCAACACCAGATGTTATGAACGTCTGGCAGAGCAAAGCTGATGACTACTCGATAGTTCAGTGTGCCATGCTTTACGGCTTAGAATCGGGACTTCAACGACGTTTTGAACGTCATGGAGCATATGAGATGTTCCAGGAGTTGAAGTTAATATTTCAAGCAAATGCCCGGATTGAGAGATATGAAGTCTCCAATAAGTTCTATAGCTGCAAGATGGAGGAGAACAGTTCTGTCAGTGAGCATATACTCAAAATGTCTGGGTATAATAATCACTTGATTCAATTGGGAGTTAATCTTCCAGATGATTGCGTCATTGACAGAATTCTCCAATCACTGCCACCAAGCTACAAGAGCTTCGTGATGAACTATAATATGCAAGGGATGAACAAGACTATTCCCGAGCTCTTCGCAATGCTGAAAGCTGCGGAGGTAGAAATCAAGAAGGAGCATCAAGTGTTGATGGTTAACAAGACCACTAGTTTCAAGAAAAAGGGCAAAGGGAAAGAAGAAGGGGAACTTCAAGAAGAACAGCAAACAAGTTGCTGCTCAGGAGAAGAAACCCAAGTCTGGACCTAAGCCTGAAACTGAGTGCTTCTACTGCAAGCAGACTGGTCACTGGAAGCGGAACTGCCCCAAGTATTTGGCGGATAAGAAGGATGGCAAGGTGAACAAAGGTATATGTGATATACATGTTATTGATGTGTACCTTACTAGAGCTCGCAGTAGCACCTGGGTATTTGATACTGGTTCTGTTGCTAATATTTGCAACTCGAAACAGGGACTACAGAATAAGCGGGCACTGGCAAAGGACGAGGTGACGATGCGCGTGGGAAACGGTTCCAAAGTCGATGTGATCGCGGTCGGCACGCTACCTCTACATCTACCTTCGGGATTAATATTAGACCTAAATAATTGTTATTTGGTGCCAGCGTTGAGCATGAACATTATATCTGGATCTTGTTAATGCGAGACGGTTATTCATTTAAATCAGAGAATAATGGTTGTTCTATTTATATGAGTAATATCTTTTATGGTCATGCACCCTTGAAGAGTGGTCTATTTTATGAATCTCGATAGTAGTAATACACATATTCATAATGTTGAAGCCAAAAGATGCAGAGTTGATAATGAAGTGCAACTTATTTGTGGCACTGTCGTTTAGGTCATATCGGTGTAAAGCGCATGAAGAAACTCCATACTGATGGACTTTTGGAACCACTTGATTATGAATCACTTGGTACTTGCGAACCGTGCCTCATGGGCAAGATGACTAAAACACCGTTCTCCGGTACTATGGAGAGAGCAACAGATTTGTTGGAAATCATACATACCGATGTATGTGGTCCGATGAATATTGAGGCTCGTGGCGGATATCGTTATTTTCTCACCTTCACAGATGATTTAAGCAGATATGGGTATATCTACTTAATGACAAACATAAGTCTGAAACATTTGAAAAGTTCAAAGAATTTCAGAGTGAAGTTGAAAATCATCGTAACAAGAAAATAAAGTTTCTACGATCTGATCGTGGAGGAGAATATTTGAGTTACGAGTTTGGTACATTTGAAAAATTGTGGAATAGTTTCGCAACTCACGCACCTGGAACACCACAGCGTAATGGTGTGTCCGAACGTCGTAATCGTACTTTATTAGATATGGTGCGATCTATGATGTCTCTTACTGATTTACCGCTATCGTTTTGGGGTTATGCTCTAGAGACGGCTGCATTCACGTTAAATAGGGCACCATCAAAATCCGTTGAGACGACGCCTTATGAACTGTGGTTTGGCAAGAAACCAAAGTTGTCGTTTCTTAAAGTTTGGGGCTGCGATGCTTATGTGAAAAAGCTTCAACCTGATAAGCTCGAACCCAAATCGGAGAAATGTGTCTTCATAGGATACCCAAAGGAGACTGTTGGGTACACCTTCTATCACAGATCCGAAGGCAAGACATTCGTTGCTAAGAATGGATCCTTTCTAGAGAAGGAGTTTCTCTCGAAATAAGTGAGTGGGAGGAAAGTAGAACTTGAATGAGGTAACTGTACCTGCTCCCTTATTGGAAAGTAGTACATCACAGAAAACTGTTTCGTGACACCTACACCAATTAGTGAGGAAGCTAATGATAATGATCATGAAACTTCAGATCAAGATACTACTGAACCTCGTAGATCAACCAGAGTAAGATCCGCACCAGAGTGGTACGGTAATCCTGTTCTGGAAGTCATGCTACTAGATCATGATGAACCTACGAACTATGAAGAAGCGATGGTGAGCCCAGATTCCGCAAATGGCTTGAAGCCATGAAATCTGAGATGGGATCCATGTATGAGAACAAAGTATGGACTTTGGTTGACTTGCCCGATGATCGGCAAGCAATTGAGAATAAATGGATCTTCAAGAAGAAGACTGACGCTGATGGTAATGTTACTGTCTACAAAGCTCGACTTGTCGCAAAAGGTTTTCGACAAGTTCAAGGGATTGACTACGATGAGACCTTCTCACCCGTAGCGATGCTTAAGTCCGTCCGAATCATGTTAGCAATTGCCGCATTTTATGATTATGAAATTTGGCAGATGGATGTCAAAACTGCATTCCTGAATGGATTTCTGGAAGAAGAGTTGTATATGATGCAACCGGAGGTTTTGTCGATCCAAAGGAGCTAACAAAGTGTGCAAGCTCCAGCGATCCATTTATGGACTGGTGCAAGCCTCTCGGAGTTGGAATAAACGCTTTGATAGTGTGATCAAAGCATTTGGTTTTATACAGACTTTTGGAGAAGCCTGTATTTACAAGAAAGTGAGTGGGAGCTCTGTAGCATTTCTGATATTATATGTGGATGACATATTGCTGATTGGAAATGATATAGAATTTCTGGATAGCATAAAGGGATACTTGAATAAGAGTTTTTCAATGAAAGACCTCGGTGAAGCTGCTTACATATTAGGCATAAGAGCTATAGAGATAGATCAAGACGCTTAATTGGACTTTCACAAAGCACATACCTTGACAAAGTTTTGAAGAAGTTCAAAATGGATCAAGCAAAGAAAGGGTTCTTGCCTGTGTTACAAGGTGTGAAGTTGAGTAAGACTCAATGCCCGACCACTGCAGAAGATAGAGAGAAAATGAAAGATGTTCCCTATGCTTCAGCCATAGGCTCTATCATGTATGCAATGCTGTGTACCAGACCTGATGTGTGCCTTGCTATAAGTTTAGCAGGGAGGTACCAAAGTAATCCAGGAGTGGATCACTGGACAGCGGTCAAGAACATCCTGAAATACCTGAAAAGGACTAGGGATATGTTTCTCGTATATGGAGGTGACAAAGAGCTCACCGTAAAAGGTTACGTTGATGCAAGCTTTGACACTGATCCGGACGATTCTAAATCGCAAACCGGATACGTGTTTACATTAAACGGTGGAGCTGTCAGTTGGTGCAGTTCTAAACAAAGCGTCGTAGCGGGATCTACATGTGAAGCGGAGTACATAGCTGCTTCGGAAGCAGCAAATGAAGGAGTCTGGATGAAGGAGTTCATATCCGATCTAGGTGTCATACCTAGTGCATCGGGTCCAATGAAAATCTTTTGTGACAATACTGGTGCAATTGCCTTGGCAAAGGAATCCAGATTTCACAAAAGAACCAAACACATCAAGAGACGCTTCAATTCCATCCGGGATCTAGTCCAGGTGGGAGACATAGAGATTTGCAAGATACATACGGATCTGAATGTTGCAGACCCGTTGACTAAGCCTCTTCCACGAGCAAAACATGATCAGCACCAAGGCTCCATGGGTGTTAGAATCATTACTGTGTAATCTAGATTATTGACTCTAGTGCAAGTGGGAGACTGAAGGAAATATGCCCTAGAGGCAATAATAAAGTTATTATTTATTTCCTTATATCATGATAAATGTTTATTATTCATGCTAGAATTGTATTAACCGGAAACATAATACATGTGTGAATACATAGACAAACAAAGTGTCACTAGTATGCCTCTACTTGACTAGCTCGTTAATCAAAGATGGTTATGTTTCCTAACCATGAACAATGAGTTGTTATTTGATTAACGAGGTCACATCATTAGTTGAATGATCTGATTGACATGACCCATTCCATTAGCTTAGCACCCGATCGTTTAGTATGTTGCTATTGCTTTCTTCATGACTTATACATGTTCCTATGACTATGAGATTATGCAACTCCCGTTTGCCGGAGGAACACTTTGGGTGCTACCAAACGTCACAACGTAACTGGGTGATTATAAAGGAGCATTACAGGTGTCTCCAAAGGTAGATGTTGGGTTGGCGTATTTCGAGATTAGGATTTGTCACTCCAATTGTCGGAGAGGTATCTCTGGGCCCTCTCGGTAATACACATCACATAAGCCTTGCAAGCATTGCAACTAATGAGTTAGTTGCGGAGATGATGTATTACGGAACGAGTAAAGAGACTTGCCGGTAACGAGATTGAACTAGGTATTGGATACCGACGATCGAATCTCGGGCAAGTAACATACCGATGACAAAGGGAACAACGTATGTTGTTATGCGGTCTGACCGATAAAGATCTTCGTAGAATATGTAGGAGCCAATATGGGCATCCAGGTCCCGCTATTGGTTATTGACCGGAGACGTGTCTTGGTCATGTCTACATTGTTCTCGAACCCGTAGGTTCCGCACGCTTAAGGTTATGATGACAGTTATATTATGAGTTTATGAATTTTGATGTACCGAAGGTTGTTCGGAGTCCCGGATGTGATCACGGACATGACGAGGAGTCTCGAAATGGTCGAGACGTAAAGATTGATATATTGGAAGCCTATATTTGGATATCGGAAGTGTTCCGGGTGAAATCGGGATTTTACCGGAGTACCGGGAGGTTACCGGAACCCCCCGGGAATCATATGGGCCTTAGTGGGCCTTAGTGGAAAGGTGAAAGGGCTGCCCATAAGGGCTGCGCGCCTCCCCCCTCCCCTAGTCCTATTAGGACTAGGAGAGGTGGCCGGCCACCCCTCTCCCTCTTTCCCCCTTGGGAATCCTAGTTGGAATAGATTGGGGGGGAGTCCTACTCCTGGTAGGAGTAGGACTCCTCCTGCGCCCTCCTCCTGGCCAGCGCACCTCTCCCCCTTGGCTCCTTTATATACGGGGGTAGGGGGCACCTCTAGACACACAAGTTGATCATTGAGATCATTCCTTAGCCGTGTGCGGTGCCCCCTGCCACCATATTCCACCTCGATCATATCGTTGTAGTGCTTAGGCGAAGCCCTGCGTCGGTAGAACATTCAAGATCGTCACCACGCCGTCGTGCTGACGGAACTCTTCCCCGACACTTTGCTAGATCGGAGTCCGGGGATCGTCATCGAGCTGAACGTGTGCTCGAACTCGGAGGTGTCGTAGTTTCGGTACTTGATCGGTTGGATCGTGAAGACGTACGACTACTTCCTCTACGTGTCAGCGCTTCCGCAGTCAGTCTGCGTTGGGTACGTAGACAACACTCTTCCCTCTCGTTGCTATGCATCACATGATCTTGCGTGTGCGTAGGAATTTTTTTGAAATTACTACGTTCCCCAACACCACTGGCGGTGGACGATCGTCTGGCTCAATGGGCCAAACTCAATAGGTTGTCCGGACTCGCCATGAAGTACGTCATGGGTCATTTGTGGCCGGGGAGATCAGAGCCGAAGAGTTATTTCAGCTTGGTGCAGCAATTCCTTGATGCGGTGCCACGTATCAATGCAATGAAGAGGTCAGCATGCATAGAGGGCGCACGGATGGCTCTTGCCCGTGTCAAGACATACTGGGCAGAGATGGAGACCACCGTTGTTGCATCCCGCGATTCGGACAAAAGCCGAGTACCCTTCGAGCACTATTTTTAGGAAGTTCTTGAAGGCGCTCGTGTAATAGAGACGCAGTGCTCGAAGGATGCTATGTTCTGATAGCATATTTAATTATAAAGCAGTGTTTTGATGAATTGTAGTAGCCTTTTATACTTGTGCCTTCAAGTATTTTGAACACTTCCTGTGCGGCCGTTTTAAGATATATATATATACATATAATCTGAAAGATGGCAGTCGTTGGCTTCAGCCCCCACGCACATAGTGCGGGGGTGCTCGCAGAAGGCGCATTTTCACACTTAATCCAACGTCTTGGTCCTACAAAGGAGGTGATGGCGCAGCGAGCTAGGCAACCGGACTATAATGCTTTAACACTTCCACTTAGCCATAGGAGCTTGACAATGGGACTATTTAGGTAGCCCCTGGTGGCGAGTGCGCTCGCCCGAATTCGGGGCGCGTATGTGCCTGGTTGGGAAACGACCCTTCGTTAATGTGGAGGAATCCTACAGATTCTGGAGGGTCATCGAGTGGTTGACCAGTCTCACGCCATATCATGACAGTCGGTTTTCGGCTTTCTCTACTGAGGTGCTCGCCTGGCCGAACCAGGGCACAATCGCAGTAGTTCTCTTGGTGCCGCCTTAGCCGATAGAGCGGAACGTAAGGCGGCCAAGCACAGGAGCCGGGCAACCCAACATTTGACCAAAATCATGACTCAGAGCTGATGCATATAAGGCCAAACTCGCGACGCCGAAGACTCCCTAAGGTATTCGGTCTTTATGAGAGCGGGCGACGTAACGCTCTTAGGTATAAGCCCCTAGTGTCTAGGTACGCGCAGGAATTCTGACGTGGCCACATGCCAAGACGCCAGCCTCCTCCTTGGTTATAGAACCAGGAGATGTGTATCAACAAGAGACAGTAAAAAAGGTTTACGCAGGGTCATAATCTGAAAAGAATCCTTGGAATGGGTCCCTACTGCACGTCTGCGCTTGTGTCTCCGTTGTGCCGTATCCTCGACGGGTGCAGCACGACGTTCATCTATAAAAGAGAGGAACTAAGTTGAAAAAGGGCGTGCCGAACAAAAGTTATATTAAATAAACAAAGTATAGAGTGAAATATGTAAAATTGAGCTTTATTGTCTCTTATTTTATATGTGCGGAGCCCCTAAGGCAGGGGTATATGGCCACTAAGCCTTTATCAATGATACTTTTGTGCCGGACTCGTCTATCCGTGTCCGTGGTCTTAATGACCTGTTCGGATGTTCTGGCTGGTGAAGCCATTGTATTGTGCGGCTGTTTAAAGCGGCCGCACAATCCTCCACTCGGGGGAGGCGCACTCAATGCTTCCCCTTCAAGGAGATGATGCCTCGTGGACCGGGCATCTTAAGCGTAAGAGATGCGTAATGCGGTATTGCGTTAAAGCGGGCGAAAGCTTCGCGTCCCAGCAATGCTTGATAGCGACTTGAGAATGGGACGATGTGGAAAGTCAGCTTTTCACGGCAGAAGTTATCGGTAGAGCCGAATATAACTTCAAGCCGGAGAAAACCCATGCAATGGGTGTCCGGACCAGGCTTTACCCCTTGAAAGGAGGTTTTGTTGTGGCGAATTCTTGTTGGGTCTATCCCCATGTGACGGATTGTGTCCTGATATATCAGGCTTAGTCCACTGCCGCCGTCCATGAGGACATTTGAAAACTGGAGTCCGCCAATTATTGGATCGAGTACCAAGGCAGTCCAGCCTGCGTTCCTGATACTTCTAGAATAATCCAGATTATTGAAGATGATTGGTTTTGACAACCAGTGGCGGGACCCCTTTGGGATAGGCCGTGTGGCGCGTACCTTTATGGGCGCCGCACGTTTTGTTATGTGAAGTAAGTTTACTGTTTTTACTTCTTGTGGGAAATTCTTTTGTTTCCTGGTGCTCTGCTTTTGGGGTTTGTCCTCGTCTTCGCTTGGTGTGTCGAGCCCCTTGTGTTCGGCGTTGAGTCTGCCGGATTGTTTGAAAACCCAACAATCTCTGTGGGTATGGTTAGCAGGCTTTCCGGGAGTACTGTGTATTTGACATATCCTGTCCAAGATTTTGTTTAGGCTGGATAAATCATCTCTGTTATCCTGGAGGGGCGGCTTTTTCTGATTCTGCCGTGAGCTTTTAAATCCGGCGTTGAGTGCCGTGCTCTTCGGACTTTTTTCCTTAGTCCGGCGACGGTCCTTATTGCGTCGCGGTTTTCCGTTTCCATCCCTAGTTTCGGATGTACTTGGGTCGCTGGTGCTACATCTTGCCAGCCAGCTGTCCTCTCCTGCGCAAAAGCGGGTCATGAGGCTTGTTAGTGCGGCCATTGTTCTTGGCTTTTCTTGGCCGAGGTGTCTGGCGAGCCATTCGTCTCGGACATTATGCCTGAAAGCTGCTAAGGCTTCAGTGTCCGGACAGTCGACTATCTGATTCTTTTTAGTAAGAAATCTATTCCAGAATTGCCGAGCTGACTCTCCGGGCTGTTGAGTTATGTGACCGAGATCGTCTGCGTCCGGAGGGCGGACATAGGTCCCTTGAAAATTTGCTCGGAAAGCGTCCTCGAGCTCTTCCCAACTTCCGATTGTGTTTTCAGGAAGGCTTTTAAGCCAATACCGGGCTGGCACTTTAAGCCTGAGGGGTAAGTATTTTATGGCGTGGAGGTCTTCTCCTCTAGCCATATGTATGTGGAGGATATAATCCTCGATCCAGACTCCAGGGTCTGTTGTTCCATCATATGCCTCTATGTTTACGGGTTTGAATCCCGCTGGAAATTCATAATCCAGGACCTCATCGGTGAAACATAGGGGGTGCGCGGCGCCCCTGTATTTGGGTGTGACGGGTTCTGATAATGGCTTTCTTGCATTGCTTACGAGAGCTTGCTTTCTTGGCCCGTAAATGGACCTGGCTGGGCCATCTTTTTGATGCAAATCCTTAAGTGGGTCGCATGCCGGCTTAAGTGCGGCGCCGTTGCCGCTTTATGCTGGCCATGGGGTCGTCTATCCGACCGTGTGGCTTTCTTACTTTTTGAATGCGAGGGCTCTAAGGCTTCTTCGTCGAATTCAGGCAGTAGCTTTCGCTTCGGATAGCTTTTAGCGCGGCGACTGTCGCCGTATTTGTCTGCAGTATTGATTACTTTACTCCATCTGATCCTGAGTGCATCTTCCGCAGTTTTAACTTCCGCTTCTGCTTTTCAGGCTGTGTGCGGTTGCAACGAGCCTCTTGTGGAGGTTCTTCTGCTCCGTGGGCTTATCTGGCGTAAGGTCGTCCGGAATGCCATTTTCGTCGGGGGAGGGATGTTCGGTTTCTTTATCCGGGTTGCCCTGTTCGGACAGTTGCTCTAGCATGCTCGTCGTCTACCGGCTCATCCTGCTCTATGGCTGTCTCTTCGGCGGGGCTTGGGTCGGCGTTTACGCCGACGCTTTGATTGTTTTTCGAGGGATCGATCCCTCGTTCCATCCCCGTGTTCCTCGTTGTCGCTTCCTTTAGGGGTATCCACCATGTACACATCATGAGATGAGGTGGCTGTCCAATGCCCTATAGGCGTTGGTTCATCTGCGTCTCCTGCATCGTCGTCCATGCCGTCGATGTCTTCGGGGTCGAAGTTGAGCACGTCGTTTAAATTATCGACGGTGGCTACCAAATGGGTGGTGGGTGGGTTTTGAATTTCTTCATCATCCGTATCCCATCCTTGCTGACCGTAGTCCGGCCAGAGCTCTCCTGATAAAGAGAGAGACTTTAGTGACTTCAGGATGTCGCCGAAGGGCGAGTGCTGAAAGATGTCCGCGGCGGTGAACTCCATGATCGGCGCCCAATCGGATTCGATTGGCAGGCGCGCGGAGGGCTCGGAGTCCGAAGAGGAATCCGTCTCTTCGAAGTCACGGGCCATGCGGAGTGCGGGGCTGGTGTTCGACTCGATCCCCTTCGAGATTGCAGCCCCCGAGGTGGTGTCCAACCACTCATCCTCGATCGGCGCAGCAGGCTCCAAATTAAGGGTCGGAACCAGTGTGCGTGCGGCCTCCAGGACACTGTTCGGCGGTAGAGCTAGATCATGCCCATCGAGACAATGCGGCGCGCTTGGCTGTGGCTCGAATCCGTTGAAGATCAAGTCCCCGCGGATGTCAGCCGTGTAGTTTAAACTTCCAAACCTGACGTGATGGCCAGGGGCATAGCTTTCGATCTGCTCCAGGCGGCCAAGCGAATTGGCCCGCAGTGCGAAGCCACCGAAGATGAAGATTTGTCCGGGGAGAAAAGTCTCACCCTGGACCGCATCGTCGTTGATGATCAAAGGAGCCATCGGGCCTAAAAGCGACGACTCAGAGGAACTCTCAGTGAAAGCACCAATGTCGGTGTCAAAACCGGCGGATCTCGGGTAGGGGGTCCCGAACTGTGCGTCTAGGCGGATGGTAACAGGAGACAAGGGACACAATGTTTTACCCAGGTTCGGGCCCTCTTGATGGAGGTAAAACCCTATGTTCTGCTTGATTAATATTGATGATATGGGTAGTACAAGAGTAGATCTACCACGAGATCAAGGAGGCTAAACCCTAGAAGCTAGCCTATGGTATGATTGTTGTATGTTGGAGTTGTCCTACGGACTAAAACCCTCCGGTTTATATAGACACCGGAGAGGGTTAGGGTTACACAAAGTCGGTTACAATGGTAGGAGATCTAAATATCCGCATCGCCAAGCTTGCCTTCCACGCCAAGGAAAGTCCCATCTGGACACGGGGCGAAGTCTCCAATCTTGTATCTTCATAGTCCTGGAGTCCGGCTGAAGGTATAGTCCGGCTACCCGGACACCCCCTAATCCAGGACTCCCTCACTATGCTTTTCATAGCATCGGCTATAGATTTTTGATAATAAAATCTGAGGTGTCCGACATGCATGTTGGTACGATTATGGAGTCGAATGATGCAACTTTTCTTAAGGACATATTTCCTATGAAGGATATGTCAAGTTCATCAAATCAGGAGATACCAACTCCATCTAGTGAGGAATTCACTGTAATTCCTGAACCCACCATTGCGATGGAACACGTTGAGAATCCTGTTGAGGGTGACAATGGAACTCTTGTGAGCAGTAAGAGACAGAGGACTGCAAAGTCCTTTGGTGATGATTTCATTGTGTACCTCGTGGATGACACACCCAGGACTATTTCAGAAGCCTATGCATCTCCTGATGCTGACTACTGGAAGGAAGCTGTACGTAGCGAGATGGATTCCATCTTAGCTAACGGTACCTGGGAGATCACTGACCGTCCTTATGGGTGCAAACCTGTAGGATGTAAGTGGGTGTTCAAGAAGAAGCTTAGACCTGATGGTACGATTGAAAAGTACAAGGCACGGCTTGTGGCCAAGGGTTATACCCAGAAAGAAGGTGAAGACTTCTTTGATACTTACTCACCCGTGGCTAGACTGACCACAATTCGGGTGCTACTATCACTGGCTGCCTCACATGGTCTTCTCGTTCATCAAATGGACGTTAAGACGGCTTTCCTCAATGGAGAGTTGAAGGAGGAAATTTACATGGATCAGCCAGATGGTTTTGTAGTACCTGGTCAGGAAGGAAAGGTGTGCAAGTTATTAAAGTCTTTATATGGCCTTAAACAAGCTCCTAAGGAGTGGCATGAGAAGTTCGAAAGAACATTAACTGCTGCCGGCTTTGTAGTAAACGATGGTGACAAGTGCGTGTACTATCGCTATGGTGGGGGCGAAGGAGTTATTCTTTGTCTGTATGTCGACGACATATTGATCTTTGGAACCAAACTTGATTTAATCAAGGAGGTTAAGGATTTCTTATCTCGCTGTTTTGAGATGAAGGATCTAGGAGTAGCTGATGTTATCTTAAACATCAAGCTGTTGAGAGATGAGAATGGTGGGATCACACTGCTTCAGTCTCATTATGTGGAAAAGGTCTTGAGTCGTTTTGGGTATAGCGACTGCACGCCTTCTCCAACTCCATATGATGCTAGTGTGTTGCTTCGAAAGAATCGACGGATTGCTAGAGATCAACTGAGGTATTCTCAGATTATTGGCTCGCTTATGTATTTGGCGAGTGCCACGAGGCCTGACATCTCTTTTGCTGTGAGCAAGCTGAGTCGGTTTGTGTCAAAACCGGGAGATGATCATTGGCATGCGCTTGAGAGAGTTATGCGCTATTTGAAAGGCACCGCGAGCTATGGGATTCACTACACCGGGTATCCAAGGGTACTGGAGGGTTATAGTGACTCAAACTGGATATCTGATGCTGATGAGATTAAGGCCACAAGTGGTTATGTTTTTACACTTGGTGGTGGCGCTGTTTCCTGGAAGTCTTGCAAGCAGACCATCTTAACGAGGTCAACTATGGAAGCAGAACTCACAGCATTAGACACTGCCACTGTTGAAGCAGAGTGGCTTCGTGAACTCTTGATGGACTTACCTATGGTTGAAAAACCAATACCCCCTATCCTGATGAACTGTGATAATCAAACTGTGATCGTCAAGATAAACAGTTCTAAGGACAATATGAAGTCCTCAAGGCATGTGAAGAGGAGACTAAAATCTGTCAGAAAATTGAGGAACTCCGGAGTTATTACGTTGGATTATATCCAAACGTCGAAAAACTTGGCAGATCCCTTCACAAAGGGTCTATCACGTAATGTGATAGATAATGCATCGATGGAGATGGGTTTGAGACCCACCGCATGAGTTGTCCATAGTGGTAACCCACTCTATGTGATCGGAGATCCCGTGAAGTAGAAGTGGGAGACAAGCTGTTGGTCAGCTGGGAGGAGAGTATCCCTATATTAATTATCCCACTCCGTGAAGATGCAATACTCTCCTGATCTGCATGGCAGGTTGATACTTATCTTAATGTGTTCCAAGTGGCTTATTCGGGTAAGCAGAGATGTTGTCCTGCAGAACATCTTCTGAGGAACACACCTATATGAATTTGACTGTTAACGTCGCAGTCTGTGAGAATTGGGTGTTCTCTAATAAATTCATGAAAGGCCCTGGAGTATGACGTATACGCTCCACCCGCGGGGAAGCCTTGCGGCAGCCCAGTATCGGTCAAGAATTTGTGTGAAACTAGTTTCACAGAAAACTTGTAGTTCAAGGCATAGTCCACTATTCAAGTTGTGATCTAGTGTAGCATAAATCTCTAAGTGGAAGTTCAACTTCACAGTCTCCACTAAGCACCGGTATATAAACAATGTTTTGGAACTAAATGATGAGATGTGCCAATGAGACTTTGTGGGGGATTGTTGGAATTTTGCTAGTAGGCCTTTGGCCCAAAGCCCAACTAAAATTCTGAAATTCTCTTGGCCCATTCATGCACACATGTGAGTGGAGTGAGTGAGGCTAAAGTTTAGTCCCACTCATAAGTTGAGAGAGAGTTGCACCTCTTTATAAGGTGAGCTCTTCTACCACTTGTATGAGCATGAGAAGAGGAGACCTACACGCGCGCTCCTCCTCCTCGCTCGCCTCGCCACGCCGACGCGCCGCGCCGCGGGTTGCGGGATTGAGCCGAGCCGAGGACAGAGCTATGCACGTTGTCTATATTTTTGCTGCTCGGGAAAAATTAATGAGTCATTAATTAATAATTAACGGACGCGTTAATTACTGAACCGTTTTCCGATTCTTTTGGATCGTGACGACTCGGACGTGGGGTTTACTCCCACGACCTACCCGGCCCGCACTATATAGTCAGGCAGACGTCTACCCTAGCCGCGGCCGCTTCGTATGGTTTCTCACCACCATTCCAGATCATTGCGCCGCCAAGCAAGTCTTCTCCATCCCTCCTTTCGGCGTGCACCGCGAGAAGGGACAGCAGGCCTCCGGAACCCCGCCTCTCGTGATCCTGTACGGGAGAGGGGCGATCAGGTTTTTGGGGAGCGCACTCGCGCGACTGCTGGCAGCGACGACTTCGCGAACGACGACTTCTTCCCCGACCTCGGCAACCTCATCCTCGACGACATGGGCGACAACGTCAACGCCGGCGGTGCTGCACCCGCTGCACCGTATGTTATTCTATCCTTCTTGTTCGAGATCGTGGTAGAATTCATGTTTCTAGTATGTGCCCTAGATGTGATCTGTTCATCTACTATGCTAGTTCGCATGATTAGTTTAATCTCTGCTACTATTTCCTATTTATTTCGAATTAAATCTCGTAGTAATTTGCTCATATTTCCAACAAACATGAACAGCATGATCGCCCTGTTCTTTCATTGCTGATTCTTTCATTGCCCTTCATGACATGATGTCAAAAATTATGGCCTCCACACCTCCTATATTAGATCAACTTGCTGGCTCCAATGTCATCAGCACCAGGTGTCAGCTGATCAATGTAGATGAAGAGCATGGACCCATAAAGAAGTGTTTATTCACTATAACTACAGAACACCCTGCTGCACCTGTTGCTTCTGCTGTGACAATCTCTGAACTGCCTGTCATTCCTGAGACCAGCATTATGCAGAACCCAGAACAAGTTGATTCTCCTGCACTGCTTGATTTCCTCGCAAGTGCTCACAACTCCCAGTCAATGAGATCCCACTGAGTGCTGCAAGAGAGCAAATAGTTATTCAGACTTCACCTGTTGTCAACAAGAGAAAGAAGGTCAATGCCCCTCCGGATGTGAATGATCTGCGTCGCAGCCGTCGTCTTGCTGGATTGAGTGTGGCTTTCTAAGATTAATCTGCTGCTGTCAAAGCTAAAAACAAGGCAAAGTGCAAGAAGAACCTATATGTGGAGCTTGAACATGAAATCCATGACCCTGCGGCTGATCCCCCTCTGGAGCTTCCTCTCGCAATCATCCAAGCCATTGCTACCAAGCAGTGCCAGATCCCTCCTGAGAAGGTCTCTGGAGAGAAACTGAAGTCCACTGTTGATCATGAATAAGTGTAGTGATGTTTTTAGATGGTCTTGCTGTGTCAAGACTCATTTAGGCCTTATGCCCTTTTATTTTATCATCTGGTGCTGGTTGCTAGTGTGTGATACATTTATGACCATGGTCTATAAGGAATTAAACTCCATAATAAGTTTATTTTGCTGGGACCTTATGCTTTATTTATTATTTCACTATTTGAGAAGTCTGAATGGTCAGTTTGTCATTAACCAGTTATGCTGCTATATAAGATCTAGCCCAGACTATTGGTTTACCACTATTGCAATTTTCATGTATCTGATCTCAGTCAAGAATGGAATGATTATACCATCTCATTATGGAAACACACTCTACCCCCTTTTCCATGAATAGAACTTGGAATATTTTAAATTGGAATGTCAGAGGGATAAATTCTCAAACTAGATGGGATGATTTGAGGGCTAAAATTGATGAAAGTAACTATGGTATTATATGTATCCAAGAAACAAAAGGAGACTCATTTGATCTGGCTTATCTCAGAAATTTCTCACCCGGAAGATTTAATCAATATGCTTATACCCCCTCAATGGGTCTTTCTGGTGGTCTTATCACTATTTGGAATGGTAGTCTTTTCAATGGGACCATCATCAGCCAATCAACCTTTCAGATTATTGTCAAGCTGATTTGCAACTTATCTGGACACATTTTCTATATCACCAACATTTATGGTCCTTGTCAAAATGAAGTCAAAGCTGATTTTTTTGACTGGTTAAACAATATTGATGCATCTCAAATGGATCACTGGATGCTTGTGGGAGATTTCAATCTAATCAGAAGCCCCAATGACAGAAACAGACCTTGGGGTGACACAAATAATATGCTTATGTTCAACAGTCTTTTGCAGCAATTAGACCTTGTGGAAATACCACTTAAATGAAGAAATTTCACATGGAGTAATATGTAGGATCTGCCACTTTTAGAAAAATTAGACTGGATGTTCACCTCTGCAAATTGAACTCTATCATTCCCAAATACATTGGCTCACCCACTTGCTAGAGTCTCATCAGATCATATCCCAATCCACATTCAGATTGGCAGTGACATACCAAGGGCTTCCATCTTCAGATTTGAAAACTACTGCTTTGAGTTTGATGGATTTTATGAGACTGTCTTACAATGCTGGAACAGAAATCAGCAATTTAGTAATTCTGCCATGGATGTTACTGCCAGATTTAAATGCCTCAGATTGGGTCTCAAGAAATGGAGTAAAAACCTTTCTAGACTTAATACTAATATCTCTGCCTGTAATTATGTCCTTGATATGCTAGATGGCATTGAAGATCAAAGGGCTCTGAGTATTATGGAATCAAATTTCAGGAAGATGTTGAAGAAGCACATCTCCAAACTACTAGAAGTTAAAAAATTAATTGGAAATCCAGGTTCAAAATGAGAAGTATAAGATTAGATGATGAAAATACGGATTTCTTTCATGCTTTGGCTACCCAAAGTTATAGAAAAAAATACATTTCTACTATTCTAGGTGATGATGGAGTTCCTTATCAAAACCATGATCATAAAGCTGCAATTAGTTGGCAATCCTACAAAGAAAGATTGGGATAATCCATCAATCCTACTATGCTATTCAACGTGGATGAACTTATCCAATCCCAGGATCTAACTGAGCTTGAGGCACCTTTTTCTATGGATGAGATTGATGAGGTAGTTAATGATTTGCCCTCTGACGGAGCCCCTGGACCTGATGCCTTTAATGGCACTTTCTTGAGGAAATGTTGGGACATTATCAAACAAGACATCTACACTAGGATTTGAGATTTCTTTGAAGGGAATTGTAATATTCAAAGTATAAACACTACTTTCATTACTCTCATACCAAAGATCTCAAGCCCTGAAACTATGAATGATTTCAGACCTATTTCCTTGGTTAGCCTTCCTCTTAAAATTATCACCAAGTTAATGGCAAACAGAGCACAGAAAATCATCACCTCTCTTATTCATCAAAACCAATATGGGTTTATCAAAGGAAGGAACATTCAAGACTGTCTGGGCTATGCCTTTGAATATCTTCACCTATGTCACCAATCAAAAAAACCTATCATCATACTTAAGCTAGATTTTGAAAAAGCTTTTGACAAGATTGAATACAAGGCCATTATTAATATGCTAAAGGCTAAGGGATTTGGACCTAGATGGATAAATTGGGTGTCAAACATTTTATATTCTGCATCTACCTTTGTCCTGCTTAATGGAGTTGCGGGTAAAAAAATTATATGTAAAATACGAGTCAGACAAGGTGATCCACACTCTCCTCTCCTATACATTATTGTTGTTGACTTACTGCAATCAATTGTGAATGCTGCTTGGTCAAATGGGGAGCTTTCTCTACCCATAAATCATGCATATGGTCAAGACTACCCAATCATCCAATATGTTGATGACACCTTAATGATTATGCCAGCTGATGAAGATCATCTTATTCATCTGAAGTACCTGCTCCATCTTTTCAGTCTATCTACTGTTCTATTTGTTAATTTCACCAAATCCTCCATGATACCTATTTATATTGATCAGTAATCAGTATCTATGTTTGCTAATTCTTTTAGATGCAAGGTTGAGAGCTTACCATTTACTTACTTGGGCCTCCCCATGGGCACCACCAAACCTTCTGTCCAAGATCTTATTCATGTGGTCTCTAGAATTGGTAAAAGAATGTCTGGGGTGGCTAGATTCATGAACCATTCAGGCAGACTCACCTACATAAACTCTGTGGTGGCCTCCATGCCAATATTTGTTATGTGCTCTCTCAAAGTTCATCTCACCATACTGGATCATGTTGATAAATCAAGCAGAAATTTCCTTTGGTATGGTAATGAGATTAATAAAAAAGGCAATGTCTGGCAAGTTGGAATATGGTGGTTTGTGGAGAAGACAAAAAGAAGGAGATAGTCTCACATCAACTAGGTGTATCAACGGGCTATGGAGATGCCCATCAATAGATATCAATGTGAGTGAGTAGGGATTGCCATGCAACTGATGCACTAGAGCTATAAGTGTATGAAAGTTCAAAAAGAAACTAAGTGGGTGTGCATCCAACTTGCTGAATGCTGCTTGGTCAAATGGGGAGCTTTCTCTACCCATAAATCATGCATATGGTCAAGACTACCCAATCATCCAATATGTTGATGACACCTTAATGATTATGCCAGCTGATGAAGATCATCTTATTCATCTGAAGTACCTGCTCCATCTTTTCAGTCTATCTACTGTTCTATTTGTTAATTTCACCAAATCCTCCATGATACCTATTTATATTGATCAGTAATCAGTATCTATGTTTGCTAATTCTTTTAGATGCAAGGTTGAGAGCTTACCATTTACTTACTTGGGCCTCCCCATGGGCACCACCAAACCTTCTGTCCAAGATCTTATTCATGTGGTCTCTAGAATTGGTAAAAGAATGTCTGGGGTGGCTAGATTCATGAACCATTCAGGCAGACTCACCTACATAAACTCTGTGGTGGCCTCCATGCCAATATTTGTTATGTGCTCTCTCAAAGTTCATCTCACCATACTGGATCATGTTGATAAATCAAGCAGAAATTTCCTTTGGTATGGTAATGAGATTAATAAAAAAGGCAATGTCTGGCAAGTTGGAATATGGTGGTTTGTGGAGAAGACAAAAAGAAGGAGATAGTCTCACATCAACTAGGTGTATCAACGGGCTATGGAGATGCCCATCAATAGATATCAATGTGAGTGAGTAGGGATTGCCATGCAACTGATGCACTAGAGCTATAAGTGTATGAAAGTTCAAAAAGAAACTAAGTGGGTGTGCATCCAACTTGCTTGCTCATGAAGACCTAGGGCAATTTGAGGAAGCCCATCGTTGGAATATACAAGCCAAGTTCTCTAATGAAAATTCCCGCTAGTAATATATGAAAGTGATAACGTAGGAGACTCTCTATCATGAAGATCGTGGTGCTACTTTGAAGCACACGTGTGGGAAAAGGGTAGTAACATTGCCCCTTCTCTCTTTTCTCTCATTTTTTTCTTCTTTTTTCTTTTTTTGGTGGGCTTCTTTGGCCTCTTTTTTAGTTTGGGTTTCTTCGGCCTCTTTTATTTTGATAACCTCATATGGGACAATGCTCTAATAATGATGATCATCACACTTTTATTTACATACAACTCAAAATTACAACTCGATACTAGAACAAAGGTATGACTCTATATGAATGCATTCCGCAGTGTACCGGGATGTGCAATGACTCAAGAGTGGCATGTATAAAAATAATATGAATGGTGGCTTTGCCACAAATACGATGTCAACTACATGATTATGCAAAGCAATATGACAATGAAGAAGCGTGTCATGATAAACAAAATGGTGGAAGTTGCATGGCAATATATCTCGGAAATGCTATGGAAAGGCCATAATAGGTACGTATGGTGGTTGTTTTTAGGAAATTATAAGGTGGGTGTAATGCGCCGGTGAAAGTTGCGCGGTACTAGAGAGGCTAGAAATGATGGAAGGGTGAGAGTGCGTATAATCCATGGACTCAACATTAGTCATAAAGAACTCACATACTTATTGCAAAAGTCTATTAGCTATCGAAACAAAGTACTACACACATGCTCCTAGGGGGGTAGATTGGTAGGAAAAGAGAATTGCTCGTCCCTGACCACCACTTATAAGGAAGACAATCAATAAATACCTCATGCTCCAACTTCGTTACATAACGGTTCACCATACGTGCATGCTACGGGAATCACAAACTTTAACACAAGTATCTTACTAATCCACAATTACTCACTAGCATGACTCTAATATCACCATCCTCATATCTCAAAACAAATGCAAGGAATCAAACTTCTCATAGTATTCAATGCTCTTATATGATTTTTTTATTATATCCCTCTTGGATGCCCATCATACTAGGACTAAATTCATAACCTAAGCAAATTACCATGCTGTTTAGAAAGACCCTCAAAATAATATAAGTGAAGCATGAGAGTTCAACAATTTCTATAAAATAAAACCACCATCGTGCTCTAAAAAGATATAAGTGAAGCACTAGAGCAAAATTGCCTAGCTCAAAAGATATAAGTGAAGCACATAGAGTATTCTAATAAATCGTGATTTATGCGTATCCCTCTCAAAAGGTGTGTACATCAAGGATGATTGTGGAAAACTAAAAATCAAAGACTCAAATCATACAAGACGCTCCAAGCAAGACACATATCATGTGGTGAATAAAAATATAGCCTCAAGTAAAGTTACCGATAGACGAAGACGAAAGAGGGGATGCCTTCCAGGGCATCCCCAAGCTTAGACTCTTAGTTGTACTTGAATATTACCTTGGGGTGCCTTGGGCATCCCCAAGCTTAGGATCTTTCCACTCCTTATTCCATAGTCCATCAAATCTTTACCCAAAACTTGAAAACTTCACAACACAAAACTCAATAGAAAAATCTCATGAGATCCGTTAGTATAAGAAAATAAAATCACCACTTTTTGGTATTGTTGTGAACTCATTATTTAGTTATATTGGTGTAATATCTACTGTATTCCATTTTTCCATGGTTCATACCCCCCGATACTACCCATAGATTCATCAAAATAAGCAAAAAACACATAGAAAACAGAATCTGTAAAAACAAACAGTCTGTAGCAATCTGTACACTTCGAATACTTCTGTAACTCCAAAATTCTGAAAAATTAGGAAAGCCTGGGCAATTTGTATATCAATCTTGTGTAAAAATTCAGATCAAAGCACGCTTCTGTGAATTATGAAAATTATTTTGCTTGGCGCAAATTTTTTGTTTTTCAGCAAGATCAAATCAACTATCACCGTAAGCCATCCCAAAGGTATTACTTGGCACAAACACTAACTAAAACACCAAAACACATCTACAAAGGATAATAATGTGTATTTATTGAAAAATAGAACCAAAAAAGTAAAAAATAAATTGGGTTGCCTCCCAATAAGCGCTATTGTTTTACGCCCTTAGCTAGGCATAAAAACATAGATCTAGGTATTGTCATCTTTGGTATGCAATCCATAAGTAGCTCTCGTATTAGATTCATATGGAAACTTAATTTTATTTCTAGGAAAGTGTTCCATGCCCTTCCTTAAAAATTGAAATCTAATGTTCCTTCTTTCATATCAATAATTGCCCCAATCGTTCTAAAGAAAGGTCTACCAAGAATAATAGGACATGTAGGATTGCAATCTATATCAAGAACAATGAAATCTACGGGCACATAATTCCTATTTGTGACAATAAGAACATCATTAATTCTTCCCATAGGTTTCTTAATAGTGGAATCCACAAGATGCAATTTTGAAGAACAATCATCAAATTCACGGAAACCTAACACATCACATAAAGTTTTTGGAATCGTGGAAACGCTAGCACCCAAATCACACATAGCATGGCACTCATAATCGTTAATCTTAATCTTAATAGTAGGTTCCCACTCATCATAAAGTTTTCTAGGTATAGAAACTTCCAATTCAAGCTTTTCTTCAAAAGATTTCATCATAGCATCAACGATATGTTTAGTAAAAGTTTTATTTTGATTATAAGCATGAGGAGAATTCAACATGGATTGCAACAAGGAAATACAATCTATTAAAGAAAAATTATAATAATTAAATTCCTTGAAATCCAAAAGAGTGGGTTCATCGCTACTTAAAGTTTTGATCTCTCCAATCCCACTTTATCAATTTTTGCATCAAGATCTATAAACTCCAAATTCATTGGGACGCCTTTTAGCTAAAGTTTACTCATCAATCACTTTATGATCTTCATCATTATTTTCACAAAAACTAGAAGAACACGCTTTTACAAACCAATCTCGCTTAGCACTCATCTTAGCGGTTCTTTCTTTGCACTCATCAATGGAAATTATCATAGATTTTAGAGATTCATTAATATCATGCTTGGTTTGAATAGATCTAATTTTCAAATAATCAATCTCAAGAGAAATTCTATCCACGTTCCTAGCCAAATCATCAAACTTAAGCAATTTTTCTTCAACCAAAGCATTGAAATTCTTTTGCGAACTCATAAATTCTTTAATACTATTATCAAGATCAAAGGGCATCTTATTATAATTTCCATAAGAATTGTTGTAGAAATTACCATGATTATTAGAGGAATTACTAGGAAACAGCCTAGGATAAAAATTACCTCTATACGCGTTATTACCAAAGTTGTTCCTACCAACAAAATTCGCATCCATAGATTCATTATTATTCTCAATAAAAGTGGACAGAGGCATATCATTAGGATCAATAGGAGAACTCTTACTAGCAAACAATTTCATAAGTTCATCCATCTTTCCACTCAAAACATTAATCTCTTCAATCGCATGCACCTTTTTACTAGTAGAATATCTTTCGGTATGCCATTGAGAATAATTAACCATAATATTATCTAGGAGTTGATGTAGATGCCCTCCGTGATCGAATCCCTCTCCGGCAGGATGCCGGAAAAGGCCCCAAAATGGGATCTCGCATGAACAGAAGGTCGCGGCGGTGGAAAAGTGTTTTCGTGGATGCGTCTGAGGGTTTTGGAATATATGTGAATATATAGGAGGAGAAGCTAGGTCAGGGGAGTCCCCAGGGAGCCACAAGGTAGGGGGCGCACCCTCCACCCTTGCCTCCACCTCGTGGCTCTTCTGGCTTGGACTCCAAGTCCCCTGGGTGTCTTTAGTCCAAGAAAAATCATCGTGAAGTTTTATTTCATTTGGACTCCGTTTAGTATTCCTTTTCTGCGAAGCTCAAAAATAAGGAAAAAATCATAAACTGGCACTAGGCTCTAGGTTAATAGGCTAGTCCCAAAAATAATATAAAATAGCATAATAATGCATATAAAACATCCAAAACAGATAATATAATAGCATGTAACAATAAAAAATGATAGATACGTTGGAGACGTATCACTTACTCAGCAATTTCTTAACACCATTTGTGTCATTACAAGCAAGATATTCACTAGCTATCTCCCCATCCATAACATAACCCTCACGTATCTTAGGAATTTCAACTCGAGTATGAGAGCTAGGCTAATAGGTGAATCATAATTTTCACCAGTTTCAGCATTCTCAAGTTCTTTAGCTTTCGCAAGTTGTTCACCAAGAAATTCATCTAGTGGCACAGTTTTCTCAAGTAGAGCATTAGCATCATCACAAGTTTCACTTATAGCATAAGTAGCATCATCAATTACTTGCAACATACCAGATTGAATAACAGGTGGTGGTGTCGCAAGCCTACTCAAAATAGAAGGTGAATCAAGTGCAAAGTGTGATAGCAGTTCCTTACCTCCCCTCGTCTTAGAGGGTACGATCTTGGTCTTCATGTTTTTCATATTGTTTATAGTGGTCAACATATATAATTCCCAAGTGACTCAAGAAATAGAGCTATGCTCCGATGAGTGATATTTTTGCACTCATTTCAACCTTGTTTAAACCGAGATAATTAATTGAAAGAGAGATATTCGCTCTGATATTTCCACAAATTCTCTCTTTGATATTTTTTCACAGGAAATGGGCTAAAAGGGGAAGATGTCACGTGGGAGAAAGGAAATGAAGGAAAATGGAGAAGAAATAAATCATCAGGAGGCGTCAGAAGGCCTCCAGAGTGAAAGACGGCGTACCATGCGACCGCACACGCTCGCATGAGCGGTCGTTTTGCATGGAAACTGAGGCAGGTCATCCACTTGAACAACTTTTATTAAGGGGACCCCATCGAAATGTCAACATAACCAGCAGAAGAGGAGCGCCAAGCATAGCCACAACCCATTCATCATCGTCTTCATCCACAAACCCTAGCCCCCGCCATTTTTTCACCTCCATAGCCATCTCGACCACCATAGCCATCTCTCATCTAGTTCATAATTGTAATCATGCATCGCACGCAACATATATTGTAATCAAACACGGAGGACAGTCCGGTCACTAACCGATCAAAAAACCTGACCGGGATGGGCGCCTCAAACATAGCCCTCTCTCATCTCGGTCATACTTGTAATCGTGCATCGCAGGTAATATATATTGTAATCAAACACAGAGGACAGTCCGATCACTAGCCGATCAAGAAAAACTGATCAAGATGGGCGCCTCAAACATAGCCCTCTCTCATCTAGTTCATACTTGTAATCGTGCATCGCACGCATCATCTATTATAATCAAACACGGAGGACAGTCCGGTCACTAGCCGATCAAAAAAACCTGATTGAGATGGGTGCCTCAAACTAGCCTCAAATGCTCGGGCTGACTAGCACCCCTCTGTTGGAGAACGTAGCATGCAATTTCACAAAATTTCCTACGATCACGCAAGATCTATCTTGGAGATGCATAGCAATGAGAGGGGGAGAGTGTGTCCACGTACCCTCGTAGACCGAAAGCGGAAGCGTTATATTAACGCGGTTGATGTAGTTGAACGTCTTCATGATCCAACCGATCCAAGTACCGAACGTACGACACTTCCGTGTTCAGCACATGTTCGGCTCGATGACGTCCCTCGAGCTCTTGATCCAGTAGAGGGTCGAGGGAGAGTTCCGTCAGCACGATGGCGTGGTGACGGTGTTGGTGATGTGATTAGCGCAGGGCTTCGCCTAAGCACTATGACGATCGGAGTAGTAAATTGTGGAGGGGGGCACCGCACACGGCTAAGACAAATCTTGGCGTGCCTTTGGGGTGCCCCCCGCCCACATATATAAAGGAGGGGAGGAGGTGGTGGCTGACCCAAGGGGGGGGCGCCAAGGGGGGAGTCCTACTTGGACTCCCAGTCCAAGTAGGATTCGGCCCCCCCTTTCCTTCCAACAGAGAGGGGAAAGGGGAAAGGGGGGAGAGGAAGAAGGAAAGGAGGGCCGCGCCCCCACCCCTTGTCCAATTCGGATTGGGCTTGGGGGGCGCCCCCTCCTGTGGCAGCCTCCCTCTCTCCACTATGGCCCAATAGGCCCATTAACTTTCCTGGGGGGTTCCGGTAGCCTCCCGGTACTCCAAAAAATCTCCGAACCTTATCGGAACCATTCCGGTGTTCGTATATAACCTTCCAATATATCAATGTTTACTTCTCGACCATTTCGAGACTCCTCGTCATGTCCGTGATCTTACCCGGGACTCCGAATAAACTTCGGCCACCAAAACGCATAACTCATAATACAAATCGTCATCGAACGTTAAGCGTGCGGACCCTACGGGTTCGAGAACTATGTAGACATGACCGAGACACATCTCCGGTCAATAACCAATAGCGGAACCTGGATGCTCATATTGGCTCCTACATATTCTACGAAGATCTTTATCGGTCAAACCGCATAACAACATATGTTATTCTCTTTGTCATCGGTATGTTACTTGCCCGAGATTCGATCGTCGGTATCATCATACCTAGTTCAATCTCGTTATCGGCAAGTCTCTTTACTCGTTCCGTAATGCGTCATCCCGCAACTAACTCATTAGTCACATTGTTTGCAAGGCTTATAGTGATGTGCATTACCGAGAGGGCCCAGAGATACCTCTCCGATACTCGGAGTGACAAATCCTAATCTCGATCTATGCCAACCCAACAAACACCTTCGGAGACACCTGTAGAGCATCTTTATAATCACCCAGTTACGTTGTGACATTTTATAGCACACAAGGTGTTCCTCCGGTATTCGGGAGTTGCATAATCTTATAGTCAGAGAAACATGTATAAGTCATGAAGAAAGCAATAGCAATAAAACTTAATGATCATAATGCTAAGCTAACGAATGGTTCCTGTCCATCACATCATTCTCTAATGATGTGATCTCGTTCATCAAATGACAACACATGTCTATGGTCAGTAAACATAACCGTCTTTGATTAACGAGCTAGTCAAGTAGAGGCATACTAGGGACACTCTGTTTGTCTATGTATTCACACATGTACTAAGTTTCCGGTTAATACAATTCTAGCATGAATAATAAACATTTATCATGATATAAGGTAATGTAAATAACAACTTTATTATTGCCTCTAGGGCATATTTCCTTCACCCTCATATCCAGCCTAAATATGGGATGGATATCGGGTGGCCCGGACGCGTCCTCCATGTTGGACCCAACCCACGCCGGCCCACGCGATCCCACATATATTCATTTCCATTTGCTCCCTGGACCAAACCCTAGCCACTCCCCTCCAATTCTCTCCAGCCCACTCCGCCACCCAAGCCCCCGACCGGCAATCTCTAACCTTCTCAGCATGGCGGATAGCGGATCCGAGTCCTACACCTCCAGATCCATTGACCGAGAGCTCATACCATGCGGCCTCGAGGAGGAGATGACTATCTCCCTCGTGCTCCGCCACTCTCGGGAGGAGGTCGCCCGACGGCACCGGCCAAATGGCACATGGATCCGCCGCGAGGTGTGTCGCCGCTGCCTTACCGGAGGCGGGAGGGGGGTTCCGTCTGGCGTTCGAACGCGACAACAGATGCACAACCGCTTCGTTGGCGCGTTGAGGCAGAGGTGGACACGTGTGTGTCGCACAACGTAAATATGGCGAGGCGTGTCCGTTTTGCGAGGCAATGGACGCGGGAGGCGACAACAGCCCTCTCGGCGGCGGACGTTGGCGTGGCGGAGTCGCATTCTCCGGCGCCCCATATGGTGCACGACCAGCCCGGGCATCGCAACCACGTCACGGTGGACATCGTCTGCTCCTCCCACGATGAATCCATCATCGATCTCACGTCCATGACGATCTGCAATGCGACGGGCTCCGACGAGGAAGAGTAGGGCATGGGAGATAGCGACACCTTGAGTGTCGTGAGCCGGTGCGTGTCCCATGTCCTACTCTACCTTGCGGGCAACTAGAGCAACACTTTAAGGGGTGCAGCCAGCCGCCGGACATGGCACGGCGGAGCCAGACGAGCTTCTTTAGTTTAGGTTTCACGTTGCATGTAATAATATTGTAGTTTTCTTAACAAATGTATCCGAAAGAAATTATTCAAGGTGTGACCGTTCTTAATAAATGTATCTGAAAGAAATTATTTAAGGTGTGACTGGTCACTGTACGCAGACACGCCCGGGCGTTTTGAGTGTCAGGTTTGCTGTATCCGGGTGTAGATGCTCTTATTTCCTTATGTACTTATGGCGAAAGTATCAACGCGTGGTCGGCGATGGCGAGGGCGGGGTGTTTCGACTATGGACGGGGAAGGAGAATGGCCAATATGCCACTGTATGGCGGGTCAGGGGAGGACAAAGGCGGGCGTCGGACGCACGGTGTCCACGCCGCCGGTGTTTGCATTTGTTTCGACTCGGGCGGACGCTCGTGGACAGAATGCGTCGGGCACGTTGGAGTTGCCCTGTGAAAAAATGTTTTTGTGTCATGGCCGTGCAAGGCGTAGCGGCGTTATTTTCCGCGACCGCAAACCGTGTACTGTGCAGTATATGTCTCGTACTGATGCAGATATGGGGTGTCCCGGACGCATCCTCCATGTTGGACCCGACCCACGCTGGCCCATCCGATCCAACATATATTCATTTCCGTTCGCTCCCCAGATCAAACCCTAGCCACTGAACTCCAATTCGCTCCAGTCCACTCCACCACCCAAGCCCCCGTCCGGCAATATCCAACCTTCTCGGCATGGTGGACAACGGATTCGAATCCTACACCTCCAAATCCATTGATTGAGAGCTTGTACCATGCGGCCCCGAGGAGGAGATGACCATCTCCCTTGCGCTCTGCCACTCTCGGGAGGAGGTCGCGCGACAGCACCGCTCGGACTCCTTCCGTCGGGAATCCATTGCGTTCGACGAAATGACGCATGGATTTGGCGCGAGGTGTGTCGTCGCTGCCTTACTGGAGGCGGGAGGGGGGTCCGTCTGGCGTTCGTACGCGACAACAAATGCGCAACCGCTTCGTTGCCTACTCTTCCTCGTCGGAGCCCGGGCGTGTCCGTGTACAGTGACCGGTCACACCTTGAATAATTTCTTTCGTATACGTTTATTAAGAAAACTACCATATTATTACATCCAACGTGAAACCTAATCGAAAAAAAACTCTTCTATCTCCGTCGTGCCATGTTCGGCGGCCGGCTGCACCCCTTGAAGTGTTGCTCCGGTAGCAAACGAGGTAGAGTAGGGCATGGGTCACGCACCGGCTCACGGCACTCAAGGCCCCGCTGTCTCGCATGCCCTACTCTTCCTTGTCGAAGCCCGGACGCGCCTGCGGGCGTTTCGAATGTCAGGTTCGCTGTACCCGGTTGCAGATACTCTTATTTCCTTATGTCCTTATGGCGAAGGTATCGACGCATGGTCGGCGATGGCGAGGGCGGGGTGTTTCGACTATGGATGGGGAGGGAGAATGGCCGATATGCCATTGTATGGCGGTCTGGGAGGACAAAGGCGGGCGTCGGACGCACGTTGTCCACGCCGCCGCTGTTTGTGTTTGTTTCGACTCGGCCGGACGCGTGGACAGAATGTGTCCGGCGCGTTGGAGTTGCCCCGAGGAAAAATGTTGTAAATTTACAAGTGTGGCAGAAGAACACGGCGTACCACGTAACTTGGGCATGTCTTGTGTGTCGTGGCCGTGCAAGGCGTAGCAGAGCGTTATTTTGGGCAAACCGTGTACCGCGCAGTATATGTCTCGTACTGATGCACCGCTTATTTGTGGCATATATGAATCGGGCACTATCATGTCACGTATACTTGTACTACTCCAGGAAACAAGCGCGTGTGACTCGGTCGTTTTGACGTGACGCCTCAACAAACCGCAGCGCGCCCATCCCTGAGAAGAAGAAAAAAAAAACCGGTGGACGCAACTCCAGGCCAATCAGGGGAGAGTACGCGGATCGTGTGTTTCCTGCGGGGCACTGTGGGCCGTGTGATCGCGGGGGCTTCTCCACCGACGGTGGAGATGGAGGAGACAGTGTCAGATCGTTGGATCCGTTGGCGTCACGACTTTTCAGGTCGAGGCTCTCCGCAGGGTCCACGTGTGACGGGCGTGGGTGTATGGCAGACGGGTCCCGCGCCTGCCCCAGGTGTCCTTCCCGTGCCACGTACTTCAGTGAGCTCCTACTGACCCGGCGCGTCCAGCATATATAAGCAGCCCCTCAGCCTCCCGTCCCGCCCTTCGGCCCTCCCTCCCTCCCTCCTAACCTAGCGCCGTCGCCCCCCCCATCTTGCTTCTTCTTCTTCTTCTTCAACCTCTCGCCAGGTCCACGCATCCCAGTGCCATGCATCTGGCCTTCATGTTCTACGCGAACGTGCTAGGCTGGTTCCATGGCGCTGTGGTATGTGGAATTATACCATCCGTGGTTCCTCATCGACAAGACGGCAAAGCCTCATCTTCAAGGATCCATGTCCATGGAAGACGTCGGCGTGCTTTGTGGCAACGTTGGATCTTGGTGCGGCGCTCGATCTACAAATAACAGATCCGTTATTTAGACTTTTTTTTGGATCAAAGTCACGCAAGCTGGATCTCTTCTTCGACTCTTTTCGCCCTTCATCTGTTGTTGTTCAACAACTGTGTTTCAATTTCTTTTGGCTTGAAGATTTCTTTTCCAATAACCCGATCTGCTCTTGTACTAGCAGACAAATTGCTGGGTTCGAGTGCCTGACGAGTTTACATGATTTCCAAGGTCCTTTTTGCAATGTTTTACAGCTCAACGCTCCAACAAATTTTTTTCCTTCCGAATGGTCATTGTTGGGCTTCTCTCCTTAACATTGTCGGGCCAATGTGGATCTGTTTTTGGGCTTGGCCTATGATGGCCGTCTCTCCCTAATTTTTGTGGGCTACCTGGGCCTTTCCGCTCGCCTGGCCTGGCAGAGGCGAATGCGGCCTCTTGGCTTACCTCTATTTATACGTGCTCCCTCTCTGTCTCCGAAACCCTAATCCTCAAGAGGAGGCGGCGGCGGCGGCGAAGAGAGGGGAGCCAGAGCCACGAGCGTTTCCTGCTGTTCGTGTCGATGGCGCTCCGGGCAAGCACCGGGTACGCGTTCAAGGCGGTCAGATCTGTCCGTCTGCAGCCTCTTCTCACCAGGTGAGCCCTGTGACCCCCTCAGGTTGCTTGTTTGTTCATCACCACCATCAGATCTACCGGGTTAACCGTTGTGGTTTCCATTTCCAGGGCTGGGGAAGCTCTGCCACCCAAGAGCTGCGCGGAGTACGGCCCTGCTGCTTCAAGGATTGGTCGACTTTTCTCCACCGGCAGGGTATTTCCCTCTCTGCTCCTTTCTTGTCCTGTCCAGATCGCAGACTTGTAAATCGCCCACGAACCGACCTTTGTCTTTGTACTTTCTTGTCAAATCTGCTGCCTGTAATGTAGGACATCGATTTGGGGATCTGTACTAGTGCGAGATTTGTTTTATATATCTGTTCTGTGGACAAGTTAGAAGTGGATTAATCTGGCATCCTAATCGTCCGCAGTGAAACGTTTTTCTGTGGCAGAACTTAACTGTATTTTTTTACTCTCTAATGAGCCCAAAAGATCATGCTCTTTATGGTGATGATATGTGATTGTAACTTGCATAATTGTTTTTGATTAAACTGCCATGTTGATCCAGTTTTTACTTTGCATGTTAAGCTATTTATAGAGATTGCATGATTGTGCCCAAATGGATAAACCTTAAGTCAGCTTTGCATGATTATAATTTGGAATGTCTGTAACAGTACATAATTCCGTCACATTGATACTCACTTACTCTCCATAGCCTTCGCCTAGATATACAATTGTTATTCTGTCTTACTCATGTGGCTTTGTTTGCATTTGCAAAATGTTTGCTTACATTGGTACTTGTTCCTCATAGCATTTGTTCCTATTCTATCAAGTAGTATGTTTCAAGTTCGCAAACTGGTTGGTCTATAGTTGCTAACTGCTTGGTCTAAACTTTTCAAATGATTGGTTCAATGTCCTATTCGAGTAAGTGATATATCTGTTTGTTTGGCACAACTTCTAAGCTACTGCAAAATTCTGTCAGTTAGATCCGAGTTCCGCCAATTTGTTTGTTTGAAAATACATTCTCATGAAGTTGTTTGCTTGTTCCTCTAATCTCATGCAGTTGTGTGCTTGTTGCTCGATACAGTCTCCTGTTTGCTTGTTCATGCAGTTGTCTGCCTATCATGTTTCGTTGGTCTAAATTTCCAAACTGTACTATTTTCATAGGATCCTGATTCACTCGTCAGGGACAACATCAAGGCTGCTGTGTCTAAGGGACTGAAGGAAGCTCTTGGCCACTTAAAAAATGTATGTGGAATTTTAACCAACAATTGCAAGTAACAGTGTGTTTTTTATTTTGTATACTCACCACCTTGCTTGGTACAGGATGACAATATTATTCTCAAGCTGTCTATTATCAAGTCAGGTGTCAATGCTGCGGTGAAGGATTCTCTGAAAGATCACAGTGTTTTCATCGACTATGCTGAACATGTTAGTATTAATTTGTCCCTGTGTTACTTGGGTGTGCATACATTGTTGCTCCATTTGTAAATGATATGCATGCTGTTCGTGATTGAACTTTGTGTGACAGCACAATTAATGATGCAATATCTGCTTTGAAGTGTATGTAATCTAATTCACATTTTTATAGCATGTGGATCCTGTGGTGAAGCTGGCCATCGAGGAAGCAGTGTTGCAGGGCCTAAATAAGTTTGCTGATTAGCTCTACACTGCGCCTCTGAAGGGGGAGATGATGGTTAGGACCAATTCACATAATTTCTGTTTTTGCCAGATAGCCCTATTTGCATTGATATTGCATGCTGCGTTGTTTTTTAATATCATTTTGCAGTTATTGTTTGTTTGTGTTATTGCTAACGAAATCACTCTTTCAATTTGTTAGGATTTTAATTATTAGAGATAATCTTGTGTAAATAACAGCATGCATGGGATCCTCTGGAGCAACCGCCGGCCTCTTCGTGCGGGAACCTCCAGGCAATCCGGCATCCGCTCCTCGTATCCCTCGAACAGGCGCATCTTCTTATAAGCGTCGTTCCCTTGTATAAATATGTGATCATCATGGGAATAAGACACTCGATCAAATAATTCTTCCACACGTTATCAGCACTTGTCTCTGCCAGAGCACGCATAGGCAATCACGCCGGTGACAGTCGCCGGGAAGAGAGCCAAGGGAAGAAAGGAAAAGGTGAGAGGATGCTCGTGGTCTCCTGTCCTTCCTTCGCACCTTGTTCGCAGCGGCGGTAGACGCCGACAGGGCCGTCGCGTCGCCATGGTGTTGGTGGACTTCGCCGCCACAACCGCCACGCCCGTGATCTGCGCCGGTTCGGAGGCCGCTGGAACGGTTTCCGTCGCCGTGGACCACGTCTTGGACATGGCGTCCGAGGTCGCGATGGTGCTGGGCCTTCTAATGCTCCGCCGAACCGGCCATGCCGCGGGCGGCGCCGCTCCCGGCCTGGTCTTGCCGGACCGGCCGCTCCAAACCTGTACGCGGACGAGGTACTGGAGGCCCGCGGACGACGCAGTGGACGTCGACGTTGAGCCAGAACTTGCGGCTCCTCCACCACCGCGTCCGTGCCCGGTGCATGGTTGGGGGCCATGGATGGTCCTGCATCCACCCACGCCACAAGATTACGAGGTCCAGGAGGAGGCCAAACCTGCGCCGCCTGTGCCGCCCGCGGAGCCCGCGCAGCCGGACTCCCCGCGTCTTCCATCTCCGACGCCGGAGCACGAGGTGGCTAGCGCTGGGGCTTCTTCGTCGAGCTCTAGCCTCGGGCTGCGCCTCCCCGTGCGGGCTGCTGCGCTCGGGGACGTCTTCGACAACTGGGCGAGCAGCTCCACTGGCCCATCGGCGCCCCGCCGCTGGCACATAGTGCCGCGGGCCGAGCTGCAACGCAGCCGCGCGGTGGTTCTTGGAATGGCCAACGGCCACTCCAACGGCGTCGCACCTGGGACGCAGCTTCCTGGTGGATCTTCTTCAGAGGAGGAAGATGCTGCGCCGGGGCCGTCGACCTCGCGCCGGTGAGGCAGTCGCCGAGGGGAGATTGGTGGTAGTAGTGCAGACAGCCACCGCTCGAGTTGGATTGGGGACGATTTGTCGATGGGAACGAAGTATCCGTCGCCTCCCTTAATCCACTCGTGCGTGTGTATGGCTGTTGGACAGCCAGCACACTAGTCACTAATCCATGTTGTACGAGCAGCAGAGAAAAAAAAGAATAAAAAACGAAAAGAAAGAAGGTGGCTTTGCCACGGTAGTAGGCTGTTCTGTTTTGGCCTATTACCATTATTTTTCGTTTTCTTTTCTGATTAGCTTCTAGCTTTTTCAGTTTTTGTACATATGTGTTTGTTAGTATTTTCTAACATAGTACTATGTAATGTCTGCTTATGTAATGTCAACATGTTTATGGATGCAATCTTTAATTGCTACATGTTGATTGTGCTTGAAAATTATATGACTACTTTCAATTTTTGCGCATATCTTATGGATTGCACTTATGGCAATACATATAGCTTTGTTCACAACTGTGAGGTCTACACCATCTGGTGATTACCTTCAAAGTGTTTTAAGTAACACAAGGTTGTACAAAGTACCATAAGAATAAGGTCTACGCTACTTAGTAGTGATTACCTCAAAGCAAAAATGAAAGCACACATATTATGGCATGAAAATTGCCATACGAGTGTCTATGCCACTTCGTGGTGACTACCTCTATGTGTTCTACAAAACAAAGATCTACGCCATTTTATGGTGATTATCTTTTGTAGAAAGTCATATTTTGGGTCGTTTAGGCTTTTCCTAGACCTTTATATTTGATTCAAGCATTTTATTTTACACACCTAGTGAATTATATTTTCATGCAGGATATGGCTGACATATCCAAGAAGAAATTTGCTGAGCTTGCCATTGATGGCAGAAACTATTTAACCTGGGCCATGGATGTCAAGATCAACTTGGCGGCCAAGAATCTGATCAACACTATAACCACACCTACTCAAGGTGCTCCTGCTATCGCAGATACGGCAAAGTATGCTTCTTTGCATTTCATTCGACACCACCTTGATCCTGCTCTGAAAGAAGAGTACATGATGGAGGAAAGTCCTCTATCATTGTGGAACTCCTTAAAGGAGCGTTATGATCAACAAAGGTCGGTGATGTTGCCTGAAGCGCAAAGAGAATGGGCACTTATCCGTTTCCAGGATTTTAAGTCCGTTGCAGCATACAATTCTGCCGTGCATCAAATCAACTCAAAGTTGAGATTCTGCAAAAGTGCAGTTTCTGATGCGGATCTCTTTGAAAAGACACTTTCTACTTTCCATCCTAATATGAGGATTCTTGCTGAACAACATCGTCAGCAGAAATACAAGAAGCATTCTGAGTTGATATATGCACTTCTTCAGGCAGAAAAGCACAGTGAAATTCTCGATAAGAATAATATGTCCCGCCCAACGGGAACACAGCCGCTGCCTGAAGCACATTTCAATTCTCAGAATACTCAGAAGTCTCGTGGTCCCAAAAGGAACCATAGGAAGTTTAAAGGAAAGTGGAGACGCAATTAAGAATCAGAATAGCAATGGAGTACAAAAGGGCAAGAATCATTTTAAGAAAAATGATAAGGGTAGCAGCTCTCAAGCTTGCTACAGATGTGGTTGTACTACTCATCATGCAAGGAAGTGTACAACTTCTAAGCATTTGGTGACGCTGTATCAGCAATCAATTGGCAAGAGCAAGAAGGCTCAAGGGAACCAGTACGAAGCTCACTTCACTGGTCCAATGATTGAAAGTTCTCAAGGCGTTCATCAGAACAAAGTTCATGACAACATGGAGAACCAAGATCAGGCTCAACAAAAGGAAGGACCACCACTTACTGTTGAAGACATGGTGGATTTCACTTCTACTAAAGACATATATGGGGATATGCTTTGATCTTCCAATAATGTCATAAGTATTTTGATAATGTCCTTAGTTATGTTGTGTGTTGTAAAATAATTATGTCCTCGGACATATGGTATTGTAATAATTATGTCCTTAAACATAATGTATTATAATATGTAGCAGACATACATAGTGTGTAATGTATGTGTTATTTCTATATGAGATTGAATAAATAATGAATTTTATTCTTTTACTCTATAGAAAACTTCGAGAAACAATCCAATGGAGGAGGAAATTTTTTTAGTAGACAGTGGTGCCTCTAACACAATTCTACGGGAGGTTAAATACTTCCAAAGTCTCAAAATGTGTAAGGGAAGTGTTATGACAATTGGTGGTCATGACACAGTAATTGTTGGTTCTGGTCAAGCCACATTTACACTCCCGAATGGTACAAAACTTGAAATCCAGGAGGCTTTATTGTATCCGGATTCAACTCGTACCCTGTTGAGTTTTAAGGATATCTGCATGAATGGCTACCACATTGAAACTCATGAAGACAATGCGGTTGAAAGCCTACTCATAACTTCAACG